>NC_136711.1:979315-1041815 GCF_947650265.1 Symphodus melops | reverse complement strand
ACTAGAATTGTTTCCTATTCAGACCGCCGTTTCAAGCAGACATATTTTCTCCCCCCGTGACGTTCTGCTTCAGTCTGAATGTCAGGCCCCCCCCCCCCCCCCCCACCGTCTTCAGTAACAGAGGAGTTACAGAGGAGAGACGGGATCAGTGTCTCTGAGTGTGTGTGTGTGTGTGTGTGTGTGTGTGTGTGTGTGTGTGTTCATGCAGAGGTTCATTGAGTCTAAGCTGAGCGACCTCTCAGCTGAAGGTCATCTGCTGTGAACAATTAGAGGTCGTGATGATCGGAAAACATTTCAGCTATTTAGCAGCTCTGACATGACCTTCAGATATTTTTAAAGCACAAAGCATCCTGTGTGTGTGTGTGTGTGTGTGTGTGTGTGTGTGTGTGTGTGTGTGTGTGTGTGTGTGTGTGTGTGTGTGTGTGTGTGTGTGTGTGTGTGTGTGTGTGTGTGTGTGTGTGTGTGTGTGTGTGTGTGTGTGTGTGTGTGTGTGTGTGTGTGTGTGTGTGTGTGTGTGTGTGTGTGTGTGTGCCTGCCACCCAAACAGGAAGTTATGCCAGACTTAATTATTAGTGTTTTTTCCCCAGAAGGCTCTTTAATAATCTCATCCAGTGTGTTCTCTGAAGCTGACCGTCATGTTTCTGTTGTCTGGTGGTTTTTTGGGGTCTTGATTTCTAATGAAGGGTTTGAATGTTTGGGTGGCGCTTTGGGATGAAGGCCGGGTCAAACAAACGAAGCACGCCAGGCTCCATCAGAGTCAGTCAGTGTTGGAGTAAAAACTGAGGCTGCATGTGGAACGATCATTCAGATAAGTGTAATATCATAACAAGCATGTAAAGATCAATCACAACAACATCTAAACGTCATCACACAACAGCTGGACTATAAACTCTGATGAGGCGCCGACTGTTTCATTTTCATTTTGTCGACGTGGTCAGAAGGTGATGTGTTTGTGTGTGTGTGTGTGTGTGTGTGCGTGCGTGTGTTTGTGTGTTGGTGTGTGTGCGTGTGCGTGTGTGTGTGTGTTTGTGTGTGTGTGTGTGCGTGTGTGTTACAGGAGAGAATAATATTTAAAGGACTTTAAGAATCTGAACTTCATTATGTAAACTCCACCACCAGGGGGCTCACTTTGCCCCAACCACCGCCCCCGACGAAAACGACCTCTGAGTTGACCGTAGTCATGACAACCGAGCGAAACCGACTTGAGGAAGAGAGCGTGTTTGCAGATGAGCTGATGTATCCGGGTGTAATTTAAGTTTTTTATCACAGCAGCTCACACTTCCTCATGCAGCCGTCTCTGACGTTGACGTCCGGTGTTTCCACGGCGACGATGTCCGTGTCAACTCTAAAATGACAGATTTCTCTGGCTTCGATAACTGTTGGAAGTATTTGAGGTAATGTTAGAACTCAACTGGAAAAAAAAAACAAGAACAACAAAGGTTTAGTCCAGTTTGAATGATTTTAGATCTTTTAGTGTAAACAGGAGCATGTTAGTCCAACACAACCACCCACTCTATGAAGTTAAAGTAAAAACTGAACTCTCGTTGGACCGCGACAGATTTCTGTTTTTTAGAGGCGTCTTGTCATGTGACGACGTCATGTGGACAGCAGAGCCAGAGGTGCACATGCAGCATGGACAGTAGAGGGTCATACTACAGGACCAGTGACCACGCTGCCTTCACTGACAAGCGGGTAGAGTGTGCTGCATGTGCAAGTTTGACCTTTGACCCAACCATGTACACACTCGAATCATCATCAGCCACATGTTGAGATCAACATCTCTGTGCTGACCGCATCGACGTGTTTAATGTGAACGTCGTTCTGAGTGTGACGCTCAGCCTCCCAGAGACCCCTGACCTGCATCTCATTATTGCCCCTTATTATTCAGCTGCACCTCTGGCCTTCTGTGTGCGCACACGTGTGTGTGTGTGTGCACGTGTGTGTGTCCTTCCAGTAGCAGTTAATTATGGCCGCGTGCAGATCAGGACTCACTGCCCTGCATCATTAGATTCATGAGGGGGCGGGGTTAAAGAAAAGGGGGCTTCAGCCTTAAACAGCTGGTGAAGAGGCCTCGGTGTGTAGAATGAAGATATGCAGCTGGTTGACTTTATCGAGATGATGCACGCAGCTCTGTGACCACTCCGGCACATCAGTGTCTGATAATGCAGTCAAATCAGAATACCATGTGAATTACCCCCGCCTGGCTGGCTGGGTTAAATCACAATCGACCTTGGGGGCGGATAACCTCCCCGACGCCAGCCACACAGAGCGACATCCAGCTCAGTTCATGCTATAATTATCTTATTATTCACATTTCCCCGTCTCTCACAGCTAATTCAGAGGTGTTATATGTCCAGTGAAAAGTCTGATTAAAAAAATATTACCATATGAATCCTCGGCACCCGCTCGCCGCTGCTTTGTTGGGGTGAAAGTCATGATTTTTCTTTGTGTGAAGGACGATAAATTCCTAATGCGTAGCCTTCCGCGGCAGCTCTTCATGCTACCTCACCTTAATGAGCTGGGAGCGCAGCGGCAGGAGAGGAGGGGGATTGCTTTTGAAGGGTCTTTTAGATTGGAGGGTTGTCGCAGTGGCTCGTGGAGCGGCCTACCAATGACAGGGGTGACAAAGGAAGACAACAGTAGCGCGTGTGCGTGTCACACACACACACACACACACAGCCGCCGCTATGATGGGATGGAGGAAAAAAAGAGGCCGGCTGATTTTCTATCTGTGGCGAGCCAGCCGGAGTGATTGGGTTCAGAGTGCACGCGTGTAAGTGTTGAACGTGGCTGCTGCAGACATATTGCCTTTTCTTTTTCTGAGGATCACAACAATGTGCTCGGCTGTATCCTTCACTTTTACATCATTTCCCACCTGTGTGCGCCGGAGGGAGAGAAACCACGGGGAAGTTTTCATTTGACACCCTGACAAAAACACGACTGAGAACATGATGGAACCGCACAAACAGCTTTTTCTTATCTGTAACAGGTTTCCAGCTCAACGTTCTCACCGTCTGTTTATTTTCTAAGTGTGTTCCCGTTAAAGATGTTTCTCTGTGATGAGCGCCGAAAAGCTAATAAATGATCATAATAATCAACTACAATCATCAACAATTATTATGAATAATCAGAGGGACAATGGAGCAGCTTCACTTTAGGAGAAGACTGAGTTTTATTTTGAAGGGACAAAGGAGCAGCTTCACTTTAGGAGAAGTCTGAGTTTTATTTTGAAGGGACAAAGGAGCAGCTTCACTTTAGGAGAAGACTGAGTTTTATTTTGAAGGGACAAAGGAGCAGCTTCACTTTAGGAGAACACTGAGTTTTATTTTGAAGGGACAATGGAGCAGCTTCACTTTAGGAGAACACTGAGTTTTATTTTGAAGGGACGATGGAGCAGCTTCACTTTAGGAGAAGACTGAGTTTTATTTTGAAGGGACCAAGGAGCAGCTTCACTTTAGGAGAAGACTGAGTTTTATTTTGAAGGGACCAAGGAGCAGCTTCACTTTAGGAGAAGACTGAGTTTTATTTTGAAGGGACAATGGCGCAGCTTCACTTTAGGAGAAGACTGAGTTTTATTTTGAAGGGACAAAGGAGCAGCTTCACTTTAGGAGAAGTCTGAGTTTTATTTTGAAGGGACAAAGGAGCAGCTTCACTTTAGGAGAAGACTGAGTTTTATTTTGAAGGGACAATGGAGCAGCTTCACTTTAGGAGAACACTGAGTTTTATTTTGAAGGGACAATGGAGCAGCTTCACTTTAGGAGAACACTGAGTTTTATTTTGAAGGGACGATGGAGCAGCTTCACTTTAGGAGAAGACTGAGTTTTATTTTGAAGGGACCAAGGAGCAGCTTCACTTTAGGAGAAGACTGAGTTTTATTTTGAAGGGACAAAGGAGCAGCTTCACTTTAGGAGAACACTGAGTTTTATTTTGAAGGGACAATGGAGCAGCTTCACTTTAGGAGAACACTGAGTTTTATTTTGAAGGGACCAAGGAGCAGCTTCACTTTAGGAGAAGACTGAGTTTTATTTTGAAGGGAAAATGGCGCAGCTTCACTTTAGGAGAAGACTGAGTTTTATTTTGAAGGGACAAAGGAGCAGCTGCACTTTCGGAGAAGACTGAGTTTTATTTTGAAGGGACCAAGGAGCAGCTTCACTTCAGGATGTGGATCAGAGTCAGCCGAGCTTTAACCGTAAGGTTGAGGGTTCGATCCCCAGCTCCTGCAGTCAAATGTCTGACGTGTCCTTGTACGACTCCAAACCCCGAGTTGCTCCCACTGCTTCGTCGTGAGTGTGTGAATGTTTATGAACGATTGAAGTTATTTCAGACATCTGGGATGTTTGTATGAAGGGCTTCTCGAACTTTTGCAGCTGGATTAGTTTTTTTCTGAGAGACAATAAAACCAGCAGAGATTATTTGAACTTTAGAGACGATGCCTGAAGACGTGTCCAAGGAAGCAACATTCATGACTTCTGCAAAATAAAAATAAAACGTTTTTTTTTGTTTCTCTGTTAAACCCTGAAGTTTGGATTCATACCTGAATACATCATCAATCAGTGTGTGTGTGTGTGTGTGTGTGTGTGTGTGTGTGTGTGTGTGTGAGAGCAGGTCTCCATTATGGGAAGGAGAGCGTGCGCAGCAGTGGAGGCGCTGACCTTCACAACTTCATCTCCTCGGGCTTTGTGACGCTGGGCCGAGGCCATCCCAAAGGTAAAGCAGCTTTTCTTTCAGTCTTTTCTTCTCCTCCTCTCACACAGGACCCGCCGAATGCTAAAACAACCCGCGTAATGTTCATCTTTTAACAACAACAACGACGACAACAAGGAGACCCAGACGGAGGTGAAATGTTTCCACATTCAATTTCCCTCCTGAACAATTCAAGTGACCTCCTGCCTCGGCTTTCTGCAATTAAATACACACCAACACACAGGTAGAGCCGCTTACAGGCAACAACAGGGTGGAGAAGGTGACTCCACAATAGCACACACACACACACACACACACACACACACACACACACACACACACACACACACACAGCCATTAGTTGTGGGGCAGAGTTTTCCCACGGGTAATTCACTGATTAGTATGCAGCCATGTTGGCCGAGCTCTTGTGATTTATTCTTGTCCATTTGGCTCCAAACACCAGACCCCATGTTTGTGTGTGTGTTGTGTGTGTGTGTGTGTGTGTGTGTGTGTGTGTGTGTGTGTGTGTGTGTGTGTGACCTCAGCGTGGTTTCAAGGCGAGCGTTTTTACCTGATACTGCTTTCGAATCTTTAATTGAATGTGTTTCTTGTGGCGGGAGGCCGCTGTAATGCTTCACGGTGGCTGAGTGCTTTGCTAATAATTGAAATGGAATTTGATTCCACGGCTGCGTTTGTATTTCCTCCTCCTTCCTCTTCTTCCTCTGACGCATGATGACCTGCAGGGTTATCATGAGAGGAGAAAATGATTTGCATGGATAACAAGAAAAAGGCTGAACGCGTGTTTTTCTTTATCGATTTCAAACGGCCTCTGAAACTGCAGAAACACCATCAGCAACCAGTCAGTCCCAGTTTAAGTTGCATGCAGGTCAAATTGCGTCTCTGCAAAGACAAACACAGCATCCTCAAAAACCATCTTAGACTCATCATATTGACGTTTGTTGCAGCTCGGCTAGCAGCCCCCCCCCCCCCGCGTCTGGGACGAGAGAAACACGGTGTTTCACCTGAAACTGCTTCAACGGTCTTAATCATCCGGGTGTTTGTTTTTTAAGGAGGCATCCATAATATTTCAAACCTTGTATGAAACAGTGACAGCAGAGGAAGCCCTGTAGAGCAGGTCCTTCATGGGGAGTGTGCATGCAGCTGCGCTCCAGCGGCGTCCCCCGTGTGGCCGCGTAGTGACCGTTAGGACCGCACTGACAGAACGCAGTCTGTCGTCTCCGCAGCATGAAGAGTGTTCTCAGAGAACATTCATTGAAAAGAGGCTGCGGCCCTGGATCAAACTAATGAGCCGTCTGTCCATCACCACGCCTGTTTGCTTTCCTCGTGCACCACATCCTGCCGAGCTCCGGAAGCTTCTCGCCACTTTTTCTTCTAACGAGGAATCGTCGTAGTTCTGTTGTGTTTGTATGAAATTAGCTGTTTTTCTCCTGCTTTTTTGCTCGTTTGTTTTCATCCCCAGAGGGCGTCTATTTCGCAATCATATTCATACGCAGTCAGGAAAAACAAACCATGCCTCCCCACAACCTCCCCCACCCACACATCTCTACTAGAGATGAGTAATAAGAAAGCAATAATGTGTTTTATGAATCTGGGTTCTTTTAAACCCAGTTTCTCTTCTGTGCAGCGACGTGTTTGTGCCGCAGCGACAACAACGGCATGTGCTCGTGTTGATCGTTCAGCATCTGTGCAGTCTGTAGCTTTTGATTCTCCTTCTGCAAAAACAAGTAGAATGTGGCAGACTGAGCTCTTGGAAAAGTCTGCCGACACTCAAAAACGGTGCAAAAAGCCGAATATGTGAAGCATATGCAGGAGTGGAATCTTCTCCTCAGCCTCTCTGTTGGAGCGTCTGCAGCCCAGAGGCTCCGAGCCTCAAATCAATGAAACACTGCTCTGATTTGAGTTGTGGTATTGTTGCAGCTTGGTATTATCTTTAGCTTTACACAAGTGTACAATCACTTCAGGGGGATGCAGGGAAAGGAGCAGTTTAACCGAGCCTCCCCCGCTCTCTCATCGTCTCTTTGCAAAGCCCTCTTCATCCACAAAAGCAGAAAAGCTTCAGCTGCATAATGTTTCACTTTTCTCCTTGACTGATTGAAGGATATGAAGAGTTCCTACCATCTCTGTTTTTCACAGCACAAAATCATTGTTTCTTTCCAGTTTAAAGGTTCATAAATAGTCAATAAATCACTTGATCCTCACTCGACCCACAGCTGACGTTATCTAAAAACATGCGGATGGATGTGAGCGTCCGGAGCGGTGGCCCTGTGGGCAGCAGTGAACCTGCAGTTTGAGGTTAAGAGCAGGTAAACAGTCGGCTCGTATTTAAATCATAGCCAGCCTTGTTATTATTGAAGGGGTTTGCACAGCTTGGTTTGTTCTGGCCGAGAGTATCGCTGGAAAAAAAACAGAATGCAAATAAATATTCACTGTCCTGTGAGTGGAAAAATACAGACACACCTGGACACAGATGTTGTCTTCTTCACTTGGTTTTTAGACAGAACGAGGTGTAAGAGAGAGAGAGAGGCCTCTGGCTGGGATACGGTGTCTGTAATGTTGCTTAATTAAACAGACTGGAAGTGTGTTTGGTTGTTAATTATACAGCAGACCATGTATGTGTGTGTGTGTGTGTGTTGCGGTGCAGCCCCTGGGGAGGACATGTGGGGTCAGAGCAGCTGGATGCTTCACATCTGTGTGCCAGGGTACAAAACATTCCTGATGTGAGATCAGCCAGGAGCGCCGGGTCGGGGAGCTGAACCCAGTCTGCAGCCGCTCCGTTAGTTTGTTCACCTTTGTGGAGCTCTAACCTTCCCCTCAGCTCACCCTGGGTTACTCCCCTTCAGTTTGTAGTGTCCTACATTTCCCAAAATGCCTTTCAGCACTCGTTAGAGAAAGGTCAGACCTTGCTGTTGCCAGTTTGAGGGAAGGCAGAGTTTTTTCTAATGTCCTTATTTCACACCAGGTTTCTTTCTTAAACAGGTTTTTGTTGTTGAAGCAGCTGCAGAAAGTGTAACGTTTCTGTCACTGAGATTCAAGCAGCGCTGGGAGCAGTGTGGGAAGACAGACAGAAACAACTACTGTCAGCTGGTTTATGAAGAGCTGCAAGTTTTGAAGCCATTCGTGAGAGCCAGCGTGTCACATTTCAGCACACATGGGAGCTTCGAAGCCCCGCTGGCATCTCGACGCCTGGTGGTGGCTGAAGGAGGTTTCTGACAAATGACACTAAAAAGTCAATTTAACACAACCTAACACTGCCAAGCTAATTCAGGGGATCATCTGTTTAGCTGTTGCTAGTTATCAGGATGCTGAGTCATGCACACGGCTCAGAGGGATTGGACGATGTATCTTGGCTAACCTTCTGACTGGATGTACTTTATCTTGTGTCAGAGGACAGAACAATACTTCAGCTTGAAAATAGAAGTTTGCAGTGTGTGCTTATTTGAAAACAGAGGATTCTTCGTCAGACACCAGAGATAATTATTTTGCCTCTTTTTTGAAGTGCACTGAGATGAGGTTACACATGACGTCTGTCTCAGTTTACTTCAGACCCGCTAACAGACCATCTACCTTTGCTTTGAGTGGATGAGTTTTCCATCAGTAGATCCGGTGTGTGGCTGTCAGCACTTCCACGACTCCGTCCTGAAGCCTTCTGTCTCCGTCTGGAGTCAGGTGTAGAGTGAGGGTGGGACGCCATCTGTTCCCTGCATGAGCTCTCTTTGCTCAAAGTGTCGAAGCAGAGATGAACACCACAAATTCTTCCTTCAGACGATTCGATTCTTAAAGTGAACTCGTGCTTGTTATACTTTGAGGAGACTTAGAGGCACAACGACTCGGGGTCACTTTGTTTGTTAGTGTTGTTTTTAATTCCTCCTCATTCTTTACTTCGAGCCCGGTGCTTTCCCAGAGTGCCAATCTTTTCGTAATGCTAACCTTTATTTAGCATGCACAGCTGCCCGCCTGGCTCCTGTCCCCTCGGCCATCTGTGCAGATCCACGCAGCGCCTCACACACTCTCTTCTCCCATGTTTTCTGTTGTCCTCGTGTCCAAAAATTAGGAGGCAGGAAGGTTAAGGCTTCTGTCAAACTGAGCCGAACTAATGAGGATGCTCACTGATCTGTTGTGTGTGTGTGTGTGTGTGTGTGTGTGTGTGTGTGTGTGTGTGTGTGCTGTCAGATGGGACTGCACTGTTCCACTGCCTTGGGTGTAAAAACTGCAGAACTCCGTTTGCAGCTTCAGAGTCTCCAGTAATTGTATTAAAGTTGTGGAAACATAATCTCAGCAGAGAGATAAGAGGGAGCCATGTTTGCTGGCAGCGGCGATGCGACGCTACACCACATCATCGCTCCTGGCCCACGCAGGCTGAAGCCCATCGCAGCCTCATAGTAATTGTTCTTGTCACAGAAGAACTGCAGTGTACTTTTCTATTCAGTCACTGTCGCCGGGTAAAAGTCTGCACTGTAAATCACTGTCACATTGACACACACACACACACTCGTCTGTGCTGCAGCGTGTTTAACCCCGAACACCCCAGGAACATTTAAAGAAGTGGCTGCAACACGCCGAGGACTGTCACTTCACAGATTAACCTTCTGTGACTCCACCCACACAAACATCTCAAACACAAAGACCCACAATCACCACTTCATTAAACAGAGAAACGTCCGCCTTCATCTAAGATTAGAAATGTGACATTAGAAAACTTTAATCCGCTTTGTTTAAATTAATGAAAATCTGACAAAACATCAACATCACTAAAACTGTTCTTGAATTCTGTTTTCTGTAAATTAACATTTTAAAATGAAAACATCAGGATTCTCCATGTTCCTCTAACATGTGTCTCCAGTCTGTCTCCAAACCCTCCAATGATGAGAGAAGTCCATCCTCTCCGTCTTCTGCCTGCTCCACTTTTCAGAAAATGTGTGCTCAAACAGGCCGTTTGGAGATGTTCCCTTCATGACATCACAAAGGGCAGTAGCCCCTCCCCCAGGTGGGTGACACTCCCACAGCTAGGTGTTTGTTCTGCCCTCTGAGTCTGCCTTCTCACCGTAAACAATAGGACATGGAGCCAGAAAGCAGCGAGTACACCCGAGCCCTTCCAGAGAGGGGGCGTGGTCAGACACAGCTCATTTACATATTTAAAGCTACAGACACACAAACAGCCTGTTCTGAGCAGGGCTGAAATAGAGGGGTTTATAGACATGATCAAATACAGGATCAGAGTGGATTTACAACAACACACTTCACACACATGATGAAGAGGAGCGAGGACACTGAGTGAGTCTTCGTCACTCAGCATCCGTCAGGGATTGTTTGATCTCAGACCTCCAACTCAACAACGTTCACTGTGACTAATTTCCCTCTTGATTAAATTGAAATTTAAGTTCACTTGTTGACTCATCTGACTGAAAGTGAACAAACGGAAATTACAATCACTCCATACTTAACACGAGTAACGTTAGCAATGCTAGCCCCAGCAGCCTGTGCTAACAGCAGACAGCTTTGTCTCCCATTTTGTAGATCCAAACGACATCCATCCGTCCACTGTGACGGTTTAAACTTCTGGGCTGTAGATCGACAGCAGAGCCATTTACTGGTGCTCCTTCTAGTGGAAGATGGCTGCATTACAGCTTAAATACAACTAAGAAAATGTTCATAATTAGTTTAACCAACTAACAGTTGTGGAGCAGACTCGCAGGGATGACGATGTTTGACACTTTCCCGCCCACAGTGCCCGTCAGGAAGTCTCTCGATTCAAACTTTTACTCTTAACCGGCGATGCCAGGGTCAGAAGTAAAACAGTTTTTTTCCCCTGTTCCAAATCAACAGGAAGGATTTAAAAATGTCCATCACTTCAGGTGTCTGTAGGGTTTAGAGGGTTAAGAGGAGAAAAGCTACATTAGCGCTCAAACATCTTGATTGATTGGAATTTTCCGCCTCAGACTGGAGAGCGGATTGACAGCCACCATGCAAATGTGATAGTGTATTAAGAATGCGCCTCACCAGCTGTTATTGGTTGAATGCGTCCATTTTAATTATTTTTTCCATATGTCAGTCTTGTTGATATGAAACGCAGCCAAGCCACAGCATCCGGAGAAGTGATTACTTCAGACAAAGCCTCCATCCTTGACTTAGCGTGTGCCATACTTCATTACCTTGCTAAGCCAAACTTTTAATTCTGCCCTGTGGAGGAAGTCAAATTGTTTTTCATGGCAGGCAATTATTGTTTTCCTGAATATGTTGTGTCTGGAAACGGTGGATATGGTGATGCAGCAGCAGAATTAGCGGGGGATGTTATCACAGAACTTTATTTACAGTGCAATTTCAGCACATTAACGAGTGCAAGAGCCACTAATTGGCAGCTCCTTCTGCAGCGAGTTGTACAGTGCGAGAGAGTGCAGAGGCTGTGCAGGGGGAGGACTCGAGGAATAAAAGGATCTAACAAAGCAAACGGCCATAATTTCTTCTGCTTTTAAACACTTGCAGCTCTAATTTGTCCGTTTTGTTTACCTTTGGTGAGATCTTGGCGGCGGCTGGTCCTCTGATTGTGAAACAGTCATCTCCTGTTCCTCCACATGAATCAGATGCTGCAGAAACAACAAGCCTGCAGGCAGCATCATCATTCCCAGCCCATGTAATCAACACTCGGGGCTGATGAGGCAGAAGATGAAAACATCCGGGTGTGAAAAAAACCTTCGGGGTCGCTTAAGGAACACACGTAAAAAAAAAAACCTCAGACAGGAGGTGATTCATGCAGTGAAACCGAAAAGTCAAACACGTCATCAAACCAGAGACGGAGAATGAGACTTCTGATGCAAAATGCTCATTGCAGCCAATCAAACAGTGTGACAGTCACAAACTTCACCTTCTGTCCACTTTGACTCAGTGTCGGTTTGTTCTTTTTGCAGCGCTCGCTCTGAGTCTGTTTCACATTTCAGTCATGTTCATGTCTTCCACTCTCTTCTCACTCAACCTTTAAAGCCACCTCTGAATGTTTTGATTGTGTTGCACTGAATGAGATGCTGTAGGTCGTTTATAAAGCGTGTTGGTAGTGATTGTTTATATTTCACTAACAGACTGACAGTCTGCAGGCGATATGATTCTGTAAATCGATTCATGTTTCCTGTTTCGATACCACGGCAACAAAAACAGAAGTCCTAGGCATCTGTGTTTTTAAATGTGGCACACAAGACGTTGTCAACACACTGTTGTCATGGCGACAGGACGGACGTGCAGTGAACGCTTCATGAAAGCGCTCCAGCGTGCACAGCCATCGCCTCTCTGCCGGGACAAGTCTGACGTCCTGCACAGCTGACCAAGCTGTTCGCTGTCTTTACTTCTCTTTCATGTTGTTGCGTGTCGTTCGGTTTGGTTTCGTAGTTTGTAAAAAGACTTCTCTGTTCTGCCGGCTTTGTTGGCGTCCACATTTTGTTAAAATAAGATGTTTGTTCCCCTTTTTGCATTTCAGTTCACACCTGATACAACGACAACAACGTCTTGCCTGAAACAAAACGTAGTATTTCAACGCAGCTACCCTGAAAAGGGAGACTTAACACACATTCACCTTCAGTCAGTAGCCATGTGCAAATAAGTGACTACAACAACAATGGCAGACTCCTGATTTCTTGACATTTTCTTGAACCTTTTCTAAATGTAGAAATGTGTAAAAACGTGTATGAACATCACCTGCAAACAAATGTGCAAGCTGATGTACTAACTCCTCCCACTGAGGAAATCATTGTTTGAATGTGCAAGACAACATGCATTATTTAATACGAGCAGTGTAATGAATATGCAACATTAGTTTTGAGGATTTTGATAGACAAGTCCGAGTCTGTGATCGAAGTGTCTTCAGAAGAACTTTTAAGTGTTTGCAATATTTCAAATTCTTCCAGTTTACGGTCAGTTCCCCGTAAGACTCAAATCTCATCGCTTCATCATTATCTTTATTCTTCTTGTAGATTTTGTGAGTTAATTTCACTGACCGGACAGTCAGAGAAAAACCTTTTTCTCTGCTTCCTCTCTCTCCTCCCTCGATGACAGACCTTCCTCTTTAACGTCTTTGAAAGGAGGTCTCACTTCAGGGAGCAATCGGAGCCCTGAATCACCGTTACAGGCTGAAGATTCCCTTCTTTTTCCACTCTGTGGCTGATTTTGATTGACAGCCCACCCCTGCCAGGCGCGAGTGTACCTGCTCATACAAATGGATGGTCAGGATCTGGGGAGGTGGCACGGCTGACCTGCTGGCTAAGCACTCTGCAGAATAACCAATAAGAAAAAGTTAATAAGCTTGAGCAGCGAGCGGGGCGGTCATTAGAAGCCAGAGATCAAGACGGATTCCTCTGTCACCAAACACAGAGAGGGGGACCGCACGTCTCTTTCCCTCAGCCTGACTCTGAAATATGCTGCTGATGGATCTTTGCTTCTCCTGTATGACAAAGCAGAAAGGAGAAGGAGCGTCAATATTTCAATTCTTCTTCCATTCCGTGACATAAATGTTTCAGTTTCAGAATCAATCAGCGACCATCTGATGTTCACTTTGTCAGATCTTCTGCTGCAGCCAGAGGTCTGTGGATTCCATTTCTAGGAAAGACTTTATTTCCATTCAGTCACTTTATGTTTGCAGTCAAACCAGCAGCTTGAGATGTGAGAGCTGAGGTGGAGTTAAATGAGGAAGCTCATGCATGCACACCTATTCACAGTTCATTATTGCATTGCCACCTGTGAGATCTGCACACCATCGATGAACTGATGGAGTGTTTGTTTGGTGTCTGAACGTTTTGTCTTATCTTTAGTTTGTGACGTGTAAATAGAGCCGCTGTAATGGGAGATGGACCAAGGTGCCATGCAAACACTCAGTCCAGTCCTGGACCAGGATCCAGTGCACAGATGAAAGTCCAGGAGAGTCCAGCTGCACAGTTTTGTACCATCTGTTAGTGAGACAGGGAAGAGACTGCTTGGACTAAATGGATTTTTAGCTTCCCGAACCCACTTTTTTTCTCTCTCTCTGCTTCAGATTCTTTTTCCACATTCAGATCGTCTTTTCAATCCACTCAAAAATACACGAAGGCAGTGTTGAGACGGATGGAAGACGGGATGTCAGAACAGTTTATGAAACAAGGCGTATAAGGTCGACAGGGTGTCGAAGAGATGTTCAGATGTTTCATCCAAAGTTAAAGTGAGGACAGACTGAAGTTTAATGAGGACAAGGTATTTTATTTTCAGTTCTTAGAAACAAAAGACAAACCTACACGTGTAAAAAACGATATTTTTGTTGTTTGGAAGCAGCTGAGGTGTCGCTCCATTCCCTGTCATGTGTCTCATCTGCCCTCCCACCTGCAGCCCACAGGCTGTAGACCGCTGTCCTTCACAGGTGGGCAGGTTCCAGCCTTTTGTCACGACCCTTTGGGAGTCTCATTCAGACCACGATGTTACATTTGAGCATTGTTTCCAGACAGACAGAGAGCAAAGACACACCGGAGGTTTGGACTCGTCTAAGTCCTGACCTGTGAGCTCCGCTGCTGTCAAGAAGCAGCACAAAACAAAACATAGACTCCATTATAATATCTTTGAATGATTTAAATCCTGCATGCTCTGCCTTACAGCTCTGCTGTTTTTAGAGTCTTAAGTTGCTGTGAGCTCCGGTTGGTAATTAAAGAAAGTTCTACTTTATCGCTGTGTTATCAGAATATGCATGGAGGCTTCTCTGTACAGGATTTAAAATTCTGTTTTCCAGCAAAGCCTGAAAAGAAGCAGAATTTTTAACCTCTTAACATTCAGTGTGTGCTCAGCTCGGGGTTCACCGGGAGCAGGTTGGTGAAGGGCGGCGGCGTTTCATCATTCACTTTGAGCTGCTGCTGCAGCTGCAGAGAAAATATCCAGAGTCGAAGCCTGACGAGCTTTTACTGCACTCAGAGTTCATTTTCACCAGCGCACTCCTGAAAACCTCGACATCCCGTCTCCTGACATGGCTGTTCATGTACGCACCTTACAGGAGCAGACGGTAGAGGTGGCGTGCAGACAGTCTGTAGAGACGGTAGAGGTGGCGTGCAGACAGTCTGTAGAGACGGTAGAGGTGGCGTGCAGACAGTCTGTAGAGATGGTAGAGGTGGCGTGCAGACAGTCTGTAGAGGTGGCGTGCAGACAGTCTGTAGAGATGGCGTGCAGACAGTCTGTAGAGACGGTAGAGGTGGCGTGCAGACAGTCTGTAGAGGTGGCGTGCAGACAGTCTGTAGAGGTGGCGTGCAGACAGTCTGTAGAGGTGGCGTGCAGACAGTCTGTAGAGACGGTAGAGGTGGCGTGCAGACAGTCTGTAGAGACGGTAGAGGTGGCGTGCAGACAGTCTAAGCCCCTCCCACTGGCTCCAGCTGAATTCTCCTGATTAACCTGCTGCCTTCTCTCAGTCAGCTCACTCTGACTTCCTGCAGGAGGAACTCTGCTTGTTTGTGTTCACACATACAGCTTGTGAATATCAGGAGTTGTTCAGGAGTTTTCTGTGAAATCACTATTTGACGCCTAATTGTAATTTTTCTTCTCTCCTCATTAAAACACTTCACCAGCGTTTTTTTACCCGAGGTCAGGATGAGCGATTGTCCCTGAGAAATTAACACATGCGGCTAAACGCCTCGTAGCATTTCCCAGAACTCCATCAGAAGTCAGACTTGGAGGTCAGTGAATGACAAGCTGCCCTACGACTCCTGACAAGACTGTGGGCTGTGCTGAGGAACAATCACACTCCCTCATACACTGCAGTCAATTACAGCGATGTGAGATGTGGAGGCAGACGGAGGAAATGACAGTTTGGAGACAGCTCTCTTATCATTGTCCTTCTGTTGTGGCCACTTTGAAACAAGTGGAGCTATTTGTCTGGCAGCGAGGTACGCTGGAAGAGGGGGGGGGGGGATCGAGGGCTTTTATCTCAGAGAGACGGGAACATGCAGGAATGTGCACGCAGAATCTGTGAGTGGTTAAAAAGGGAGCGAGCTGAACATGAGGAGGGGGTGTGAGAGCAGGAGTTTGGCAGGTGAGAGAGTCCTCTCAGGAAGCTCGTCACGGGGACAATCGGCTGACAGGGCTGCTGTGATGTTTGCTCAGGCACGGCTGCGTAAACTTAATGTGCAGCATCAATCACCACGCTGCCCGCCACACAGCATGGCAACTTTTATCGCCACTCATTAAAGTAAGTGCAGATATTTTATGCATCAGTTGGAATGCGAGGATATTTTCATGCTAATTTCTCTCCTTTCGACTCAGTACTCATCATCTTTGATCAACGGGGTCCTGTACACAAATAAAGAGGAGCGCGGGCTGCTGCGCCTGATGAATCTGGAATCTGCCATGTGCTGAAGCATCACATCTGTGGACTGCTGCTGCTTGGCTTTATTCAGCAAGCTCAGGAGTTTTATATATGTTTAATGGTAATGTATTAAACCCTCCTGCAAGTTTTAACAAGACTTTTCAGTCGAGTTGAATTGAAGAAGTTCTTTTTACAGGGAGGCATTTATCATCCTTTAAAGTTGAGAACAAATAGAGTGTGGAAATCAAGCTTTCTGTCCTCCAGCTCCTCCTCCTCCCCCCCCCCCCCCCCCCGCAGGGAGCGATTCCCTGATAGAAAGAACATTTAACTTTAAATCCAAACCTGCTTCTCCACCTTCACCTGCAGGTCGACCGCGGGCCGATAAGATGACTTCAAATGTCACCGCCCACTCGGGAATAAAACGAATTGTGAACTTTGACATGAATATCTCGCTCGGTTCTGCTCCCCTGGAGAGAGCCGATGAAAGAAGGACGGTGGGAACAGCTGAGTTGTGTTTTGGCTCTTTGAGTTTCAAGCTCCTCCACTGAGGCTTCTTCTTCTTCTTCTTCTGCGTGACAGCGTACGCACCGGGAATCAGTGTTGAGCTTCAGTAGATTTTTTTCTGACCGAACGTGAGCAGTGAACACCGGGTCTCTTCAGAGACACGGGCGCAGATCTGAGAGCTGTTAATCCTCCTGCTAAAAGGAACATGTCGGCCCTTTGAATCAAACAGAATCTGTCTTTCAACCCTCTCTATTCACCACGCCGCTCGCTGTTTCAACGTTAATTCAATTACACAGAAAGCTCGAACCTGCCAATCAGACTCTCAACCAGCTGAGAAAGACACCGACTGGAGGCGGGGCCTATTGTAGCCCCCCCCCCCTTCAAAATAAAAACATGTATTTATTTATTGTTCTTATATGGATCTACATCAAATCATCATGAACCAGCAATGTGAGGAATGTTGACCTTTTGACCTTTGCTGCTACCAGTGGTTATTCTCACAGCTCTGTGCTGCCCCTGCTGGCTCAAACCATCACAACAAGCATGAAGCCAGAAACTGGAGGGATAAAGACTTGCTAAAGGGAACTTCAGCAGTCCAGGTGATTTAGCGAGGAAAGCTTGATTAAAAACACATTAAAAAAGCGTGCCGTTGTTTATCGGGTAGCCATGTCCTTCACACAGTCGCTCAGAGTGAGACAGCGGCCCGTATAAATAGTCATGCTCAGAGCGTTTTGAGGATACTTGTCAGAGTGTTTTAGAAAGGGCCCCTAAAAGACTGATCTTGGCTCTGCTGCGCTGACCTCAAGCCGCTTCATAGCCGCCTCCCTGCGAGGCGAACCGGCGCTCTCATCTGTAATCTATTATTCATGACCACGAGGCAGAGACGAAGAGTGGGAAAGGCAGATAACTTGGTAGCTTTTTCCTCCGTCCAGCCCCACCCCCACACTGCTATTATCCGGGGGCCATTGTGTGGGAAAACAAATGGAATGATTTCCTTTTGTTGTAATGGAAGAAGGGAAAATTCTGTATTCGGTGCAGAATTTGAATGTAGACTTGCTATTCAGAGCACACGAGCTTCGGCTGCTGCCACATGCATTGTGCAAATAATGATGCATGGGAGGGATCAAATTTAAATTTATCAGCTCCGGGTCGGGATCCAACCAAATATATTTCCTGCAGATGAAAAATTGGAAAGGCAAAAGAGAGAGCGTGTTTTCAGCTTGGTGTTAATTTTCCTCCGTCATTCTTCCTGTTTCTGAATCATTTTGAGTCTGTGGGAGCAAAAGTGTTTTAAATGTTGATTCTTGTTGATACTTTTTTCATACCTCGGACGTCCACAGAAAATGTTTAAATCTGCCTGAATCTAAACAGTAACAAGAACACGTCCTGACTGTGGCCCCTGCCTTCACTACAACAAAACGCCTGCTTTTGTTCAATCCAGAAATTCACTCTTTGCAGACTTTCTGGATTACGTTGCATCAATTATTTACCACAAATCAAATGAGCATCTGTAAGAAGAGGTTTTGTGTTGTTCTGATCCTAAGGTTGGTTTTACCTGAGGGACCCTGAATGTCTCCTCCATGTTCCTCCAACATGTCTGTCTCCAAACCCCCCAATGATGAGAAAAGTCCATCCTCTCCATCTTCTGTCTGCTCCACTTTT
Organism: Symphodus melops; assembly: GCF_947650265.1. NCBI lineage: Eukaryota > Metazoa > Chordata > Actinopteri > Labriformes > Labridae > Symphodus > Symphodus melops. Next base: position 1,023,655 of record NC_136711.1, on the reverse strand, counting down.
CAGAAAATGTGTGCTCAAACAGACTGTTTGGAGATGTTCCCTTCATGACATCACAAAGGGCAGTAGCCCCTCCCCCAGGTGGGTGACACTCCCACAGCTAGGTGTTTGTTCTGCCCTCTGAGTCTGCCTTCTCACCGTAAACAATAGGACATGGAGCCAGAAAGCAGCGAGTACACCCGAGCCCTTCCAGAGAGGGGGCGTGGTCAGACACAGCTCATTTACATATTTAAAGCTACAGACACAGAAACAGCCTGTTCTGAGCAGGGCTGAAATAGAGGGGTTTATAGACATGATCAAATACAGGATCAGAGTGGATTTACAACAACACACTTCACACACACATGATGAAGAGGAGCGAGGACACTGATTTCACCTGAAGAGGAGGAGGAGGTCATGTGACCTTTAAACACAAATACATGACAGCATGAGTAACTTTGCATACTTCCACAAATCCAGCTTCTTGTTCTGAAGTATCTGGAACAATTAAATCTTGATTTTAATCAATTTGATAGAAAAAGAGTAAAATCACTGCATCATCACTCTGGCTTTAAATCAGGATGAGTTGCAGCCATGTCTCTGGATGTCATGCAACAACACCAGCCGTGTGTATCAGCTCTGGCGTCATCGTGAGGCTGATGAATGTCTGCTGTTGTTTTGGTAATCACTAATCATTATCAATTTACAGGCAGCGATTGTGTCCTGACTACCTAAACAACTCAGTAAATTCACAGATGATAAAACATTACGAGACACTTTGTTCTCGTCGGTCTGAGTGAATTATCTCAGTGATGATACATGCTGCTAAACTGGGGACGTTTAAACGTGTCTTTAATTGTCTTGGAGTCCCTCCGCCTCTCTGTAGAGTGCGAGGTGATTCGTTTGTCCAGGCGAGCGGCGGGGACGAGGGCTCAGCACCTTGTCAGCCTCGACGTTTAGGAATCACAGTCGGAGTGGGAGAGACTCGCCGTGTTGAGGAGTCTGTCTGTGAGTTTATGAGGAGAAAGCGTCTCAACGACTCCATTTCACCGCCGCAGAGTCCCCGGCCTTCTACGACCACGGCGGCAAATTGCCTCCACATCGTCCCCGCTGCAGGTTCTGAGAAGTCCTTGCACGGCGGGCTGCTTGAATTATCGCTGAGAGAGGCTACAGGTATTCAATCTCCCCGGCCCGACTGTGGGGTAATAGAGGAGAAGGGGGGGCTGAGGTATTATAATTGAAAGGGCCCTTCAATAGCCATAAATAATGAAGTTTCCCTGGGGGCCATTAGGGGCCGGGGACGGGAGTGTGTCGAATGAAGGAGGTGTTCTCACATATATCGAGCCGGCCTGTTAACCCCCCTCAGAGTGAGGCAATATGATACGGGTGTGAAAACACAGGCGGGGGGTCGCTCACACTGCTTCATTATGAATCAACAGGAACAGCTCCATGCATGACGGAACGCTGGGATTACTGTGAGCTCTGATGTTATTTACAGACTCCATAATCTCTGTTATCAGGAGATATTAAAGCACCTTACACTCGTGCTCTGCAGAACATATTTCTCAGAATGCCAGGTAGCCGCTGCCGGGCCGAATGGCAAAAAGAAAACGCTCTTATTTTGATGGTCTCAACCTTCATCATGATGTGTTTAACACGTTAACGCTGTCGGTGTGAGGAGGTGAAGTTCATTTGTAAACTTTATTGGAGACTTGTTGTACACATGGTGAAGGTTGTTTAAAGGACTTATTGATCCAGTAGGTGTCGCTCTTGAGCACCAGCACTAAACCAAAACAAACTGCTGTTAGGCCACGCCTCCTCCAGCAGCGACACACACTCTGAGACCTCCATTAGACTTACACAACGCTTAGAGACGCTTCACAAAGAACACAGCAGAAATGATGTGAGCGCAGGATGAGAACAGTTGGTTGGTAGAGGACGTTGAAGAAGGACGTTTTTGAAGGTGGACAGTGAGACGGGCTCTCTGATGGTTTTTGGGAGTTAGTTCCAGAGTTTCGGAGCAGCATTGATGAAAGCTAGGTTTGTGTTAGCAGACCTGAGAGTGCATCGTTGAGGCGTTTCATTCGACATCTCGTGTTATTACAAAAGTTAGATTTTTATTTCCATGGATGGACGTGCAGACATTTAAATAAATGTGTTTATAGCACATATTTCTAATTTAAAAAACGGAATATCTGAAGTGCTTTTCATGTCACAAATATTTTCTTTTGCAGAAAGCAAAAAAATGAACACGATCGAATGATGACTAAAAAACAATGGAGGCAGAAAAGAAGAAGAAAAACATGGTCCAAAAATCTGAAATGATGACGCATCGTGCTGCGTGCAAAGTGTCAAAGATTTGTAGAGAAAGAGCTGCTGTGTGCAAACACAGGTAGAATAACTGTAATCTGACTTCGTGAGGCTTCCTGTCTGCAGGTTAAGTAAACGTCTGCAGGAGAGTTTGCTTCTTTGTGTCAAACCCACGCTTAAGAAATTCTATTACAGGTTTAGCAGCAACATAAATCAGAGTGACCCACCCCGTCCGTTATGTGTGAGGCAGCTCTGTGGGCTGCTCCACGTGTTGAGGCCTTTTTAGGCAGCTGTCGTCAGGGAGAATCCATAATCTGATCCAGTTTGTTCAAAGTGACGGCGGATCCCTGAGATTGAATAAACAGTAAACATCATGACCGGCTGCAGGCTGCATGTCAGAGCAGAGCTGTCTGCTGCTTCACTCTTTTGTTTGGATGCAAAAGATGAACATAAAGATTAAAAAAAAACGTTCCTTTCTCCAAACTATTTTGCCTGCAGAGCGAGTCATGTGACTTCCTATAGTATATGCACATAGTAATTGGTTCACCCTCGAAGCGCTTTCAATTCAGGCAAAATTAGCAGCATGCTGCCGGCTCTGACAGATATGAGCTTTTCAATCCTCTCCCCCAACTGAGTGGAGGAGTTTTCTGTGTCTTAATTACCGCACATTTGGCACAGTGCAGTGCAGAGCGAGCGGGAGCCACGGGGAGACGGGGACTCAGCTGAGACACTCAGACAGCGGTTGGTGACAGAAGCCAGGGGAGGATGCAGGGGAAGAAAAGGCTCCCAGCTAGCATGCCTGGGATGACAGGAGCGGTGGTGGAGGGGGCCGGAGAGCTCCCCAAGGAGACGCAGAAGAAAGAGGAAGAGCGAGCTCAAGGGAGAATCCCCCTCAGGCACATATGGCAGAATTGAAACATCCATATGCCGGCGTAGAAACAGAAGATATTCAGTGTCGATGCTCTCAGTCTCTCACTGCGCCTTCCCTTTGAGATCTGTGTGCCGGCTGGTCTGTTTTATTTTGCACATATCTTTAAATCTCAAAGGCATTGTGACAGAGAAACAGAGAGGTTTTAGAAGCTCCAGCCTGAGAGCAGCAAAATATAAGTCTACTATAAAACCATCCTGATATCATTTCTGCTCGGAAGGCAAACGTCCTCTCTGCAGAAAATCAGTTCACGTCTTTGTATTTGTATGTGTTCAGTGATTGAGTTAAATTGTTCTTATTGATAAGACATTAATGCATGAGTTAAATTAAGGTGAAGGACAGATGATAAACCTTTTGTTTATAATATTGCTTATGAAATAAATCGACCAGTAGCCTCGTGGTTAGTTTGAAAGGTCTAGGGTAGTCCGGGTTCAAATTCAGCCAGTGGCTCCTTCCCTCTGTCGTTCCCCTCTCTCCAGTTTCTCACCCTGTCCCCAAAGGAAAGGTGTAGAAATCCCCCCAGCTCTAGAGAAACCACTGGTGAGGTCGTGTTCAGGATGCACAGCTCTGATGCTCCGAGTCTTTCTCTGCTGTTGCCTTGACTTAGCTACAGCAGCTAACCTAGCATCTGACCACTTCTTAGTGTTCCCACCTGGCTCAGTGCTGCTAGCAAACAGATTCAGAGTCATTCATGTATTTAAAGTGGCAGCCTCACTCAGAATCTCAACAGTGTAAAAATGGTGCCAGTTCCATAAAGCCCGAAAATCCCCGTATGGGAAGTCACATAAAAAGTTCGTATTTTATTCCTCTCCATGTTTTTTTTCTTGCCCTCGAACACCCGATATTAGAGGAGATCTGAAAAACAACACATGTTCAACCTCCTCCATTCAGCCGGAGTAAAGACACCCCAGGGCTCAAATCACTAAAGGGCACTTTGGCCTCATTTCAGAGTCTAAATCAGTGAGTACGTTTAATCTTCACGGGGGAAACCTCCATTAAATTTAATAACTCCGTTTGAAAGGAAGCTTAAATAACAGACCGATGTGCACTTCTTATGCACGAGCGTTTTCCAGCCAGTGTTTCCTCGTCGATGGTGGAGGAGCACAGAAAGAGCCTGCAGAGAGAATCGACTGCTGCAGCCCGTGAGCATCGAACCGCAAAGTCTGACAGCGAAGCAGTGGACGCGTTAGTGTAGAAAGTGTTCCTGCATCCGTGCAACAAATCCCTGCCAGCCTCACCCATGTCTGCTGCCTCAGTCTTATAATTACACCAGTCAGCTCTTTGTGTGGAAACTATGCACAGAGACAACATGACACTGACGGACGATGTTGTGACACTGCGTCCACATAAACACCGGCGCCCGTTGTGGATGTAAAGAAGCGTCCTGACGAGACTCTGTGTTGCAGCTCTGTCTTCACTTTTTGTCCATTTTTAAAGCTCCCAAAGCTCCATCTGCCTCCCGTCACTAAGCCGCCTCTGTTCCTTTGATGTGGCATTGATCCGTCGACTCGGAGCATTGTCTGTGCCAGCCTGACCAGCTCCATCAATATTACATCAGGTTTAGCCTAAACAGCTCTGAACTCTTTGCAGTCCACGGGGAGGTCATAAAATCCCTGCCTGTCTTCAGTCCCTCTGCGGGCAGATTCACGAGACGTCTGAGCTCCATCTTTATTCTGCAGAAGAATTCAGTGGTTGGAGGTGAAGAGGATACTGTTGATGCAAAAAGTGACTTTTACATTATTAATCACCTCAAACATTCATTAGTGATCTTGCGTAATTAGTGTTTGGTCCTTTCATCAGCTGTGTCGAGGAAATTAAATGTTTACAAGAGAGTGAGTCAATATTTGCTCGCTGGAAGTTAAATTGAATTATGGGAAGAATTACTTCTGAGCACTCAAACCCACCTGAGCAGCGCCGGGAGTTTACGCTGTCCAGCTTTGTCCTCAGGTGGCTCCAAATTTTGGCCCCAGAGCTCCCGCCTCAATCTCGGTCCTGACGGCGGAGGTTTATCCAGCACACACAGCAATCTAAGGAAGCATGAAGATATTAAATTAAACCAGGAGGAATCAGCCATGCAGCGAGCACAATGCCCCCTGGGAAATATAGTAAAAAATGGAAAGAGTTTCCAGAGGAGGATATCTGCAGCGCTGGCGGCTCATTGACTTCAAGCCTGTTAGCTAGCTCATTAGCCTTCTAGCTATAAATGATTCTGCAGACACTAATTTCATACGATCTGTCTTAAAATGAATGAGCTTAACATGAGTGTGTTGTTGTGATTCAGAGCGGGAGCTGAAAGTGATTAATGCTCACTTTGGTCATGTGACTGCGTCTAAATCAAGGAAAGAGGGCATGGCCCGTAGCTGAGCTGGCTCCCCCTCCCGGCGGCCATCTTGGGTTCTATTTTAAGAACACTAATTGAGGAGATGTCATTTTGCCCTTTAACTTCAGGAAAGCGAATCATCACACATTTTCACGGGGAAAGATGAGAAGGACGTGTTTATTAAACGAGAGGAAAACAGGTGTTATGTAAGCGTGGCTCGGAGTGACTCTCTCTAATCATTTAACAGGCCATCACTAATGCTCTCTTATTTCTGCTAATTGAATTCTGACCGTGCCGTTTGACTGCAGCAGATGGATCTGTGCAAAGAGAAATAGCTTTACTTTTACACTTACAAGTCGACTGCCGACCAAGAAATCACAGCTGCAGCATCGTAGTTAGTCCAACCTGCACGTGGTGACGTTTCCGTCAGGATTATATTTTCTACACTCCAGTGCAGAGAGAGAGAGACAACACACTGTTAAACACCAACACTCAGATTAAAGACACAGCATGTGGATTCTGCTGCCAGAAACACGTTTTTTAATTCCACAGAGTCAGACGTTGTTTTTAGCCCATTCGCGAAGCCAAACGTAAACAAATGAAGCTGAGACAGCATTTCCAACATGGCGGCTGCTGCAGACGAGCCTCCTGCAGGAAAAGATGGCCGACGTCGCTCAGGTTTCATGCATTCACATTTACAGTTTGACTCTAAAATGTGCAGCCTCAAAAACTCCCCATCAGTCAGATTCTGTAAGAAAACAAGCAAATCATGTTGAACAAGAAGTTCTGACACTAAACCGTCTCAGGAGTTTGGAAGCGTTTGGATTGAAAAAGAAGGTGAAGGTAACTCCTCCTCCTCCTGCCTGCTCCCTGACTAACCGAGGCGGCGTTCATTCAAATTTAGAAGTGACCGCTCCGCTCGCCGAAATCTCTCCAGCAGGCCGGTGTCAGTGGACGTTACCTCAGTTAAAGGGTCAAGCTAGCACTTCATCACCGCTCTCTCTCTCTCTCTCTCTCTCTCTCTCTCAACGCACGCAGGGGCGAGTCAAGGTCAGCACAGACACATTCCTCCCAAAATACCTCCGACAGGTAACACAATGACACCGCGAGACGGCGTGTGATGGATATTTCCGAACGTCCCCCAGCTTCGTTTATAAATAGCTCGAGTGCCGTCTGTCCTTCATGACTGCCTTCTCCTGGCAGGCTGATTGATAGGAATGCACATAATCCATTATTTTGGCTTATTGATTGAGCCCGGCAATCAGCGATCAGTGTTGTGGCAGAGGTAACCGGACCCTCCTTTGAGACGCCGCGACGCACAGGCGCAGGCAGAGGTGTCAGCCGCCGGCCTACTAATCACAGCGGGCTGTGATTAATGGCTATGAAAGCAATCACAGGGGAAATGCATCATCTCTACACAGCCTCCATCTATCAAGCTGCCTCGCTCTCATTTGACTGAAACGCATGCCAACGTGAAATATGAAGCTTTGTGGAAGGCGGAGGCTGCACGTTGGCTGCGGAGCTGCAGAATGTAATAATTAAACACGCCCATAGAGAGCCATTGTATTTCATGCAGAGACGTGTATGTGGAGCCGCTTCCCTCAGTAAACATTTCATGCCTGGCTCCGCTGCATAATTACAATGCTTCACCAGTTTGTACAGAGCTACAGTACACTAACAGTCATTTTCCACTTCAGTCATCTTTCAATTTGTTTCCCCACATGATGCCATCAGAGTAATGGTGGAAAGAGGAAGCGAGGCCTCCCCTGCACACCATCAAAAAACTACTTATCAGAGAATTTTATGTTTCAGACAGAACAGAAACCCCGAGCAGGCGTCCTAAACCTACCCCTCCTTCTGTCGGCTGTGGATTATAAAGTGCAGCAGGAGTGATTCCCTGCTTTCTTTACAAATCTGTGAAGTTGTTTTCTTGCACTTTTGGCTGTGCAAATGTAATTTCACACAGCGGGGGGAACGTTCCCTCTGCAGCCGCAGGAGTCCCCGCTCCCATCACCCTGCAATCTGCAGGCTGGCCTCTTCCTGCCCTCTCCTCCAAACTGCCTCTCCATCAGGCGCCGTGCGGTTCGTCTCAACAGGTGCTCACAATGTTTGCACAAGGAGCCCTTGATTTGGTACTTAGAGGAGCTCATTCATGCCTTTATATGCAGCAGGGTGGACTTCCTTAAAGTTGTCTTTTCATTCGCGACGCTGCTGCACGAGTTTTTAAAGAAGCCAGAAAACTGAGATCATAACTTCCCTCCAGTCTTTACAGTGACTTCTAGTTCTCCTTGATGTGCTGCTTCTTCATTTCAGATACAAAAAGCTGCCCCACCTGATTCAGGATCCTGACACATGGAGCATGAAACATGGACGCCGACTTGTAGGAGGAGACACAAACACACTCTCTGCAAACGAGCGTTAATGTGCTCATTAAAGGAAAATAAAATCCGGCCGGCAGAGTCAAACGGGGTCGTTACAGATTCAGAAATGATTTATGTTTTCTTCCATCTAATGAGTGCAGTATATTTGTCATTTTGAAACAAATTGCTGCTGCATCTGCGGAGATGAATTCTATAGATTTTCCCCTCTGCTCGTTCCACTTTTCTCTGGGCGAGGTTATTACTTAATTAGATGGCAGGACGGCTCCGTCAGATATCTCCCCCGACTCCGACTCTGCTCACCTGGAATACTGATCGCCTGGCAGACGCTTCAACCAATTACCTAACATCAATACAATATGAAATAATACATGGAGACATTTCCACTGAACCTGTTTATAACTTCTTCTCCCCTCGTGTTGTTGTGCTGCGAGTCACCGCCGTGACACTCGGAGGAAATCTAATCTTTTTCTGCTCGTTATAGAGAATCCGGGAAACCTGCTTTGAATTAAAATCATTAAGACAATCAGACGGAGGAAGGACTCCCACGGTGGTTCATGATGTGTTCTGAGTGTGTGCAGATTATTGTCAGGGACAGAGTGTGATCTGTCACAACTTAAAACGTTCCCGAAAAGTTTGTGATTTCAGATTTTAATGAGCTGATTAACGTCTGATAAATGATTTTTATAGAACAGAGAAAAACCTCAAATGATGTTGTTTTACACTCGGCGTCTGACAGCGGACACGTGAAAGCTGTCTCCTGCCTCAGGCATCAACATGAACAAGTCTTCATGTCTCATGAAAACTGCTCCCCTTCATATTTCATCAGAGCTGTTTCCGGTGTAAGGACATGGTCTTTCTGCGTCTGTGGATGTCTTTTGTCCAGTGCTAGAGACAGGACAGAGGCAGGACAGAGACGGGACAGTGACAGGACAGAGACAGGACAGTGACAGGAAAGAGACAGGACAGTGACAGGACAGTGACAGGACAGAGACAGGACAGAGACAGGACAGTGACAGGACAGAGACAGGACAGTGACAGGACAGAGACAGGACAGTGACAGGAAAGAGACAGGACAGAGACAGGAAAGAGACAGGACAGAGACAGGACAGAGACAGGACAGTGACAGGAAAGAGACAGGACAGAGACAGGACAGAGACAGGAAAGAGACAGGAAAGAGACAGGACAGGACAGAGACAGGACAGTGACAGGAAAGAGACAGGACAGAGACAGGAAAGAGACAGGACAGTGACAGGAAAGAGACAGGACAGAGACAGGAAAGAGACAGGAAAGAGACAGGAAAGAGACAGGACAGAGACAGGAAAGAGACAGGACAGAGCCGGGACAGAGACGGGACAGAGACAGGACAGTGACAGGACAGAGACAGGACAGTGACAGGAAAGAGACAGGACAGAGACAGGAAAGAGACAGGACAGAGACAGGACAGAGACAGGAAAGAGACAGGACAGTGACAGGACAGAGACAGGACAGAGACACAACAGAGGCAGGACAGAAACAGGACAGAAACAGGACAGAGACAGGACAGAGACAGGAAAGAGACAGGACAGAGACAGGAAAGAGACAGGACAGAGACAGTAAAGGGACAGTGACAGGACAGAGACGGGACAGAGACGGGACAGAGATTAGAGTCAGAAACCTGCGGAGGCAGCGTTGAAAGCCAGTTTTTCTTTGCACCCGGGTGTCTCTGTACGTCGCACCAACGCAGACGAACCACCAGGCGGCGGCGGTGGCGGCGGCCTCAGCAGCACACACTTTTTAATGCTTTTTAGAAGAACGAGCGTGAGCTCATTTAGATGGACGGGTTGGATAACAAACTCCAGTTTTTAAAGACTCAAGCTGCAGCTCCCTGAAGCCTCTCTGAAAGCTTCCGGATTTAAAAATGAAGCAGTTTTATGAGTTTGTTTTGGAGGAGACCTGGATGGATAATTCAGCTCTGATAAAAATGTTGTGAATGATGAACACTGAAGGGTCATTTGGAGACTCAGGTCATAAAGTTTAGAGGCTTCGATGCCGCTGCTCCGGTTCGCTCCGACTAAAATAGTTTTTCTCTCAGAATAGAAACCTGCGAGGACCCTGAGCTGGATCGACTCAGGACGCTGTGTCATCACAACCTCACATGTGTTATTATTGAACAGTGAGTCAGAGACCAGAGAGAGAGAGACATGCAGAAACACGTCAGACTTGAACCCGGGCCGGTGGATTTTCACTCTCCCGGCATGGGGCGAGACCTTACCGCTAGGCCCTCTGCACCCCGCACCACAAGGTCCAGGTCTCAGTTCTCTCCGAGACCAGAAGCTGTCAAACAAAAACTCAATTTGCATTTTTCACTTCAGAGGGCGGCGGCACTGTTGGGTCAGAAGTGAATTTTTTCATTTATTTATTTTTCTTTTACCCTTTTTTTTGTGCAGAAACAAAAGAAGACGACAAACTGAATTTGGAATCATAAATAGATGAATATTTACTCTCCGTTACTGCAGTATTATTTTGACCTGTTTGGTGATTTAATCACAGATTAAATCTGTGTATTTGAGTTTGTTGCTGCAGCTGTGAGCTCGCGCTGAGCTGATCTGAGATTCTTTATTTGCAGAGAAACGAGATGAAGATGAGGCTGGAGCTAAAACGCTTCATTAGACCGACTTCATGTTTGAAAACAATAAAAGATAAATGCTTCCAATGAGTGCTAATTGTGTTCTTTATAATGAGTGCATAGACGAGCGTGTGAGAGAAATATAAAACGGCAGACAGAGGGATGGATTATTACCCCGTGAGATCGAATCATGAAATATTAAAATCCAACACATGAGGCCATCAAATTCCTCGCCGCCAGCTTCCTCCAGTCTGATCTGGCAGGCCATGAAATTAATCACTATTTCTGTGATCAGTGTATCCGATGTGACTCGTGGCACTTTTTGAAATGTTAATAAAGCCGTATTGAATGGTGCACTATTCTCGGCAGGAAGTCCGTAGCCCGTGGCTGCTCACTAAATCTCAATGACTTCATTAAGTCATTACCATGAGTCACGGCGCCCGGTGCCAACAGCAATTAAAACACGACAGAAAGGAGCCGTGTCCTTGGGCCGCCGTGCAGCTCGGGACTGACACGCTTTACTAGATTTAGCAGGATGATTGACATATCAATAGACACAGAGGTGGATTAAATGGACTCAATCAATATTCAGATTTGTCTCGCTCGCACCTCGCTCCTGAGGCACAATGTGCACACCTCGTCAAGTGTTGTCAGCTTCGTGCCGCGGGCTGTGTGTTGATGCTGCTGTCACAGACACAAATAACACTCTGAAGATTACATTTCAGTTCTTAATGCTCCACAAAAGAAAAAGAAAAAAAAAGTCAGCTTTTTAGCTGTGTAATTGAAAAATGACTAAAAGGCTTTTTAGTAAAAAAACCGAAGTGTGGGGAAACAATCCTGCAGGGCATGAAAGGTCGCAGAGATTTCCTCCCAGTACAGAGCCGACTGGTTAATATTCATCCAGTCCTTTTGTCTTTTTGATTCCTTCCTGAAGCAGCAGGCCAGAGGAGACGGGGAAAAAACGCAACTTTCAATGAATGTGTCAGGGCTTTAATTCAAGTCGCTCCTCTGTCTCTCGTAGAAACACATTTCTATTCATGAAGCCAATCCTCTGTAGTCATGACACTGCATACTTATGTTTCTTTTGTAAAACTCCAGCAAAATGGTAATTAAATTGCAACTGTGGGCTCCAGTCCCCTATGCAGACATAAAGAAGGCTTTATCTTAGTTAATGACTGGCAGTTGATTATGAAAACATTCTTCTTTTTTTTTCCTGGTGCGTGAAGGCAGTCCACCCACACCTTCCTCTTCTGTGCGCACTACAGTATTGTTCCGGCTCCATTGTTAATGAGTTTAGTATTAACTGGCTGTAATGAGTGCGGCCCCCTGCTGAGGCTGATTGTTCTGCAGCAGCAGGATGAGGACCGTATGGAGGGACGTGCTCAGGTATGCGTGCGTGCTGCAGGACTGGCAGGCTGGTCACGCCTCGACGCTTTCCCGTGTACACACTGACATCAGGTGTCATCCTGCGGCTGCTCATCTCCTTCAGAGGATTGCTTTTTTTTTGTGATTGTAGGATGGAGACATCAGCTGGTGAAGCTGTGGCCTCGGTCAGCCGGGAGCTTTAAACTCGACACAAACTAATCCATTACACTTAGTCTAATTAGTGCTGTTAGCTCCTTCACACATTTACTATGCATTAAACGCTGTAGGTGTGGAAACAGTCATTACAGAGCAGGGCTAATGCTTTCTTTGGAGATCGTGTAAGGCAGTAATCCATGGTACCAAATATTAGCATAAATATTAGCGTGATGTGATGCACATTCTTCCTTCATCACAGAGCCACCTTTGTGTTGATTTACTCAGGTAATTATGCCAGTAATTATAAGGGATTAAATTGGGTTTTGTTTGAAGCTGGCGGCTGTGAAACCGTTCAGCTTTTCTCTGCAGCCTTGCATGTCGTCACCACGGCTCCACGTTCTTATCTGTTAATGTGTCCAAACATTCAGACTGGGCTCTGTTTCAAGCTGCTGGTCCCAGGTCTCGACAAATCCCAGCAAGACTCGAACAAGTTCCTGCTTTGGGCACATCCTCTGCACGGATGAGGACACCTGAGGTGTTCACTAAGTTCATTTTTACTGTAAAACAGGCCGAACACATCGGTCATAACGCAGCCCAAGAACAAACGGTGGTTATCTGATGACCATAAACACACATGTGCATGCTAACCATACACTTTTAGGACAGGCATGCACTATCAGTCAATCATTGTCTGTTAACATTACAAAGAGCAGGTAATCAGACCGTGCTCACGATGCAAACTCCCAATCAGAATCTAATGTTTTTGATTTTAGATGACGGGACAAATATCAGCACCTACGTGCATCGTTTACTGTGCAGCGAACAGCATCGCGCTCTGACGCACTGAGAGGAGAGCCACTGGTTCGGTGCTAACATCGCTGGTATCAGATCCAAGGCTGATCCAGACACGGACAGCTACACAGTACACCATGCATCTCAATTCAACACTGATTTGTCTTTGTGTGTCGTCGCTAAGGCGGCTGCTAATCTGGTGTGACAAAAGCAAGCGTCACAGTCCCCGAAGCTCGCAGCACTTTCTGACAGAGCCAGCAGGAATGCTAAACTCCAGCGTCAGTCGTCGAGGAGAAAGTCTCTTAAGTCTGAAGCGCTCCAGGAGGCGGGCTCTGTTCCTCGTTAATTACCTGGCAACAGATACTCGACATTCGTGGTGTTGAACGGCGTGCTCAGTGGGAGCGCTAAGACGTGTATGGTGCATGAACGTGCATGTCCTGTACGCCTGAAGGGTCCTGATATAGAGGCTTTGAAAATATGGTCACCTTGGAAACAACAGCTGCTTTTTAATGCAGAATGTCTCCTCATGATGTGGCATTTGAGTGACTGGGACGTAACGCGCTTTAACCTCGACTTAAACAATAAAGGCTCGACATGGTTAAGGTAGACGTGTGCTCCTTTTTACCTACGTCAACGATGTGTGTGTTAAAGGAGGTTATATTTAAGGATGGCCACACGCAGGTTCATGCGTCAGAGTGAAAGCAAAGGTCATAGTTACCCGTTCCCGACATTTAAAACGGGTCATGTAAGGTTTGCAGTGTGTCAGAGAGAATTAAGAACAGTGTAGTACACCAGCAGGATTTTGGGGTTTATTCGGTGCTCCTCGTCTGCGTCTCCTCCTCCTCCTCTCTCTCTCCTCTCTGTCCTGCAGCATAATTCTCTATAATGAGCTTGTGGACAGGAGATGAGATATGATTCTTGGAATTAAAACAGCATTTTCTACTTTGATCATCCAGCAGTGTGTGAAGCACTGAAATAAGACTCTGCCCTTCTTTATCGAATCTGTGCTCTCGCTCTCCCTCTCTTAATCTTCCCCTTGCTCGCTCGGCCCGCTCTATCTGAGCTTGGGGGATTGCTGTACGAGATGGAGAGTTAATGAAGAAAGCTTTTTTTACTCCCCTGCAAGAAGACCGGTAAACTCTGGCAACTTTGTACTCTTCTCTTGTTAATCACGTCACGACTGGCTTTCATGCTCTGCAGTCCCAAACCCTGAATCAGTTCAGCATGAATATTTCACGTCGTTATTTCCAAGCCCTCGAGAACGCGTCAAACAATCGCACAAGCTGCTCCGCCAATGAATCCGAAATGTTTTTTTGCTCTTAAAATTGGACAAACAGCTTTGGTGCTTCATGACGACAACATCTTCCCTTTGATTCCTTTTCATTGAACACTGTCTTATTGTACTCAGTCGGACAGCCTCTTTCTCTCACGCACACACGCACACACACACACACACACACACACACACACACACACATGAAAGGCCTTGTCTCCGTAAACTGCAAGTGAGATGTAACATTGTCAAAGAGCCATTAAAGATGCTATCATCTAATATGGAGCCTGACGTGGGCTGGTGCTGGCAGCGTGGTTATGTAAGCAGCTTTCTCAGGGCCTGATAGCAATCCAACACTCCCAGCAGGAGGGGGGGGGGGGTGCTGTGTGTGTGTGTGTGTGTGTGTGTGTGTGTGTGTAAGGTTAGGGTTGGGGGTGTGTGAAAACCAATCACACATTCAGTACGCTGCATAATAATATTACACCCAGTGTTTTGCCACAGGTACAGAGAGAAGCTCTCCGTCGTGCCAGTTGATTTGTTAATATGCTAATTTAGCGTGATTAGCCGAGCATGAAACCCGCGCTGCGTCCTCGCTCAGTGAGGTGTTGATTGAAAGAAGGAAGAAACCTGGGAGACAAGTGAGAAAGAAAACACACATTTTTAGAAATTCAAAACTTGGTGCTCTTTGTTGTAATTAAATGTTGAAGTTTATAAGTAAAGGTCGGGAGGGGGGGGGAGGGGGGGTTAACATGAATAAAACAATAAGTGTATGAAATGTCCACATTTCAGAATCTGTACAGCACAGTGATGTTTGGACTCTTGTCTTGGGACAATAAATCCACCAGTTGTTTTTGGCTTCTTCACTCTGAGCTCCTAACGTTGCAGGTTTCTTCCTCGTCTTGGCGTTTAGCGTTTAGCCGTGTGCGCGTTAGCCTGAGAGCTCAGAGTCATCGCTTTACAATGAAACATCTGTGGATCTGAATTAATGATCAGTTTGTTGGAATGCAGCTTCCAGGCTCTTGCATCAGCACCATTAGCAAACATGGTTTATGAGATGCTGCACACACGCCATACAATGTGCTGATATGAAATCCATCAGAACGTGAAGTCACTAAACGTGAAAACTAAAAACGTTTAGTTTTATTATAGTATACATCACAGCATGGCAGCGGCCCCTGGAGTCGCTGTTTGCATTTACCCTCCCTGAAATAAACATAATTATCAATGAGAGTTCAGACTTATTTTCCTTTTAGATCATATAGTGCAAAAAAAAAAAAAAAAAAAACCCCATCAAGGCAGCAACATGTAACATGCAGCGTCCTCTGAAAAGTGTTCCTCACCTCCTCTGGCTATTTCTCTTCTTGGCTCCGAGTGTATTCTGAACACACAACACGTCTGCGGCTGACATTTTGGCGGGCTGAGTCCATCATCCATCATTGCTCTCTGGATGAAGCCCTGCTGATGTGTCGGGGCTGGCTGAGGTGAGGCTGGCTGGAAATGCAGCTGAGTCTCTTACCTCGGGCCGAGAATCTGACCAAACATTGTTAAGGGATGATGGTCGGCATGCTGGCAGGAAGATTTGCTCTGGGGGGGGGGGGGGGTCTCCTCAGTGCACAGAATCCTTCGTTTTCAATGATGCTGCAGCAGAAAGTCCGGCCTCTGTGCCTCCTCCAGCCAGCATCACTGTCTGTAGGTGTAGACGTTCACTGTATTCCAGTTAAGCAGCATAACCGATGCAGTTTACTGCTGAGCTGCCAACTCCTCCGCTGCCTCGTACAGCTCTGCTTCACAAGTCTCATTTCATACCTTTAATCCCTTTACAATTACTCTGAACACTTGAAGTGCAGGATTTCATCTCACTGCAGTGCTCGTGCATTACATGTATATGAGTGTGTTCGCATGGACTCACGTGTCCCGCTTCTGATGAGGACATTTTTTTGTATCAGTTTTTTTGTGTGTTGTGCATATTAACATCAAATCCTGATTTTAGGAAAGTGAAAGAAGCCCTTTTCTCATTCTTGAGAAACCTTGATTTTTCTACCTGGAGAACTCCGTGCATCACCTGTACAGACTCAGCCAAGTGAAGTATCAGTAAAACAAACATGGCACCAGTTCACAGCACGTTTCCATGAACACGCCGTGAACTGAGATGATTGTTCGATCGTGCATCGCTGAAAGAAGTGGCTGAATCTTCCTGCAGCTCTCTTTTCAAACACACGACTTCCTGTTGACCAAAAACAGTGCACACATCATAAATACACAGCAGAATGTCGAGTCAGGAGAACTGTAACCTGTGCTGTGGGCATCAAGGTTTCCTGTCACATTTTGGTTCTAAATAACCTTGCAGGAGAACTCAGGCCAGTAAACAGATCTGCTTGGTGTTCCTGAGCTCATATAGCAGGGTCACAAACACGTGAATTATCTGCAGGAGCAGCTGAGGGGAAAAAACCATTCTGGAACAAATAAAGCTGAAAGTTTAACACGGCTTCAGATTCTCCTGAGAACATCCCATTGTGTTCCTTCTCATTGGGATTAACCTTTGGTCTCATGTCGACATGTTTCTGTGCTCAGTCAAACCTAAACACACAAAGTTGTCGTGTTGTTGAGACTTGTTTTAAAATGCTTATGTCTGTATTTGCTGGTAACGGATGCTGTAACTCACCTGGAGCTCTTATTATTATTTAGCTTGAAAGCTAGCCTAGCTGTCGTTACGCAGCAGGTCCTGTTAGCATGAATAGCTATACTAGCTCAGGAAAAGCTGCAGCCCTGAGATTGATTGACACATGAAGTGTTCAGTGTTGAACTTTGACTTGGTGATCTTTTTCTATTGGTTAAAACAGCAACAGCCTTGGCAACGACATTGACTGACACACACTGATAAATCTGTGTTGTTAGCATGGTGTATTGTTTTGGTTGGTTGAAATCTGGACAGGGACTGTTTCTCCCTGAAACTGGGACATACTGGTGTTAAAGTGGGGAAACAGGACGGTCCTGTTATTCTGTCAGGCTGTTTCACGTTAGCACGTTACCTCATGCTGCACATCGCACGTTGTCTTACTGTTGATTACCCCTTTAATACTTAGCATTTAAAACCTTTGTGACCTACAGTAGTTTTGCTGTATTTTTTATGTTTTTTATTATGATGCTGTATCATAAGACTGTTTATTCATTACAATATTTCCTCATCAGGTTCTACTAGTCTCCTGAGGTGGAGCGTTAAGATGCAAACAAAGGTTCAGGTGTCTTAGTGCGTCTTCATTACGGGTTCATTGGGTCCACAGTGTCCCATGTTACAGGACCACATGAGCTTTATCTTCACACACACACACACACACACACACACCCAGCAGAAACATGCCATCAGATCCCATCAAAGGATGCAGGAGATGACAGAGTGAGCCCTCTGCGTAAAACCCTCCAAAGCCATCAATAGGCCGGCCTTGCATTACATGTCCGATGGATTTATCAAGCCATCGATAACTTATTGACTGGAATAACGCTCAAGGTCATCTCCCAGGAATCTCCATCTGAACAGCCTCCAGGAAGCGATTAATGTCAGAGCTGCTTCTGTTTCTCTGAGGAGCCATGTAGGACTGCAGTACATCTAAGCAGATTCTGATCAATAACAGAGAAGGAAGCTCAGAAGAAATGTGATCATTTGTCACTTAATGCACAGACACATACGACATGATAAGCATGTATGTTCCTGTATTCTCACACTAAATAGTGGATATTTCATGCTTTTCTCTCCTGCACAATACAGTCACTACTTTATCATTCAGTCCTTCCATGCAGCTTGTAACCAGAATTTAACTTTTACAAAACAGGGAAGTTAATTTTCTTCTCTCAGATGTTCTCTTACCTAACAGTCCTGTTCAGTAAATACTCAGGACTAAAGCTTCTTAAAGTATCCGCTCTTTGATTTAAAGGAAACGGGGATCAGATTGAATATAGCAATGTAGAGTGTGTGCCAGAACTCAAGTAATGAAATCAGCACTTCTCAGTATTAAATGACACATTCTTCTTCACGCAGAGGTTTCCATGTAAACGTCCTGCTGGTATCGGTGTGCTCGTTTGGAAAAATCTGCAGCTCATCCATGAACCTATACAGCAGTGCTCCCACCTCTTATCACAAGTGTAATTTGGACTATAGAGGTTCATTGGGTCACTGGGTTTAAGGTCAGCACCGCTGTGCAGATTGTTAGAGCGTCCCTGTTGCTGTGTGTTGGTGTGTGGGAGGCAGCGGCGATGAGAAGCTGAGGGTAAATCGATAGTGATGGATCAAAGTGCTGCATGGCTAGAGCCCCGCGGTGTCAGGGTGCGGGAACAACAGTGACTTCTCACACCTCCTCCCTTCTTCTCATTATCCTCTCCTCCCCCTTCTTCCCCTATCTCAAAACTCCAACTCCTCTTTGTCTTCTCCCACACTTTATGGCATTGTATGCTTTTGTCTGTAGGCTATATGTGTGTGTGTGTGTGTGTGCGTAAGAAAAGCCGAGGCTGACTTGAAGCCATTTGTTATCGTGTGATGGTGTCAGGAGACATCAGCCACTAGTTTATGAGAAGATAAAATGCGACACAATCAATATCCAAGCACTGAAATCGTTTTGATTTCCAGTAAAGCCGCAGGAATGAATCGCTAAGCCCGTTAAATGAAAATGAATCCAAAAGATATTTGATAAACACTGATGGTTGATGGGAAACGTTGGCTGGTTTCAGCTTCTTAACGGGGAGAATTTGTTTCATTTTGTCATGTTGTAATTAAAAAATGTCATGCTTTGATTTTTTTGTGTTGACAAAAGAATGTCTCTTTGTGTTCAGGGACGTGTCTTCAGCTTACTCTCATTTATTCCAGTTAACGAAGAAGGAATTAATCATTGAATAATCTGCAGATTAATGGATAATGGAAAACATCCTGTTAAAATATTCATTATTTTACCGAGATGTTTTGTTTGAGAAGACCAGCAATCTTTATCAGAAAGAAAAAGAATAAGTGAAGCGATAGCTGAGATTGCACTGAGATAAAACATGGTGTCATCAGCGTAACGGTGCAGCGCGTGTGTTATTGTAACACGAGGGAAACACTCGGCTGCTGGAAATGAAGTTACTGTTCTGTTTTCTAACTGCTGAAAATGGAAACAAAGACTGTGTGATGTGAATGTATTCCTTTTTGTTTTCCTCTGTTCAAACGTCATATTTTCACTCATAGAGGCTAAATGTATTAAATAACCACTCGGTTCTGTTTTCCAGGAGAAAAACATTGGCCGGTCCGCTCCCAGAGTCACCATGGTAGGGATGGCTGTTCTTTCTTAGAAGGGTCAAAGTTGCCTCTAAACACTTCATGAACCAATCAGAGATGATTTCTACTCAATCAAAAGTGGAGTCTGATCAGTGTTTGGACGCAGCTTCTACCTGCAGTGTTCATTGTAGTGCAGTGCCTTCCTGTTAACCTCTCTATAACCCTAACCTGTGTATTCTTCCCCTTTGACCTTTAGCCCTCCTGTCTGTGTGATGAGTACATGTGTGCACTTTGGTCTGTGTGTTCTGGTTCTAGGAGTGAAACGGTACAACAAGCATGGCTATTGAGACTAAAGTGCATGTTCAAAATAAATCTACACGCATAAATCCTCCTCACTTCTGTCCTTTGCAAGAGTTGGGTGTAAAGATAGAACCCCTCTTGTACTTATAGTATGGAGCAACAACAAGCAGGTAATTAGCATTAGCATAAAACTAGAAGCAAATAAACACGTCTAATTTTGTCAGTTGAACCAGATTAGGACTTAAACTATTTGGAGATTCTCCCTTCATGACATCACAAAGGGCAGTAGCCCCTCCCCCAGGTGGGTGACACTCCCACAGCTAGGTGTTTGTTCTGCCCTCTGAGTCTGCCTTCTCACCGTAAACAATAGGACATGGAGCCAGAAAGCAGCGAGTACACCCGAGCCCTTCCAGAGAGGGGGCGTGGTCAGACACAGCTCATTTACATATTTAAAGCTACAGACACAGAAACAGCCTGTTCTGAGCAGGGCTGAAATAGAGGGGTTTATAGACATGATCAAATACAGGATCAGAGTGGATTTACAACAACACACTTCACACACATGTTGAAGAGAAGCTCTGACACTGATTTACACTGGTTTGGAAAATAGGAGAATATTTGACCTCTAAACGTTCTATTCAAAATGCCCAACCTTTAGCTGTTGCTTCTTTTAGCATAAAAAAACCCAAAACGAGACAGTTAAAGGTAAAGACCATGTCCTTGTTCCGTTACACCCCTATCTGTTCCTGTTTAAATCAATGGTGTAGTAATGTGGGCTAGCCTTCCAGAAATCCTCACAAAGATTCAAACTCTCTGAAATGTGTTTTGTTTATTTCACTAACAAGTCCATCCTCGGAGGATAGTTTGGGCCTCATTATTTTAGAGCTAACCCAACTGGGACATAGTGTATGTAAATAAGAATATTCTGTACCTCTTGATGTCTGTTATGGCTGGCCCACATTTTATAGTTTGTCATTGTGTTGTGCCTTAAAAACCCAACTGGTCCCATTCCAGTGTGTGCTAAATCCTTCCCTTTGAAATGTACATTTTGAACTGTTTCACTGAAGCTTTCTCTGTGTGTACTGAACTGAATGTGCTAACCTCTTTGGTGTGTGTGGTCTTCGACTCTGTCCGTCTCAGTGGAGAGGAGGGCTGGTCTATAGAGGCATGGATAAAGGCAGTTTTGATGATGTTACTTCTTTTATTTTAAGAAGACATCAGATAAATCTGTGCTTATCCTTGCTGAAGATATACGGACCCTCCTCTTCCTCCTCTACCTCTTCCTCGTCCTCCGCCTCCTCTCAAAGGAAGTCTGCTTTTCAACAAAAGGACTCGGTTGGTATGTCAATCATCTGTTGAGAGAAATGGCTTTTTTATTGGCGTATTATTCTCCGATGTGACAGCAGATGAAAATGCCAAACTGTTGCACTGTTTGATTTCCAGGGGAGATTATTACCTTTAGAGTCTCTTTGGCTTTGTAGTGAGAGAGCAGACGAGCTCCCTAAGAACATCATGAAGCACTACTTCAATCAAATGGATCTCTTATTGCCTTTTTACACACCGGGTCACAGTTGTCTGCGCTCTGGGTTCACTGTCTATCACATTTCAAAATGAGCAGGCTATGAAGTCCATCTCGACCTCCTGCCCTTTCCCATCCCTGCTGTGACGATCGGGGCACATTTGTCAAAGTGGAGAGGCTCCGACACGTCCAGTAACTACTTGGCCTCTGGTGCCTCGGGGGTGATTGTGAGTTATGAGATAAGGAGAGATACTTTCCAGCAGTATGGATAGGAACACCCTGGACTGGGATTTTTATTGCACTGGAAGAACACAGGAACTTTGTAATCGGCAGCTCGAGTGCCTCTCATTAACGGAGTTATCTATGAATGCAGAAAGATATCGGAGCATTAGTGTTCTTATTTAATTCTACAGACACAAAACGTGTGTTAATTGGTTTTTACTCATTAGCAGACGTTTGCTGGAGATAATCTGATGAGCACTCTTTGCAGACTTGAGGTATACAAATAGTTAAAGCAGCACGACAGACCTATAACAACAGAAATTGGAACTATATATCTGAAATGGCAGAGGGCCTCCAGTGCCTCCACTAAACTGGATGATAATGCTGCAGTGTTGTGCTGAAGTGATGTGGTGCAATGATTTTTTTTTTTAATATGTTTCAGTACTTTGTTGAAGTGTTGATGGTGTTTTTCCACCACATGCTGCTCCCCTTTGTTTCTGCAGAGCTGCTGAATGCACTGCATTCATGACGCTGAAATACGACGGACTGCCTCCAGCTGATTGGTTTATTTTAGGATTCTTTTACATGTGCACAGATTTTAAAAAGATTAAGCTTAAAAGAAAAAACACCTTCACTTCGCTCCACAGAGTGTTTACATGTCCGTCACTGACGCACAAACAGGTCTGATAACAACAGCAGATATTTACATTATAGACGTTCAATGAGATGAGATCATCCTTACTGATCCCCATTGGTGGAAATACACAGTGTGAGCCGTTGTGTTTACACTTTCATACAAATCTACATTCTCCAGATAAAAATGGAAATTATGCAGAATTCTTTTATATTTTGCAAAAAAAAATGTATGTAGCATGTGACTCTCTCTGTCGTTTTGCACAAGTGAGAGATGGTAAACTGTCTGTGACCACCATCATGTCACCTGGTCGTAACATTATGAATCCTACAGTTCTGCCTTATGATGGAATGTCTCCGTTCTTTGGGACAGTGATTGACCGTCATTGAAAGACGTTTTAGAACTGTAAAGGAGCGAGAGGTTTGCAAACACTTAAGTTATCAACTTATTAGCTTATTATTGGCTTCTTGGATCGCTAACGATGCTGTATCACAGAAAATAGGACCAAACCTGTTTTTGTACCAGGCTATAATATGTTTATCTAGACATTTTAACATCGAGCTATATGGGGACTTGTCTTTGGAGACAGCCTCCAGTGGCCATTTGAGGAACTGCAGTTTGACACTTTTCATCCCTTACTGTTACTGCTTGAACTTGGCTGAGGCTCTCAATTAGCAGAGTTGACACCTAACAGACAGCGAGTAGCTGAAAGTCAAAGAGGCCACGCCCCTAATTCTGCTTTCCTTTAAGCCGTAATGTACTGTAATGTAAACAGGTGAGATTTATAAACATTCAGGCTGTACAGTTGAAGAGAGAAAGGAGCTCTCGAGACCCAAATGTTTTTTTTACCAGGCTGTAAACATGTTTATTTTAACATAGAGCTCTATGGACGCTGACTCACTGCAGGAGACAGACTCTAGTGGACACTGGAGGGACTGCAATGTTTCACAGTTAAATTCGTTTCACATTTAACTTCAGAAGTTGAGATTTTTATCTTTTTATGTATTTTCTCGATATTTTTTTGCAGTTGACAGAAAAGTTCTTTTTTTAATCTAAATTTGCCATCACTGCGAACCTGAGCAGTTACAAACGCTGTGGAAGATCGATAACACCACCTGTTTCTGTCTGATATGGAAACTTTATAATTATGTGCATGTACTTTGTAGAAATATGAGACTTGTTTGTGATGTTTGACTTGTCCCCGCCTCCAAACAGTCGGAGGAAAGACGTGTTCCTGCAGCTTTAACGGAGTCATTATACAAAGTTGTGTTGAAAGTTTGCTCTCAGGAGTTGGAGAGAAAAACGTGATTTGCTTGTCTGATGGCTTTGGTGGTTGAAGAACTGAAATTAAATAGATGTTAAATTATGATGATGATCCGGATGTCAGTTGCTCAGACGGCTGGTGGAGAAACGTCCCACACAGCTCATTATTTCAGTCTTGTTACCTTCGGTTTTGCATATTCATCCTTTCCCTTTTAGTCAGCACATACTGTAATATGGTACCACGCTGCTGTCAAACCAGGCAGCAGAGATTAGAGAGGACAGTAAAGACACTGTTGCTTGTTGTTTGTTTGCAAGCATCAACTCATGAGAAGTATTTCATCTTCTGTTATCGACAGTTCATGCTACGCTGCGCTAGTTTTGAATTAAACTTCCAGATTCTTATTGACGTTCTTTTTTCTCAAAGTTCAGTCTGATCAAATGTGGAGAATAAGTCTGTAATGTTTTACAGCTCTTGATGATGTAACTGCTTAATGGACTTGAGCTTGAGTTTTTATTTTCCAGTGTTCTGACTCGTCTCTGTGCGGTTTGATACAGTAGTGGAGGCTGAAAGAGATCTGACGACTCAAAGCTCAGCAGGTCACAAAAGAGTCGAAGAAGCAACCTGGTATTAATTCTCTCTTCGAAAGACACATCTGAGATGTGACTGCAGGAGCTGGGTATCGAACCCCCTGTCTTTCCTATAGACCGACTTCACCGCTGAGCCACAGCCCCCTGACGTTGGAGTAATAATACTAAATGTCCTCTAGTACCAAAGTAAACCCCGAGCGTACCTACAGTATCTGACTCTGACGAGCTAAACACACGCAGCCTGTTCATTGGTGGAAATAATCAGCGTTAATAAAGGGCAAAGCAGCGCCACGTTTAAATATCCCCACGATTACATGAGCATCATTTCAAGGCTGTTTTTGTGAACAACCTCGGAGGTGCTGACCTCTGCTGGACGGCCTCCATTGTTGCCCTTGGTTTCCGTCACGTTATTCTTCTTCGTTGAGTTTACTGGCAGGCCGCCATGATGATGTGATGTCACGCTTTTACAAAGCTAATGGGGAGGTACGATTAGCTGTTGTCAAGCAAGCAAGATCAGGCTTTACTGTTCCAAACTGAACTGGACAGCTTTAAGACTTCTTTATGGATCCAATAGATCGCCCCCTGCTGGCCAATACAGTAAAAGTAGGTTTCAGGCACTTCCACTTCGAACAAACAGTCTGCCGTTTGGATTCTATCAAACGTAACAGCAGTGAGGCAGACATTAATTATAAAAAGGAGACTTTCACTGAGAGATGTAGGTTAAGCCTTTGTCGGGGTAATTCCATGTTGTAAGCTCAAGTCTCCGAGCAGCCGTTCATTTAAGATTGAGCAGTGGAAGCTAAAATTAGCCGAGCTATAAATATAACTTTTAAGTATTATCACCCCAGCTGTAATTAGGTCAGCGTTAAGCCTCCAAGAAATCAATGAGGAGGTGGGGGCTTCTCGTGTTCAGGGGCCGGAAGCCCCCACTAACCGTCTGAGGTGGGGTTGTTATAGCCGTTAACATTTACAGGTTGAATGTGAACACTCTGTCGGTTGTTAAATGTCAGGCCTTTCCGTGGCTCCCCCTTTTTCTCCGCTTCCCGCACTGCGAGAGGAGTGCAGGGACGTGCTGGTGGCACCGCGCTGTCAGCTGAGGCATCCAAATTCATACCTGTCACACACTTTGCACACACGCACACGCACACACACACATGCACACACACACATGCACAACACAGTGTGCACCTCCACCTCTACCTCCTCTGGGCCTTTCATAACTCCGGTATAGCTCCACTTGGCAGGGCTAATGGGACGGCAGGGCTGTTGGTTTTAGAGAGGGATGTCATGAGGAGAGTGGAGCAGAGAGCTGAGGAGGGCTCTCTAATAGATCTGGGGTGGGCGGTGTGGAGTCGGGGGGGGGGGCTGCCTTGTGATCACTGGCCTTTGCTGCTGTTTCTTTCCACTTTTCATCCCACTGCTCCAACACATCCTCCGTTTTCATACTTTTCCTTCTCTTCCTCTTATCTGCTCCCTGTCTCAGTTTATCCCTCGTCTACATCAATTCTGTCTCTGTGGTCTTTTACTCCCCCCCCCTCACCTCCCCCCACCCCGCCCTCACCCTCTCCTCTATGTTGTAGAGAGAAGATACAAAGCCCTCAGGGTGTCCATTAAATTGGGCCTGTCTGTCTGTATGCACCAAAATCCCATCATAGCGAGTCTGTTCTTCCTCCCCAGACATCACAAACGCTGACATGTTCAGTGTCGCAGGGCCTCTGGGCCCCCCTTGACTCTGTGTTGTTGTTGATGTGTCGTTGACATCGGGCGGGGTGGTTCGAAGAGCCAGAAGTCCGTACGGAGTCGAAAGGAGATAGATACACGACTCTGATTCAGAACGCTGCCTCCGAGACTTTTTAAACAAAACAGATAAATCACTTTTACACGCTTCTTATTGATGTCAGAGAGTAACATGCATGTCAGACACACTTACAATATGACACATCCATTGACAGGCTTTAAATATGAAAGAGGCTTCAGTGGTATCCAGACTGTTTTCCATGTAAAGGACAAAGCTGTGAGTGAGATGGCGGTGGCGTGCGTCCTCATCGTTTACTTCGACGTGTGATCTCAGCAGGTTTTCCAAACTGCTGCAGGTGTTGGAGCTTCTTCTGGACATGTTGTTGGGGTGAATCATCTCCATCAGAGAGTCGTTATTTTGCACCTGCTCGTAAAACATAACAGTTCTTAATGGCTCGTCCGCTCTGTCAGAAAGATGAAAGCGAGGAGTCTTCATTATTCTGAGAGCTGAATGTTCCTTTTAGTGTGTGATTATCACGTCTGTTTTATCCTCATTTAATTCAACTTCTAATTCAAGGTTTATCTCCTCTCTGTGTTTGTTTGTTGCTGTGTGTTACAGACACACACACACACACACACACACACACACACAAACCACAGAGATGATCCTCTGGATGTCATGAGGTTTTCCAGTTGTTAGACAAAATGCAAATCCTCAGAAATCGATGCTGTGATGGTTTCCCGGATGCCTTTCAGCTTGTAACCGCGATTGATTCTGCCGACGGCTTTTTCACCTCTGCACGCCGTTCAAGGTGTTCGCTGGTGGTCTCAGCACGCTGCCTCCCCTGTTCACGGTTTATAAATGTGATGTTTGGAAGTGTGATAAGAAACAAAATGCCATGCCAAATGTCACATCACTGACTCACTTGTGTGCCATCTGGATGCTATTATGCTAACTCAGTGAGGAGGGATTCTCCGGAGGTCGCCTGTTTGAGTAATCGCCTCCCGGAGGTGAGGCCCACTGTGTCCGAGTCCGGCCCGCTGATCGCTGGTTTCTACTTTATTCAGACAGTAAATCTGAGCGACACACCGCTGTGTCATCAACATACTGACAGAAGAACATCCATTTAGCAATTTAAATAGCAACCCTCTTTAACCCAACAATCTGTCAATCACAAAGCTTCTGTGTTGTCAGACAGCAGAGCCGGCTTTGGATCCGTCTGATGTGGGAATTCACTGAGATGGAAGCAGGAAGTGCATCCAGTCTTTTAATTAGATAACACAGAAAAATGCAATGCAATACACCATGTTTCATGTGACCATGTTGGAGTTGCTATCAGACCTGACGTCTTCCTTTGTAGCAGTAAGGTTTGTCTTAAAGTACTCATGTTAGCATGTGCTTACATCTGTTTCTATTTGAATGTAAGCTACCCTGAAGTGTCTGCACTGATTTTTAATTCCACTTTTTCTAACTTGGTTCAGTCGGCGCTCCGTCTCGTGGTCGGATGCTGGTTAGCTAACAGAACACAAAGCTGTTAGCATGTAGCAGCTCAGGAAAGTACGTGGTTGCTATGAAAGGCAGTGAGGGGATTTGTGAGCCAATCATCCTCCTCGTGGCTTTGAGAGGTTGGGGGGTTCAGATTGAGCTGGGAGTGTCGGTTGAACACGGCTAATTGGCCCCCAGATTAAAGACGGATCACTGAACATGGCGGTCCAGGATCTTAATGAGCTGCTTCTCAGTGGACAGTTCGGCTCGGTTTGTCTCTCTGGACCTCTCAGAACATTTCTGAGTGGAAGTCACCCAACCGAGACCGAACTTCTCCCAGAGCAGGAACAGCGTGTGGTGCTGGTCCGTGTTTACTGTGCGTGTTCTTACACGCTTCTGAACCTCGCACTTTAAAGCAACATGGTGGAGGCGTTCGGTTTGGTTCACTATGCTGCCCTCTGTAGGTCTCCAACTGCGACTGCACCGTCGTATAACACAGTGGCAGCGGTGGCTCAGGTGGTAGAGCGGGTCGTCTGCTAGAAATGTTGGGGGTTCGATCCCCAGCTCCTGCAGCCACATGTCGATACTTAACCCGAACATGCTCCCGCTGCTTCATCAGACACATGTTCACTTGTACTAATGTGTTTATGGACTCCACCGTCAGTGTGTGAATGTGTAGGTGTGACCGAGCCATTACCAACATCTACAAGCCTACAAGCCCAATGCTTCCTCTAGTTTGACTCCTCTCTCTCTCTGTTTCTTCCTGTTAGCCTCAGCTGTCGTATCAAGCTAGCAGGCTGCTTCGTAGCTGAAGGCTGCTGTGTGAGCTCGTGGTGTAAAGACGTACACACACACACACACACACACACACACACACACACACACACACACACACACACACACACACACAGAGAGACGGCGTCCTCCCTGTCGGAGGTCACTGAGCTGCAGGACATTTTCAGTTCTTAAGAGAGGAGCGAGAGTGATCCATCTTTGTGGACGACGTCTTAAAACATTCTTCATGAAGGACACGAGGAGTGCTCCGTTATTTACTTTGTTTATTACAAAACCCATTTTCATTTTCATGTAATAGCTGCACTCTTAGCTGGCAGGAGAAACCTGAGAGTGTGGGCAGGAGTGGGTTTGTGTTGTTGTTGTTGATTTGTCCTGCAAGTCAAAACAGAGGGTTCAGTCCAACATCTGTGACTCCTCTGTTATGTAAGACCTTTCTGCACATGCTCCTTTAATTACAGAGGGGTGAATAAACCATAACCACGACGAGGAGAGGTCGGACAGTCTGAACTGTTCATGCAGTCTGAGCAGCCGTTTATGTTTTACTGTTGTAAATATGACCTTGAAGACGCGTGGACGTCCTGGCTGCATGTCTCTGTAGTTACACACAATCCTCAGGAAACACCGTCTCCTATTTAAGGATTTAAAATGAGCAAAGAGGAAGACACAGCTCATCCATCCGCAAGTATTGAACACTTCCACCCCAACACACACACACACACACACACACACACACACACACACACACACACACACACCTGTGTAGATGTAAATGGCTCTAATGCATTTTTAAAAAGGCTCAGCAGCCGACAGCAAAGGAACAATTCACAACAGTAACACTCAGCGACAGTCTGCATCTATCGCTGCCTCCACACACACACACACACACACACACACACACACACACACACACAGTCCTACACACTGCTGGGAATAGCTGTCATTCATCAACTTTTCTCAGTACAATGGGCTCAGTAAAGGTCCCATCTTTCAACTAAAGCACCTCCACAGAGCAGAGCCAGCCGAGACTCTGCACACTGCATCATGCTGTATCACACACACACACACACACACTCTCTCTGCCTCCTGCACAGCACACTGGGCGCACGTGGGGCTCAAACTGGTGTTTATTCTGTAACAAACGATAAGACAGAAGGCAGTCGCTGCTGATTAGAGCTTGAAGAAGTGCGACTTCAGACTTTCTCAGAAACGAAAAACATGAAAAAAGACAGAAATGAAGAGGAGTTGTTTTATTGGCTTCAAAGTGAAGGTAGCTGATTGTCAATAACTGATTTAATCAGACCCAGTGAGGTGATCAATGAGCGTCATGTTCCTGAGCAACAGTTGTCTTTTTTTATTCCTCTCCTCAGAAACACTCGGGAGGAAAGAGGAAGGAAATGGCTCTTTAACGATCACACTGACTTTATATCTCAGGTTTCACAGAGCTTCATGTTGTGAGAGGAAACACAACCACTAAAACATTCAAACACTCCTTACAACCATTCTCAGTTCAATTTCAAAAACCAATCCAAAGACCATGTGGTGTTCAGCCTTAATAAAGCTCTGCGGCCCTCTCTCTCTCTCTCTCCTTGCACGCCCTCCGTCATGACGGCCCTGTGAGCGGACTTTAGTTCCTCTTCTTCTCTGGGTTTGAATGGTAGCCGGCGTGCCACCCTCAGGTGCACTCCAGCCAAGTTTGAACATCTTTGTTTGGCCTTTTGGACTTCATTGATCGGCTGTCTGATGAGAGAGAGGACAGGCTCAAGGTCAAACTCGAGGACGGTGGCGCCCGCTCTGCACACTGAGCTACACGCGGACCCTGATAGCCATTTTTTACAGTTTTTTTTGTTGGGGGGGGGGGGATTTTTCTTTTATTGGATCGGACAGCTGGAGAGAGAAATGCTGGGAGGAGAGAGCGCACCAAAGGGCCGGGGTCGGATTTGAACCCACAGCCACTGCCATGAGCCCCATAGCCTCTAAGGTAGTGACAGCAAGGCGCCACTTTGAATGACTGTCATAGCTGCTGATTGGTTGTTGCTGACAGGAAGTCCTTAAGGATGATACCGTGCATGCATGATACTTGAATCACTCGCGTGGTTAAAATTACAACATGAACTTGTTGCATGTTCAGTGATACGGTGGATTCGTCTGATGAGAAGCTGAACGTTAGCGTGACCTTGTTGTGTTGCGTTTCTGTCAGCGGCTAAAAAAACTACAGATTACACTCAGAACTACAAACGCTGACTTTCAAGCTCAGTGTGTTTTTTGTGTTTTGTGCGATACAGCTGTGATGATGACTTCTCTGAAGCTTCGTTACATGAATGTGTGCTGAGGCTCATGGGAAATGTAGTACAACTGAGATGTAATGAATTTCAGATGACTAAAATGTGAACCAAACACAAAAAGAGCGAGCGTGTGAAAAGACTGTTTGTATACGCAGGTCGTGTTTAGGTGTGTGTGTGTGTGTGTGTGTGTGTGTGTGTGTGTGTGTGTGTGATCGTCCCCTGTACATGTGACGACAAAGACAGGAGCCAATCAGAGCACACCAGTTCTTTGTATCAGGATGTAAACATGTTTATTCCTGCTGTTAAATGGCTGTTCATGGGTCTCTAGTGGTCACCGGAGGTACTGCATCCACTTCACTCCAGAGTTTCCTCTTGTTGCAAACAAATCAGTTAAAATAAGACAAAGTCTCCACGATGTCCTCTGCCGCCCAAAGACTCGCCGCTCAGCTGATTTGATGTTTCCTTCTCGGAGCGGCGTGAGCTCTGCTGGTTTTTGTGTTTAATGATGTTGAACTGTTTCGCCCGCTGAAGGATGAATAACATGGACGCCATCTCGTCATCCCACTGAAATCAAAGATTGCTGTTCAATCTGTGTCTTTAATATTACATAATGTTATCTCCTCTGCAGAGTGCTGCACGATGTGGGACGTGATGAATATTGTATACCGCCCTGCTTTTTGTGCTTTGTGTTTATCTCCCTCTTCCTGCTCAAGCTTCTTGATTTCTGTTTAATGCTAACACGTTTCACAGGGCGACGCCGCGCTAACAGCAGACTCCACTTTACTTTACAACCATCCCACAAAGTCTCCATCTATATTTATGTGCATTTGCTTAAACGAGAGGGAATTAAAGGGATATTTCACCCACTGAGCATGTGCAGAATATTCATGTGCCTTGTGTGCGCTTTCAAAGTTCCGACACAGCGCACACGTTTCTCTTACCATGAAACGTAGTTTGGAGAATTCAACATTGTGGGTGATTTATTGTTTTAATTGTGGCTCTCTCGCTGCTGACAGTCTGGAGTTGTGCTTCCTCGTGGATGCTGAACAGATGTTTCATTGCTTTTGTCATTGCAGGTACTCATCAGCACAACTATAACCATGTGGCTTTAGGTAGCCCCACACGCACACCTAAGAATGGTAAGAGCAACCAGCAGGGAGGGGACATGCACAGCTCAGCTCGGGCCGGGGCGCCGCTTGACGTGTGTGATGTGTGAGAAAGCCCTCGACACGGCGCTCTGCTCGCTCCTTTTCTGCTGTCGCGTCTCGTAGCCGTGAACGCTTCTCGGGGAGCCTGTCGCTGTCCGGCTCCATTTTAAAGGGAATAAAACCGGCCGAGGATCGACTTAATGTTCTGTGGAGGTCGAGCCACCCTCGGCTTGACGGAGCGTGTGCGACCTGCCGCGTTAGAAGGGAAGTTATCACCTCCTGCTCCCCTGTGGGGGTTTAGGACTGATGTCAAATGACGTTTACATTACATCACAAATACTCTAATAAAAGATGGTTACACTTTATAAGGTCACCATCTAATAGTTGCTTATTTGCATGCTAATTGCTAACATACTAGCCTCTTATAAGAACTACATGACCATAATCTAAAGCTCATAGGTCATTAATTCACAGCAGAGCTGATTGGTCCGTTTGAATCGGCTCTTTGTCAGATCACTCGTTTGGTTTGAAGGTTTTAACGAACTCTCAGACCAAAGATCCAAAGACTCTGGTCGGCTTCAGTTCAGCACGAGTGAGAACGCAATCAGAACCGAGCGAGGGAAGTCCCCCGGGTCCAGAGAAAGCACCGAGTACGCCCGAGCCCTTCCAGAGAGGGGGCGTGGTCAGACACAGCTCATTTACATATTTAAAGCTACAGACACAGAAACAGCCTGTACCATGAGTTGAACATAAAGTCATTCAGAGTAGATGAGGCTAATAAAAACACGATTATTCCCCTGACGAGAGATTGTTTTTTCTTTAAAATTTAAGGAGTAAAAAAGAAAAAAAGAACAGATTCTTGAAAACTCTCCTTTTGCACAATAAGCGAGTGTTTCCAACTCTTTGGTTCCAGCTCTGCCTGAGATCAGCCTGAAGCGGGCCTCAGGTTGTAGACGAGCAGCAGCTGCATCAGGAGGTGGAGGCTGCAGAGAGAGAGAGAGAGAGAGAGAGATAAAAGGAGAGAAAGGAGGCCACACTGAATATTCAGGTCCCTCTGTGTTTGTTAAATCACTCTTATCTCTCTCCATTTCTTTTTTACATTCTCTTTGTTTCAACAAAAACATGAAAAAATGATCGGCTTGCACCCGGGCGCTCGGCGGCTGAGCTCTGATTCCAGACCCTTCTTTCCCGACGTTATTGACCACGTGGGCCTTTTCAAGCACGCACACAGATAAGCAGAGAGCAGCCTTGAATCATGAAGAGTGCTTTTGAACAACACACACTTTGATCACAGACGCCCTGAAAGGATTTCACTGACTGTGAAACAAGCTGGCTGCTAATCACACGCAGAACATGAGCAGCATGTCTCACAGTTGATTATGAGCGAGATGTTGCTGAACAGTTGTAGTTTCTGCTTTTTTTCCACATCAACATGTTTCTGAAATATTTGTTTTTCCACTCTGGGTTTGTTAGCTCACCGATCATTGAGGCGTGGTAAGTCTGACACACACGCATCTGATTCAGTCATCCCAGCACTCACCTGTGTTTCACATCCACCAATCAGCCCCCGCGTGTGTGTGTGTGTGTGCGTGTGTGTGTGCGTGTGTTTTCAGACCGGATTGACGAGGCTCTGAGAAGTCTGGCTGTTTGTTTGAACCTGTGTTAATCTGATGTTGAGATGTTCAAACTCACACCTGGAAGAACTGTTTTCAGAAATGTCCGGGGATTCTTTTCTTCACCATCTGGACCGTTTGAACAAAGTTTGTTGTCTGTGTAAATAAGAAGCTGAGCTCTTCCTGTTTCTCAGAGACTCCCAGAGTTCAGTGAGCTGTGGCTGCAGGAACGCTCGCCCCTCTATGAGCTTTCATTAGCTGTATTAAAGAGGACAGAAGACGGGGACATGCCCACATCAGCTCTGCATTGTGTTTTCACACCTTCACTGATTGGCTCTGCTAAGACGAACTCGGGTCTGTTTGTAAAGTTAGTTTGGTTTATTTGTGCTGGCGTTCCAGCTGTCAATCAAACCCTGGTGCAGCTCGACCCAGCCTGACTGCAGGAAGCCTTTAAGTGGACGAGCAGGACCTGGTTCTGGAGTGAACTGTCTCGATAAGCGTCTTCAGCGTCCTCAGAACATCAGCATACTATTTTCAAACTGTATCGTTTGCATACGATGTAAAAACGGATGAAAACTACAAAGTGTCCTTGGAGTAGCCACAGCCAATCAGAAGGCAGCGAGTCTTTGTTTATTTCAGGGAGTTTAACCTCGTGTGTTACACATTTTGGTCCTCTTGTAAATGTCCGGTAGTGAACAGACCAAACTTGAGGAAATTCTGCAACAAAGATTCAGACTAGAGCAAACGATCTGGAGGTGCAAACACAAAGTCACCTTAAAGAGTGTAAGACAGAAAAGTGAACAAACTCTGAGCAACAAATGAACAAGTTGACTTCCAGCACTGCGTCCTAAACGTGTCCTGTCAGAGTGGACGCGCTGGCTGCACAGCCTCAGTGAAGTTTAATGTTTGCACCTCAGGGTGACGTAATGACTGTCGACATGCAGCCGTTTCTTCACATGCCGTTATTAAAGGGCCAGCACACGTGATTCCAGTCAAACTGCAGAGATATTTGGTTGTTCATTTTTAGATTAAACTTAAAGCTGAACTCCAGAAAGATGTTTTTTCCTTCAGCAGCTGATTGTGGACCAAAGCAGACGGAGGTGCAGGTGAGACCCGGCTCGGCTGAGCAGAAATCGTTGGATATGTTTTAACTTTGCACAAAAAGCAGCAGCTTGGCAGAGCCTCTTTGATCCGAGTCTGTTTGTTCTGTCCATCCTGAGCGAGCAGTGAGATGTGTTCAGAGAGCTAACAGCATGCCACAGTCGATGCTCCTGTTATTGATGCAGTGAGGCGGACTGTCCACTCACAGATCGTTCACATCCTTCCAGCCCTGCAGCTCCCGGGACCCCCTGCTGCCCCCGGCTCTGCAGCCGGCCCTCACTCCTAATGTTCCCCCTTCTTATATTTTCTTTATGTATTTCAGTCTGTTTCCCCTCTTCTCCGTCCTCCCATCGTCATCCTGCAGCAGCACTTTCTGAAGCCTTATTTTTATCTTTGAGCTGGAGGCTGGCGTGGAGCCGCACCCATGCCCGCTGCTCTGCACTGCGTGACAGACTCACAGCCCACTGGGGAGGGCGAGATAGAGCGGCAGCGAGGAAGAAAATGAGCGAGAGGGGAATAGTGAATGGACAAGAAAGAATTAAGAAGCGAGGGAAAGTGGGTGGCAGCATGGCAGGCACGATAAGATTGACAGAGCGAGGAAGACGGCGGTGAATGGAACAGACTGCGGATGTTTGCGTGTGTGTGTGAAAGAGAGAGATAAAGAAAGGAAGGAATAAAAGAGAGCTTTGGTCCAGCCATGCCCCTCCTGAGCGTCCTCCTCGCTTCATATCAGGTCACATCAACGACAGCCGGTCCAGGCGCTGCGCCCCACCACGTCCCTGATCACATCACAGCGCTGTCATGAGCGAGGTCGCGCTCACCACACATCTGTTGTTCCGTGTTGTCTGGTTTTTTTTTGTTGTTTTTTTTGACCGCTGTTTCCTCTCGTCAAACCACCACGTCACCTGTCAAGTCCGTCCCACACCAAACGTCCACCGAGTGCCTGATGAGACCGCCCACACCCCCCCCCCCCTCTCTCTCTCTCTCTGCCACCAGCAAGCTGGAGTTTTAGATATGCAACTTTTCCTCCAGGCTGACGTTTAAAGGAGTTTCTCTGGCGGAGCGTTAACTCAACAAAGAAGAGGTGAAGAGTTTAAAGACGAGACGAGAAACTTCAGATGTGTTCAGATCACAACGACACAAAGTTCATGCACATCTTCAAACACACACATTCTTCAACAAAAAGGTGACATGTAAATGTGCTGCCTTGTTGTTGTGGTGACCTCCTGAGGTTACATCACCAAAACAAGAGTCAAACGTCCAACAACGCAGCTTTGAATTCAACTTCACAAAATCTGCATCCAGTCACAGCTGCTTCACTTTCAAAAACAAAAAGATGGATTTTATTATTTGAAAAGAAAAACCAGGCGGAGCTTCTTTCTGCACAAAGTCATGTGACATGAACGCTTCAGCGTTTCCTCTCAGAGCTCAAACTGAAGAGCTTCAACAACAAACAAACCTGTGTTCAGTCAGATCACAAGAGACTGCTGCTGTACAGTTTGAAGGTCTCTGTCTCAGACTGGACTCCACATATGAAGACCGGTTCAGACCTCCACTCATCAAACACTTTCTCAGGTCATTTCTGTGAGAAGAAAGAAAACGACTCTTTTTAAAAAGAACTTTAATTCATTAATAGTTTCATCTTTATTCCCCGGTTACGGCCTCAACCTTCCCGCTGTACCGGTCTAAGTGAGGGACACACAAGATGAGTGCTTTATGATCTGGTCCCTGGTCTCTGGTCCCTGGTCCCTGGTCTCAGTTAGTGCGGTCTTGACTCTACAATCATTCCAAATCCAAACCTCTTTAATGAAGGTATCAGTTTGATCCACCACAAATCTCTAATCTCTGACATCCATCTGTTGTGGTGGAGGTCACTGGAGGTCACTGGAGGTCGTTCTTCCTTCAACTTTTACACATTTTTACATCAGTTTTTAAAGCCATTAAAAAGGATGACAGAGTTTAGAGTTTCCCCCCGAGGGCAGAGAGCACACACACACACACACACACACACACACACACACACACACACACACACACACACACAGAATATTTAGCTCTGATGAAAATGCTTCAAGGTTTCATATTCGCCTCCAGGAAATATTTGTATAACTAAAACTCCAGCTCGGTCCCCCCGTCTCTCCCTCAGCAGGTGGTCCTCCATGATGCTCTGATCCTGGCTTGCTTGTTTTGAACAGGTGTGTGTGTGTGTGTGTGTGTGTGTGTGTGTGTGTGTGTGTGTGTGTGTGTGTGTGTGTGTGTGTGTGTGTGTGTGTGTGTGTGTGTGTGTGTGTGTGTGTGTGTGTGTGTGTGTGTGTGTGTGTGTGTGTGTGTGTGTGTGTGTGTGTGTGTGTGTGTGTGTGTGTGTGTGTGTGTGTGTGTGTGTGTGTGTGTGTAGAAAGCAGCCAGCCCATCTCTCTTCTCTTCCCTCCTCTGTCTCTGTAAATGTATGTACGTGTCTCCAGAAAACAATCGGATTAGCGGCATCCTGACGTCGCAGACGGAGCCCTATGACCTGTCCTTTTCACGCTCCTTCCAGAGCCTGTCTCACCTGCCGCCTTCGTACGAGGCGGCCGTCAAAGCCGACCTCAGCCGCTACTCGTCCCTGAAGAAACTCAGTAGGTCCAAGTTCACTGGTCTAATGCAAGAGAAGGCTCCCTGCCCTGAAGCCCTGCATGAACAAACACTGCATCACGGGGACTCGCTGAGCTCCAACGGGTTGTTAACATCGTCAGATAAATAATGGGCGGAGCCTCTGTGATGTACCCTATCAGTTTGTAGACTGCTTTTTTGTAACCTTGACTTTTTTTATTTTTCATCAGTCATCAGCCTTGATGTGGGCAGCCCGGGTTCGACCCCGGCCTGTGGTTCCTTTCCCTGATTTTAGTATCTGTCCACTGTCGCTCCAATAAAGACAAAAATAAATCTAAAAAACAAACAAAAAGAGACGTTGAACATCGTAGACTCTTTATAACTTTAAACCTGCTCTTCTTAGCCCAGTTTATTCTTCCTTTAACATTTTCATTTTAACATAGAGCTCTATGGAGACTGACTCACTGCAGGAGACAGACTCTAGTGGACACTGGAGGAACTGCAGCTTTTGGCACTTTTCATGTTTATAAAAGACGTCAAACGATTTTCCTTAAAGTACTCAAACTTCTGTTTTCTTTCTATATTTATAGTGTAGCGTCGTCTCACAGGGAACGGCGAGGGTCTTTTCTACCTTCTGATCCTTCGTGAAATTGGCCGAGTCATCTGCAGAAAGTCTGCTCATTGAAGACTCCACGCTCGTCTCGTCTCCCCTCAAAGGCTGCGGCCACTTTTCTTTTGCTCTGCGAGCGTATCAGCACATTAAGCGTCTTCTCGGTCGTATTGATTCGGTGGATCTTCGCTGGATTTCTGCTGCGTAATGAGGTCTCAGCTCACGATATTATCTGAGTGGAGCGCAAATATTCCTTAAGGCTCGTGTAATTTCATCCTGATTCGCCCAATTCAGGGCCGGCAGGATCTACAGCTCACCCTGTCAGGGCTCGCTCCACGCGTCGCTGTCAGCAAACAACCCAGACGCAGGATGTGCTGCTGCTTCCTGCTCCTCGGCTGCATCGGGAGAACACACAACAAAAGATCCCTTTGCTTAAAGAACACTCGTGAGAGTTAAGATAATAGTTCTGAATGGGCGGTGAAACAAAAAGCACATGAATAGCTGGAGATAGCAGCACACAAAAGAGGCGTGAGACGGACGCTCCTCGGGCAGCGTCCTTCACTCTCCCAAACTTTCTTTCTGCTTCCAAAGCAAATGATTTGTTGCAGCAAATAGCCCGAAGGCTGTGAAGCTTCTTTTTGTTGCTCAACTAGTGTCTGAGCTCTGACAGATCATGTCGGATTGTGCCGGAGGGAAGATAGATCTGCGTTTTCATTGTGGGGACAATAAAAGAGAAGAATGCTGCTGCTTATTAATGCAAATTGGTATCAAACTGAAGAAAAGCGTTTAGCCCGCCGCCGCAGCGCAGGACAGTGTACACCAGCAGAAAGTCATTCACTCTATGCTAATACGCTTGATGAGTTTGCAGAGCCCGGCCCACATCTTGAAGACTATTATGGCGGAGAAAAGGAACATCTTGTTTTTATGATGTCTCATAATGAATCGATTTGCAGCGAGCGCCCGTGGCTCTCGGCTGAAGGGGATTTGAGTCTGAGCGTGAAACCTGACAGGTGGTGTGAGCGCCGCTTTATTGAAAAAGACGCCTCACACTCAGAGCTCCTCATAATTTATTCCCTCCATATAATGAGACTCACCTCTGAGTCAGTGTGATGGCTGAAGATGAGGAGGAACGAAGAGCCTCTTTAACAAAGGACTGTTTCATATGTGAATGTTTTTTTGGTGTCTCTCAGTCCGTCTGTGTGTCGTACTTACCAAACCAGTCTTTGTGCATGGGTTTGTGTTGTGAGGCATGAAGTCGGTGCTACGTTCACTCCCACACTCTTCTGCCTCTGGAGATGAATTCATGTTTTTTCAGGTCTGCCTTTAAATGCATGTTGAGGTTGTTTGTACACGTGAATGTGGAGAAAACATCCACTCAAGGACATTTCAACACGGTGTTCACTGTCAGGTGATCGTGCAATAACACAATAGGCTTTTCAAGCATGTGTCCATGAGGTGCCTGTCTTCCATACCTGTATACGACGCTGTTTGTTTATAGACTCTCACATGACCTTTGTGAAGTTTGCCCCCACAGCCAGAGCTGCCTGTTGAATCCCAGATGAAGCCTGAGTGTGTGGATGTTATGTGCCTGGCATGTAATCCACTCTGACTGTGATTCCTCTCTTTCTCTCTGTTTTTTATTCTCCTCCACGAGCTGGGAAAGGTGAAGCACAGATGGGTCCGCCAACACCTCGCTCTGCATTGTGTGCCATGTTCTCGGCTCTCCGATTTCTCCCCTTGCATTCCAACTCCTCCTCGTGTTTTCTCCTCCTCGCACTTCTTCACCTCTTCTTCTTCTTCTCTCTCTCTCTCTTCTTCCCGTCTCCTCTGCAGCTGATAAAGAAGTGGAGGACTACTACACTCGTAAGCGCCACCTGCCCGACCTGGCAGCGAGAGGCACGCTACCCTTGCATGTTCTCAAAATCACTCAAGACCAGGTGGGTACCCGAGCGCTCGCTTTGAGAGTGCAGGCGTCTAAAAAAGAACTCGTCAAAGAAAGTGGTGCCACATTTAAATCTGTTAGAAGCTTTCTCTCTCTTCTCTCTGCAGTGGTGGAGCCTTTCAGCCTCAAGCTTTTGAATAAACTCAACTTATTTATAGATGTTCTGATAGCATTATTTCCTGTCTGATATGTCGCTCCCAATAACTTAATTTGCTGTGGCTGATACCAAGTACCGATCCAGCACTGGTGCAGGACTTGATAAACGTCTTCCGCTCACACTGCAGTGAAGTGATGAGAGCTAAAGGGGGACAGAAACGGCGTCGATCTGGACCCTGAGGCGCCAAACGGGCTGCTGTTTTTCTCCACTTTGTGGTTGGATGTTACAGAATCAGAAATACTTCATTAATCCCTCGTTGTTGTCGTTATGAGTCGTTATGGCCGCCATGACGCCATCGGTTGTTGACGAGGAAGGTGTCTTCTCACCGCTGTCGGTGGCATCTCGACCCGGACAGTCTGGAAGCCGTTCAGGGATTCGTTGTTGTCGCAGGCTGCGCGCTCGCTAACTCCCGGCTAACGGCGTTAGCTCACTCACATGTTCCGGATGTTTTTCTGCGTACAGACGCCGTGTGTCGTGACGTGTCATTTGAGGCTCCTGATAACTGTATTAAAGACGTGGCTCAAACTGTCTCGAGGACCTGCACGCCGACACCGACCTTCTCTCCACACGTATGACAACAAACTTTGCTAAAGGCGAGATTGAATTGATCTTTTTCCATGAATATATTTTTGCCTATATTGGAGAGGACAGCTGAAGAGAGACAGTAAACGTAGGGAGGAGAGAGAGTGGAGGAGGTCGTCCAGCGCGAGCAGATAACCACCAGGCTGCGTCCGCCCCAAGGTTGAATTGATCTTTGACCAGAGCACGGATCGGTGACCTCTCAGAGTTAGAGCGGGAGCGGTTGAAGCATTAGTGGACCTGGTCGTGGTAACAGCAGCAGGATCCCTGCTCAGCAATATGGAGTCACAAAACAAACCAAAAAAAAAATCAAGTTTTTCATTTCCAAAGGTCCCTGCAGAGACTCCGTTTGTTTTGGTGTTTACAGCGTAACTACTAGCTTATTCATGCTCGTACAGAGTGCTAGTGGAGCACATGAGTTGACTCCCTCTTTGTAATCCAAGTGAAACATGTCTCATGAACTAATCGAGGTTTTCAGAGGTATTATGCATGTGATGCGTAGCAGCGATAAAGAGCGCCCCCTTAGGGAGGTTTGCGACGGACATTTTGACCTTGAAGTTTGTGAGTCCTCAGGAGTCCCGAGCAGCACGTCCGGGTATCAGAGCGGCTCTGACCTTCTTCCTCTTTTGTCCGACAGCACCGGGAACAGCAGCAGCAGCTCCAGAGCCAGCCCCCGCCGTCATCCATCTCTCAGGCCCCTCCCACGTCACAGTCTTCACAGCAGCAGTCGCAGCAGAGGCAGAGGCCCCGTCGAGTCCAGAGGGCCATGTCCCAGGACCGAGTCCTGTCCCCGCAGAGGGCCCCGCAGCAGGACTACAGCATGTCCTCTAACGGGATGTCCCCATACGGAGGCAGGATCCTCTCAGACGAACAGCTCCTGTCCGCCGAGCGCCTTCGATCCCAGGAGCGTCTGCTTCCACAAGACCGCCACACCTCGCAAGACCGCCTGTACTCCAAGGACCGCATCTACTCCAAGGACCGGCTCCTTTCGCAGGACCACATGTACTCAAAGGATCGCCACTACTCTCAAGACCGCCTCTATTCACAAGATCGCCTGTACTCACAAGATCGCCTCCTGTCCCAGGACCCTCTGATCTCGCCGGACAAGCTGATGATGTCGCTGAAGCGCGGCATGGTCAGCAGCATCTCCGGCGGCTTTCGTGGCAGCGACATGTCGATGTCGCGCGCCATCTCGCACACAGACGTGTTCATACCAACCACGCCTCTTATGGATCGCTACAAGATGACCAAAATGCACTCCCATCCCAGTGCCTCCAACAACGCCGGCGGTGGCGGTGGCGGTGGAGGTGGGGCAGCAGGAGGAGGGGGAAGCACGGTGCACTCCAACACTTTAGCCATGAACCAGACATCAAGTAAGAGGCAGGCCTTCGCCTCCAGACGGACTCATACCATGGAGCAGCTCCACTACATCCCACAGCACCACCAGCAGCAGCAGCAGCCGCCGCCACCGCCGCAGCAGCAGCAGCCGCAGCACTACCGCACAGGCAGCAAGACTGAGGTGACTGTTTAACGGCAGCAGGAAGGAACACTGTATGCCGGGGGGGATTGTGGGTACATTGGCCTTCTTTTAGAGTTGGACGTTGGCAAATCCACTTT
Organism: Symphodus melops; assembly: GCF_947650265.1. Lineage (NCBI taxonomy): Eukaryota > Metazoa > Chordata > Actinopteri > Labriformes > Labridae > Symphodus > Symphodus melops. Next base: position 982,128 of record NC_136711.1, on the reverse strand, counting down.
CTTTGACTGATTCCAGGACCAAGAACATCTTTAGCTAACTGCGAGAGACCGGACAAAGAGCTACACTGTACAAACACGGGCCCAGCGAGATGTGAAGCCAGAGAGGGTGGACAGAGGGGGAGGCGTTCTAATATCCAGCTAACTTGCCTACTGTTATTTCCACTGTCTTGATTATCAGATTCATCCACGGGCTGCGGCCTCATTCTGTGTATGTTCTCGTGAGAAAACACTGATTGTGTCTATTCTCTGCCCCCCCCCCCCCAAACAAATCTACTCTGTGACCTTTTCTGGCCAATCTTAAAGGGCTTTGCATGGTTAAACACATAGACCGATTCCTCCGTGACTTCTGTTGTGCCACACAACACCACCACAGGTGACGAACAGGATGAGCCTGTAATAACTTTATAAATATATAAATAAATGAACAAAAAAAACAAAAAAAGAACGACCATTTGTACACCCTGTCCTACTCATAGCTCTAGAGGATCTCCATGAGAGGGACTGGATCTGATGTGATCAGCACTTGTATCCGTGGTTCCATTTCTAAAAACGAAGAGGTTTTGTGGGTTACAAAGCACAATCAATAAAAGAGTATTCTGTTTGTTTTCTATTTGGTATCTGAGTTTGAATAGTGACGGCTAGCTCGTTTTGTTCTTAAAGCAATGGCAGGTTATTTTGCTTCCAGTAGACGATTGTAAATAAGCTATTCTAGAAGCAGTATCATGGACAAGCCTGTACTGGATGGACTTTGTATTAGACTGTCTGTTTTCAATAGATTCTTAAAAAAACAAACTATAAATCATCACTGTTTCGTGAGTTCAGAATAGAAACCCACTTAACCAAGTATCTGACTGGATCAATTAATACTCTACTGTGTGTGTCTTTGCAAAAAAACTGTCGGTAGGACGAGAAGTGAATGAATGTGTCAATGCTAACAGATATACCACTGTTCATATTTGGATGTAGACTGTGTTCCCAAAGACATCGGAGGAGGGATCGTCGTGGGAGTGGGTTACGATGCTTGTTACAGTTGGGTCAAATAAAACATCCATATTTTTCTAAACATTCGGCCTCGTTCTGTGTTGTGTGAGAAGATGCACCACACGCTCCGCAAACACTCTCATCACACCTGTTAGCCACTTTTACCTGACATAGGTCACAGGTCCAGGAACAATATAAAAGGCCTTTAATTCATTAAAGTCTGTTTCTGTGTCTGTAGCTTTAAATATGTAAATGAGCTGTGTCTGACCACGCCCCCTCTCTGGAAGGGCTCGGGTGTACTCGCTGCTTTCTGGCTCCATGTCCTATTGTTTACGGTGAGAAGGCAGACTCAGAGGGCAGAACAAACACCTAGCTGTGGGAGTGTCACCCACCTGGGGGAGGGGCTACTGCCCTTTGTGATGTCATGAAGGGAACATCTCCAAACGGCCTGTTTGAGCACACATTTTCTGAAAAGTGGAGCAGGCAGAAGAGAGAGAGGATGGACTTCTCTCATCATTGGGGGTTTGTAGAGTAGAGACACATGTTAGAGGAACATGGAGGAGAGGATTCTGGGTAATATGTGACCTTTGACTGTTTACTTCAAATCAAGCCAGTGATTAGCATCCTTTCATGTCTGTTGCTCCTGCTGTTTGGCTTCCAGCTGACCGGTCCAGGTGCACGAATATTTGTTCAGGTGTGCAGTGGTTGGACTCGGTTATTCTTCTGAAACCAACATGGCAGCTGCAGCTCTCTCTCTCTCTGTCTCTGTCTCTGTCTCTGTCTCTCTCTCTCTGTCTCTGTCTCTGTCTCTGTCTCTGTCTCTCTCTCTCTCTCCGCCTCCTTCTGTCTGCTGCTCGGATTCTGTTGATGCTCCCCGAAACACCACATGAAACGTCACGGCCTTTCCTGTTTCTGCTACACTGTCATGAAGTGGCTCAACGTAAGTAACAAAGACGGGGTATCACACATGAATCAAGGTTTACAGGAAGTGAATTCACTACAAACTAAAGCTGAACCAATCACAGTTCTGTCTGATCAATCAGTCGAGAATGTGATGAGACAAAGGAAACAAAACCAGCTGAGAGGGCGAGGGAGAGAGATGTAAGAGAGGAAGCCACTTGAGTTAGCTGAGGTCTGATTAACTCGGGTGTGCACAGTAAACCGACCCTGCCTATTGGCTGCTGAGCCAGGAAGTTAAAGCATACTGACCACGTACAGTCAGAGAGGGAAGCACGTCACAACATGAACGTTTCCTTGGTCAGCGTTCTGATGCAAGCGTCTCTACTCGAACGCAATCACAGAAATATTTGATGACCTCGACACTTTAAGACTTTAAATCTAAACGTGGTAGAGCTGATGTTTATTAAATCTGAACATGTGAGAGTGACCGCTTCACCTCCACCACGACTCACACCGGCGTCTCGTTGAGTTTCGCTCCGTGACGTGCCTGGAAGTGTACGGAGCACTCACACTGCTGGAACGGACTGAAGCGTTCTGAGTCACGGTGCGGATCGACTGTAGCAACCCCAGAATGTAATCTCCCTCCCTGCTCTTTTATTCTTTAATTATCCTGGACAGGTGAAGAGAGAGAGAGAGAGAGGGAGAGAGGGAGGGGGGTGGGGGAGGGGGGGGGGGGGGGGGGGGGGCGCTGTCATGAGGGCCCAGATTATGTTCCTTTAAAGTTTTAATATGGAAAATATCCGTTTGTTTAGCGTCCAATCAGGAGTCTGTGAAGCAAAAAGAGTCTTTGTTTCCGCCCACTGAGCTGTAACAGCCAATGAGATCAAATCTGTATCAAGACATGTTCAATTTAATCTCCCATCAGTGAGACT
>NC_136711.1:923408-979115 GCF_947650265.1 Symphodus melops | reverse complement strand
AGATGCAGAGCCTCTCTATTCATGACCTGTGGACTGCAGAGAATTGACATGCAGGCAGATCGCAGAGACACAGCGAGAGAGGAACACGCACAGAGGAACTCACGCTGCATCTCCAAGAGGTGCAGGAATATCAACAGGTGTTTAACCCTTTCCATGCCATGGAGCCGATCATCTAAAGTCCAGATCGTTTGGACAGTGTGAGTGCCGCGGCGTGCTCAGGCTCGCTGCACTTCCTGCACGAGCATGCGGGTACATGTCACTGACAGCCGCCATTATGGAAACATCCAGAGTTTTATGGCTGTATCTGACGAAGCATGACTCAAAATAAGTCGAGCTATGTAGCTGTCCATGTGATGTATTAAGTGTTTCAGCCTCCGTGTACACCAGGGCAACAAAGCAGATTGTGACATTAGGCAGTCATTAACTTTAGAGTTGAGTTATTTAGGAGGACACTAACATTCATATTAGACCTATATGATTATTTGATGTTTGTTTATGTTCAGACTCAAAGGGCTTAAAGGTGAAAGAGGAGATTTCTTTTGTTTAAGTCGTCTGAGATGCAGAGGGTTAAATATGACGAGTACAAATTCTCCTGAACTCATTTTCCAACAGAAGTGTAAATTGTGATTTCTTTCAAACCTACAGACTTTTACGAGACGTTAACTCTCCCCGCCCCGCCTCCGTCTCTCCGGGCCTGAAATAAGCCGTGCAGCTGTGAAAAGGTCAAGAGGAAAGAAAGTGTCATTTCTCTGGCTTAGCGCTGGCTTTAGCCACGCGGGTGGGCTATTACAGAGAGTTAGCCTACCATTGATTAGCTTTCACTGAGTACACATGACTGGAATATGCTTACCTCGCTGGACCTCCCCGCGGCTCTGCATGAGGCACGCTGCACTTATCACGCAGATAGACATCGGCAGAGTAAGGAGGGCGGAGGTGGACAGAGAGGAAGAGGAGCACTCAGGTAATGGTGCAGAGGAGGAGGAGGAGGAAGAGGAGGCAGTGAAGCTCTGAGCTAATGCAAGTCTTGGATAGAGAGGAGAAGTGATAAGGCAGCGAGCGCACTGATCCGTCCTAACTGCAGCGGCTACAGAGCGTGATACTGTCCGAGCACGCCGATAACACGCCGCTGTCTGATAACACACCCCGCAGTGTGTGTGTGTGTGTGTGTGTGTTGAGGGTCAGGGACAGAGGAAGAGGTGACTCCGTGCAGCTGTCAGCGCCTACATTTCTGCAAATTGGAAACTTGATGAGAAATCTGGAGTGAAAATTGGAGTGTGTTATGTCAACCGCCACTCTCAGCACGCGGGGATACCAGCACTTCAGAGAACGCCGGCGTGCATTATCGTGAAGTATCAGTTGGCCTCTTTAAGTGAAGATCACATCATATGAGCTCTTCAGGTGTAAGAGGAAAACTATCACTTCTTTAAAAAACATCTTCAGCGCTGACCTTCTTCTTCTTCACCTTTATTTACATGAAAGACTAAAAGAGGAGGGAAAGATTAGAGTTTAAATCCTCCTCCGTAAATGTCAAGTGGTTAACAAGCCTTTAATGTGCGCCTGAGTGGCGTCCCCCGTGTGTCCCTGCAGGCGGCGCTGGAGTCCCCCGTGTGTCCCTGCAGGGGGCGCTGGAGTCCCCCGTGTGTTCCTGCAGGGGGCGCTGGAGTCCCCGTGTGTCCCTGCAGGGGGCGCTGGAGTTCCCGTGTGTTCCTGCAGGGGGCGCTGGAGTCCCCCGTGTGTCCCTGCAGGGGGCGCTGGAGTCCCATGGATGGCGGTCTCCGTGCTGGAAATGCTGTCTCAGGCTAACTTTGACTCAAGCTAACGACAGGCTGAGAGCTGAGGCGGGTTTTAAGCCTCCTGACAAACCGTTACACGGCGCCCACCTGTCAATCAGCTCAGCTACACGCCTTATTGTGAATAACTCTGATCCCTCATCCAATCAAAACTGCTGAGTCATCAAAACATTCCCCCGTACAGTGTGTGTGGATGGAGTGAAGACCAGGACCATAAATATCAATGAGCAGCAGGCGTGTGACTCGACCCGGGGACTCATGATGAGGTCTGACCCTCTTAGTGAGACGAGACAGAAGTGGTCTTGAGACCAAGACCATCACGAGTACTGCACACAGTTTGTCTTACAGGTGTGTGCGGTCTTTACCTGGGTGAAGTTGTCCAGGGCCTTGTGCAGGTTGGCGTGCATCCCGGTCGGCGGCTCGTTGGTGATCTTGATGGAGTTCTCCAGGATGCCCTGCGGGATGATGTGGCCCTCGGGGGTGGAGGACGGCTCCGCGCTGACAAACACCCTGAAGTCCTCGTGGCTGCCCTCGGCGTGCTGCTCCAGAAGCTTCTCTAAGGTCCCGAGCCAGCGAGCCACCAGGTGGATGTTCTAGGACGCAGAGAGAATCAGTCAGTATTAGTTTAAGGCTAATTTAATTCTCTGGCGTGTGGAGCTTTAATCCACTCTCAGATAATGTTTCCTGCAGGCTATCTGAGAAGTCTGGCTCTGAATGGATCGCACAGAGAAGCTTGATGAGCTACTTGATGCTGCGAGTGGCCGTATCATTTATGTTTTTAATGACAACTTGCAGAAAGGAGCAATTAAAACACAGCAAATCCTCCTCTGCTCGCTGCGACTTTGACGTGGCACCAAATGAAATGCTACACAGCACTTGAAGCCTGACATTAAGCGGCCGCTCTCCGCCGTGACTTCAGCCTGTCTTTTCTGCATATTCATCTGTGGGCGCGGCGCGGGCGGCCGGGCTGACTTGTACGATCACACAAGCATGGATGAGCTCAATTTTCCATCTCAATCGTCCTGACACTTACAGGATATCCTGTGAATGATAAGGAGTCAGCCAAGCCCCCCACATCCCAGCACGCAGCACTGCCCATTCCCTAAATCTAATTACAGCACTAATAACTCCAGTCATTAATTCATAAGCCTCTTTACTTTCTCATTTCCCTTTGCTCTCATATTTAATCTTCCCTATGATGGCTGGAGTTAGCCCTCTCTCCGAACGATGGGACATGACAGCGAGCGGAACGTCAATTTTTGGGGAGAGTCGTTTGAGAGGAGAGTTAAGTTTTCCATAGTGTGAAAGAGAGGAGGAGGAGGAGGAGGAGGAGGAGGAGGAGGAGGAGGAGGAGGGGGGGGGATAAGTTAGCTTGTTTGCCTCTCGGTGCCTTAGAGAATAATGAATGGTTTACGAATTAAAAGTTTAAATTCAAGCGCTTTTTCATCAAGCCAGAGAACGACCCTTCCTCTTGGCATGTAAATAGTTTGGCAATAAAGGGAGCCAACAGAAGAAGTGAGCGACTGCCTGAGAACTTGTCACTGTAATGAAACCATTCATCGTGTGGCTGCGGGGGGAGACGGGGGAGACGGGGGGAGGAGAGACGGACCGGCAGGCCGACAGACAAACAAACAAGACGGAGCAGCAGACACTTTTTTTATGGCTTTTTAATTAACTTTCAGGTGCACATTTTTTTGTTCCCATAACGTGGCGTTGATAAGGGCCTCCCAGCTTGTATGATGGCTGCGCTGATACTACATCAAAGAGTTACCTATTTACATAATAATAAAAAAACTGAATCTAAAAGCCATTAGAAGACACCATCGGCAAAGTCTGTGATGCATTGCTATCAAACAGGACCTGAGGGGAGGCACAATGGCACATCGAGCCGCCTGTCACACTAACACACCCCTCCTCCTACACAAACACAAACACGTGCAGGTGCACACACACACACACACACACACACACACACACACACACACACACACACACACACACACACACACACACACACACACACGCTGCACAGCTGGGCTCCAGCGCTGAGGAGGCAGCCCTGCAGAGGGGACGCAGTCAGACTCCAGACTGATGCAGGACCGACGGACAAACTCACTGCAGGCGGCGACAGCAGGACGGACTGCTGAGTCTGACGTTTAAAAGATTACTGAGCAATGCTCAACATCAGTTACTGAAACATTAAAAGTGGAGCCGCAAATAAACTTCATAAAGTCAAAACTATTTCATTCAGAATATGATTTATTAGATTCTGTATTTTAAAGGTCACATGACCTCCTCCTCTTCTTCAGGTGAAATCAGTGTCCTCGCTCCTCTTCATCATGTGTGTGAAGTGTGTTGTTGTAAATCCACTCTGATCCTGTATTTGATCATGTCTATAAACCCCTCTATTTCAGCCCTGCTCAGAACAGGCTGTTTCTGTGTCTGTAGCTTTAAATATGTAAATGAGCTGTGTCTGACCTCTGACCTCTGTCTGTATTTCTGGGTTTGCTCACCGTGTCGCTGTGTTTGGGACGTTTCTGTGTGAAGCTCCCAGCGGATCAGGACTGGTTGAAAACATCGTCGTCTCTCATCGGTGTGTCGGTCAGTGACGTGCATCTTAACCACACGACAAACAGGATTTTGAACCTCAGAATTTGCCCACATGTGAGTGTGAACGGCCCGTGGAAATCAGAAACTCCTCCCCCTTTTTTAAAAACTCTTTAATTAAAAGCAAAGGAGGTCAGATAATTCACCTCCATTCATAAGTAAAACAGCACCAGTGTAATTATATTGTGAATGAAGCGGGTGTATTCCTTATTGTCCTGGCAGGTTATAAGAGGTCATCCCCACATTAATATTAAAACAACTCTTTCTGTAAGAAAGAGAAAGGCATGAATCATTGAGGTTTGAGAGGACTTTTAAACCTGGCTGCTCCTGACAGAGGGAAGTTAGGAGAGGACATGTGGGAGAGCATTTTCACCCAATTGTCTCTCCGGCTTTCTCTCCCATCTGCACCTCTCGCTATGTGGGCTGAAAATTGGGTGGCTTTAGACGTAAACGCTGGAAGAAGATGGCGAGTTTAGGCCACTCGATGCCTGGCCGAGGGAGGATATTCAACTCCAATCTGCCCGATTGATTGCCTCTCTATTCTCTCTCCCTCCCTCTCTCCCAATGGGCTGCTTTCAAAGTTTCTGCATCCCTGTCTCCCAGGCCCATCAGAGAGGGAGCTGCTGTTCTGCAGTATAATTACCCGTCAGCGGAGGGGAACCTGCCATTGACCCGGCCCTCCTCTGATGGAGCCGGCCTGGCAGCAGGAGAGTAAAGGTGGAGGGTAGGTGGATGAGGGGGGGGGGGGGGGGGGGGGGGGGGGGGGGGGGTGGCAGGATTGATAGGAGTGCAGATGCAGTGTGAGAAACAGAAGAGATTAAAGGGTGAAAGAGAGAGGATGGAGCCTGTATCTGAAACACCTTCAATGCAGGACGGTGCATCTGGAGCTTCATGGCTGTTTTATGGCTGCTAAGAACATCAAAGAATATGTGACGTGTCGTCAACAGTGGAAGTAGAAAGTGTTTAACACTGAATCGATAAACGTCGTCATCCACAGTCACCTGATCTGTCTTCTCTCTCTGCTCCGTCGTTGCTGCCCTGCGACAGAACTGTGCCGACACTTCCTGTCTGAGCAAACACCTCGCATCCACCTGCTGCCTTGCTCAAAGTGTCCAAGTGTGCAAGGAGAGAGGAGGAGGACGTTCCACACAACCACAGAGCGAAGTGTTCAGTGGAGCAGAAGGAGCTGCTGCTAACGTTAGCTGAGTGGAGCTCACCTCAGTGACCTCCTGCCTCCGCTGGGATGCTGATTTATTGATCCCTATGAACAGATATCTGCATGGAGCAAACAATCTGTTCCAGATCAAACATTTCAACACAAATCTGCCTGAAAGCTGATCAGCGTTTACATTTCCTGACTTCCTTGAATGCATCGCTCCGACCTTCACTTTTTGTTTCTTTTACAAATCTGCATCCGGATGTTTTTGTTTCGTTAACCTTCAGACTCTCGTGTTGTCGTACCTGAAGTCAGACCCGTCTTCACTGAGACTCAGCACTGACTGATGAACGGAGACATACAAAGAGTTTATTCTGCAGACTCGCTGAAGTGCAGGACACACTGTCACATGACGAGTCCTGTCTGATGACTCTTCATGTATTTGTCTGTGTGGAGCCAGGTGACGCGTGGTGAACCCGCAGCCTGCTGCTTCATGCTAACACCAAAGAGCTGAAGACACACTGAGAGTGCACTTGAGAGGAGAAAAGAGAAAGAGTGAAGAGGATATAATACCCTCCCTCCTCCCCTGGGTTTTCCTCGGTGCCCGTCTCTCAGCGCACACACACACACACACACACACACACACACACACGGACAGCCGATGATAAAGCGAGTGGGAGGTTTGTTGCCAGGGGGACGAGGCCTTTTTAAGCCAATCGATCTGGATTCTTATGCAAAGGTAATTAAACAAGTGCTTGTCTTTGTGGTGCTGGCTCTGGAGCAGAGAGTGATGGCTTTCCTGTCTTCTTTTTTTATTTTTTTTATTCCTACCAGCTGTGTGAATTAAAAGAAAAGGGTGTCCCGCAGCGCCCGGCCTGCGGTTCATATCTGTCGATACTTGCCATTAGAATTCTAGCGAGGTTTCCACTTAAAATGCAAACGCCAGCGCTGCCCTCCAGATAAGAGGATGGGAACAGACACCGAGGCCGCAGATATCCTACTGTATAATGCCAAGGCCATTTCTGTGGGGAAAATTAAATTCTCTTCACCGTGCAAACAAACCTGGGAGGAAAGCAAACATCCCGTCGAGTGTGGAATGAAAAACAATGTGATAATACGCCTCATTCACAACATGCACAGATAACTGAGCTGCCACCTCACACCAAGCCTCCACTCACTTTCACTCTTTGCTTGATTTTGGTGTGAGCCAGAAATGACAATAACATTTCATATGTTTCCTATTATTCCTGAAATCCTCCAACTTCAAGTCTAAACCAGCAGCTGTGTGACTTCATGTGGAGAGCATTACATACTGGATGATGTGTTAAAGTAGAGCTCCACCGATGCATCATCACAATCAGCCGTCCTCGTCCCTGTTGACAGACGGCGGCTAAGCTAAGGCTAAGCTAACGGTGGATGTGGGGGTTAAACACACACATGGATTCGGCCCACAGACGCGCTCATGTCTCACCTGTAATATGACCCAGTGTCCGTTCTGAGCAGCCAGGTCCAGGGCCTGCTCGGCGATCACCTCCTGACCCTGACCCAGAGACACGTTGTGGAAGTTTTTGTTGTCGAATGTGAAACCGAGCTTCTTCCCTGTAAGGAAACACAGAAGTCATTAAACTCCTCAGACACCGCTCAAAGACTTCAACATGAAATATGAAACATGACGCCTTCTCGATCTACAGCTTCTTTTTCAAGTTGTGAATTCGATAACGAAACAGAAATGGGCTGAGGTGCAGTATGCACATTAACAGCAGGGGGCGCTTTAACACGAGGTGTTATTGTGACAGTCGAAGGTCGGCAGAGCTCCGCCTACTCGGGACATCCTGGACAGTCTATCCAATCAGAGCGATGTAGGAGCGCTGCTGAGAACCTGAGGCAGCACACGAGAGAGAGAGAGCGCCCTCTGTGGACGTCTGTGATATCTGCTCTCACGTGTCAGTGCGTGCCGTCTGACAGGACCGTGATGATGTGTCCTGTGAGTGCAGCGATATTGAAACAGGCGGGGGGAGGAACGCCACAATGAGCCTCATATCTCTCTAAATCAGCAAATTTCCACCAAAGTCAAAGAGTGCGCATTGATAATAAGTCCAAAAAGCACAATTATTCTTTTTCATTAAAACTCCCCCCTGAAAGCGAGCCTCTGACTCAGGGATATCAGCCTCCTGCAGAGCAGAAAAAATCACATCATCTATCTAATGAAAATCTAATTGAAGCCTAATACGGATGAGAAAGCCGGTAGTCACAGCTCTAATGGAAAAGCACCTCTTTGTGGCTCAGTGTAATGCGTCTCTCTCTACGGCTGCTGTGATTGGTTACTCTCAGCTTTGATGTGATTGACTCGGCTCGCAGAGAGGCTGTTGATAATCAATAATCACAGCCCTTCCAGGCAGCTGCAGCAGGAGGGATGCTCCCTGCTCATCCTAATGGGAGAGGATGGAGGAAGATTCAACCACCTGCTGCAGACGTCTCAGTACGCTCCACAGTCCCTCGTCTTTACATCCATCTCTGCTCTGAGTCACGCTCGTGGTCCGTCGGACGATGTGCGCCGTGGCTGAACGCACATCACGGGAGAACGACAAGATCACGCGGGAATACAGAGAAAAACATACAAGCATGTGACCATGTCCCTCTGAGGGTGATTTGTTCTGCTTTGACGTCACGTTGATAAAGTGAAGGGACATACGGTACGATTAGCAGTCTGTATGTTGTGTTTTATTTTGAAATGACCGGACACAGACACGTTTGCAGCGTGCAGACTTCTCGCTCTCTTTCCACAAATCTCTCGTGTGCAGTGATTTTATGCACAAACCAAAAAAAAACAAAAAAAAACCTAAAAAGGTGGGATATATTCCTTAGGTGGCCATAAATGAACCTGGGAAGGGTGTGTGTGTGTGTGTGTGTGTGTGTGTGTGTGTTACAGAAACACAGAGATTGTTAATAAGAGAGAGCAGAGAGTGGAAGAGTCTCCAGCTGTCGTCCCAGCGCGAGCAGGTGATGTAATAACTGTCGTTCAGGTTTAGGAGGTTAAATCTCCTCACAGTGTTTTTAACATGTGCGTGTTTCCAGCAGCACGGACTCCTGCGCTTACAGTCAGTTTGAAACATTGAGCCGGAAACAGAGTGGAAATCTCTCTGTTCCAGTAAAATGAGACAATCCTCACAGTGTGAATATTTCATGGAGCGACTTCAGGCTGAGTTTGGCAGCAGATTCAAAGTGTCAGGCTGGGATGGCGCCTCGTTCCAGGTCAGCACAGAAGCCGTGGGCACGTTCGTGGTCAGAAAATCCAAACCAGAGCGTGGGGGATGCCAGCTGATTTATTCCTACTGGAATGTAAAGTAACTCTAAAACCAATGACATTTACTTTCTGCTGGTCCTAATACACCAGTGGTGTCGTCTCATATATTCCCGACCTTTACTTTAATCCCTTCAATCCACCCCGAGCCTGCTGCGTGCTGGCAGTGAAGGCTGATCCCTCAGCGGAGACACGGAGCAGATGTGTTGGGATGCTGCTGCTCTCTCTGATAAATGCACTGCAGCACCAATCACAGACGCAGGTAAACATGGACGCACACCTGCACTTGACTTCAATTATTATGAAAATGCTTCCAGTGCCTGCTGAAGATGAAAAGTCTGAATATGTTCTCTGATAAAAAGTCCACTCAGGGGCAGAGCTTTCTTTTTTTTTTTTTTTTTAGCTTATTAAAGATAAAAGGAGAGAGAGAGAGAGAGAGAGAGAGAGAGAGAGAGAGAGAGAGAGAGAGAGAGAGACACATAGAGAGAGAGAGAGGGAGGGAGAGAGAGAGAGAGAGACACAGAGACACAGAGAGAGAGAGAGACACAGAGAGAGAGAGAGAGAGAGAGAGAGAGAGAGAGAGAGAGAGAGAGAGACACATAGAGAGGGAGAGAGAGGGAGAGAGACACACAGAGAGAGAGAGAGAGAGAGAGAGGGAGAGAGACACACAGAGAGAGGGAGAGAGAGAGAGTGTGTTACCATGCTTCTCCACATCCTTCAAAGGGTCAACTCCAGGAGAGAGGATGAAGAACATGGGCGTAGCTGGACCCGACTCTTCAAAGGAGACAGCGAAGTCCAGTGATCTGCCAATCACATACTTGCTCCCCAGTTTCTCCTCTACAAAGTCTCTGCGGGGGGAGAGAATATGACTCAGTGTTTTATCATGTTTGACCGTCGGGCAGGCAGAGACTGCTGTGTAGTACAGTGCATTAGACAGACAGCTGCTCAAAGAGGAAATATGAAGTCCAGTCACGACTGAGCCGTCATCATTTTCTTACTGTTGTTTCCAGCCAACCTTTCATCCTTAAAACACACAGAAGATCAGTTCTTTATGAAAACCCCCGCTGGCACATTATTCTACTTCACCATCTGGGCTGAAGATTTATTTATTTATTTAACCAGGAAGAAAATCTCTTCAGCAAGAAGGTCGTGGACGGAACAAACATCAGCACAAGTGAGGCGGTTAAATGTTGAAGCCTGAAACGTCTCACGTTACCATTCGTAAGCTAACGGAACAGCTAACCTGCTAGCGGGACTCTCCGTGTGCATGCAGTGTTGAGGTGGTAGGACACGTTTCCATGGTAACAGCATCACTGCTAACAATCAAATCCACTATGGAGAAAATGAACTTTCAGAACCTGTCCGGTTCTGTTCAGTCATTTCTTTAAAGGAATAGTTCCAACATCTTCAGGGTCGGCCGGCTCGCCGCCGTGACCGCCGTGCTGTGCACATGTTGCAGAAGAGGTAGAAGTTAAAAAGTTCAGCGTGTTTGAGACGAGGGTCACAGATGGAGACTGACAGTCCGACACGTCTGCAGGCTACTCTTTGGCAGCTAAGCTAAGCATGCTAACGTAACTTCCACTGTTGGAGGCTCTTCTGTTTGACAGCCAGTTTTTCACTGTGACCTTTCTGAAGAGCCGTAAACACTTCAGCCCCCCCGACGAGGTCAAACGTCACGTCCTATAAACTTGTTGTTGTGTAGTCGAGGGATTTTTCACTCTGGGTTCTTCACTGTTGCTCGTCACACTCATCACATTACACATTGCTTTTGTCATGTGTTTCAGGGCTGTGCACCACTCACATGTTGTCACTTTGAATCAGACACCGCGGCTCATTATCAAACTTCCACACTAATGCTGTGCCATAAAAAACCCTCCATCAGCGTCAGTGAGACAAAGACAACGTTTACATTTAGTGTGAATGACACTCGGTCCTCCTGATGATGCTGCGTCCACACGTTAGCTTATCATCGTCTGTCCTCTCCTTTTGTTGCACCCTGCTCACCTCAGCCTCCTCTCTGCACTTTGTGTGAGTGTGTGTGTGTGTGTGTGTGTGTCGTGGGTTTAACCCCTTGTTGCCTGCTCGTTGTGTTCTCCCAGGTTCAGGGTTAAGGTGACTTTGTTTGGATCAGTTTGCTCCTGTTGACTCGTGCTTTTAAATCCCTGGCGTGTCCTTCGTGTCGGCCCCGCTCCAGCAGACCTTCTGAACGTCTCAAACTCTACAAGCTGCATCAGTGCTGGTTCACCTCCCGTCAGCTGAGCAGGGCGAGCAGCCCATTAACATGATGCTGCTTAAATGTAGGTCGACATTGTTGACCAACATTTCTATTGCTGAGTAATTGAACCACAGAGTGATTCTGCAGCACGGGGGACAGCAGCCTAAATCAAACGGCTGACATGTGTCCCCTTTAAAACCATCACTCAAGGTTTAAACATGATGTTGAAGAGCTTTAGGTTTAAACATGATGTAGAAGAGCTTTAGGTTTAAACATGATGTTGAAGAGCTTTAGGTTTAAACATGATGTTGAAGAGCTTTAGGTTTAAACATGATGTAGAAGAGCTTTAGGTTTAAACATGATGTTGAAGAGCTTTAGGTTTAAACATGATGTTGAAGAGCTTCAGGTTTAAACATGATGTAGAAGAGCTTTAGGTTTAAACATGATGTAGAAGAGCTTTAGGTTTAAACATGATGTTGAAGAGCTTTAGGTTTAAACATGATTTGTCAACATCCAACAGATTACAAGGTCAGAATTGAACGGATTTATTAGACGGATCGGTGGAGAGCCTTTAATCAGTAATGAGGCTCATTGATTGAAGCACAGCCGCATCAACATCAGACGTGACCTGTCATATCGCTGTAAGCCAAAGGTTAAGGTGTTTAGCCTCAGAGGTCAAAGGTCACAGGAGGTCTCTCACCTCACAGCGTAGGTCATGCGGTCGGGCCTCAGAGCTCTCATCATGCACAGCCTCTGCACTGACGTTTTATTCTTCCACTCCTGAGGGAACTTCTCCTTCTCTGGAACCTCGGACTCCACAAACTTCTTCCAGCGTTTGGCAGATCCTTCGATGTCCCGGTCCAGGTTCCTGAACTCGTCCATGGAGCACAGAGACTGTCAGGTGAGGAGAGAGAGGTAGCTGTGATCACTGAGGGAAGTTTTCAACCACTCAAAGATTTCACAATACGCAGCAAAATGGAGAAGTTTTTGGAGTGCTTATCTTTCTTCACGACTTCATAAATAATATTTATTCAAAGAGAAACGCTGAGCAAACACGATCCCTTTCAGGACGGGGGGCCGCGCAGGCCTGAATCTGCACCGGCTGCAGAAGCAGAGGGGGCTTCATTGTGACGCCCGGGCTGACAGACTCATCTCATCTGAGGAGCGTGCACGCTGACGAGCACACACACTCAGAGTGTGTGTGTGTGTGTGTGTGTGTGTGTGTGTGTGTGTGTGTGTGTGTGTGCGCGCGCTCAGGGAACAGTAACAGCACAAACACTTCCCAGCTTTTATCTGTTAAAGGACAGAAATGGACTCATGTTTAAGTTGGACAGCTGTGTGACGACTTGAACAGAACTTAGCGTGCCAGTAATTAGACGGCACCATGAGGAGAGATGCACCTGGTTTAAGTTTTAAGTTTGAGCATCAAACACATTTTGACCTGCATGAAGGTGATGTGCAATGCTTCATTATTATTATTATTATTATTATTATCTTTAATTTTGAGTCTTACACTCGACTTTGAGGCGACACAAAACAATCCACAAACTGACAAAAATAAAAAACATCAAACATTCACTGTTAGCTGAAACACAGAAACACTAAACCGTGAATGAAGACCAGCTTGTTACCGGGTCCAGAGAGAGCATGCAGAGTCACATGACTCTGATCTGCCTTCATTACGTCCACAGAATATCTCTAGAAAGCAGTGATTTATGGTGGCGTGACGCATCGAGCTGCTGACTGAGGGTTTAGAGTTTTACAGAGCGGTCCTTCTTCTGATCCTGAGGTCAGAGCTCACAGTGACCACTGTGTTATGTTATTCATGAGGAGCACAGCAGCGTCGCTAGCGTGTGGCTAACGGCTGCTCATACTCAAAGATGGCTCGCAGCAGCTCCTCACCTCACCTCCTTCACATCCTCAGGTTGGAGGACTTCACATTATTCCAGAAAGATCCCGTCCCTGTGTTCTGTGTGAACTAGGAGGAGGGTCCTGAAACTTCCCCACAGCAGACCCTTCTCCGAGTCTATCAAATGTGATTTCAGCCCAGTGAGGGAGGATCCTGGGTGTCCCGTGGGATTCCTGCTCCGCTAACATCTGGAAGAGGGCCGAACAATCAGAGGATCTTATCCAGCTTTAAAGCTTTCCAACTGATTACACTTCCGACCGCGATAAGAAAATGGAGTGGCAGGATTTGATTAGCGCGGCCTTAAACATCCACAGCAGGCTGAGAGCGGCAGGGGGAAAGGCCGCCTCCCAACCCTCGGAGGGTTTAGGTTAAGTTAATATTCGGGGCGGTGCGCATTGAAAAATTCATGAGCACGAGAGGCTAAAAAAACAGGCTGCCGCCGGGGTTTAGTTTGCTGCTAAACGGATCTGACAGGAGAAGGAAGCTGTGCTGCTCCACGTTCACGGGGCCGCAGTGCCAGACGTCTGCTCCTTCAGGGGAGCCACGGGGACGCAGCGTCCGTCCCAGTGCCCTTTAAACGCCACCACGCAGCGGGGTCACCCAGCCAGGCCGGGCCCCGGAGAGCCACGGTGCTTTCTGAGGAAAGGTTTGGGTGAAAGGGAGAAAAACTGATTTTAATGCAAATTTGTCCCAGAGAGACGGAGCTGCACAAATTGCATCATAAGAAGAAAGTCCACGCACGGCATGAACGCTGCAAAGAGCTGAAATAAGTGCAGGAGAGGAGAGAGAGTCACACGTGACGGGCCGAGGGGACGAGCTTTGAGACAGAATTGAATCATCAGTGGAAACTTTCAGATTTTCACACTGAAGGACGTTCTGAAAGGATTCTGAAGAAAGCACTTATTTACAATGAACACGCCCTGTTAGTGGAGCAGCATCTGATATACACCTCTTATATATCATATCTGAACTGGCTGCTCTGACTCTGGATGATGATGTTAATGAATATCAACACGTCTAGCAGGAGCTGCCAACCGTCTTTAAAGGCCGGATTATGACCTTTAAAGTCTGCACACGACCTGCAGGGAGGCGTCCACTAAACCATCACTTATACTCACCTTAGTGTTGTAGTCAAGACCTCGCCCTAACCCTAACCCAGGGACCAGAGACCAGAGACCAGAGACCAGAGCGCTACGAGACCGAGACCAGAACTGACTGTCCCTCCCTTAAACTGTAACACTGGAACCCGGGGACAAACATTAAATACATTTAACAGTTTTTAATTCTGTTAGTAAGAGGCTTTTTTTTATTCTAATATGTGAAAAACAGCCAATCAGTGGAGGTCTTGATTTAATACCCTTTGAATGGTTTGGATTTTAAAAAGTAAGAAAGATGAAAACTGAAACATTTGAGAGACAAAACAAACAGGAAGGTTTCATTGGTCTCACAGAGGAGCCGAGCCGAGTGCAGCAGGACTCATCTCTTACTGACTCTTTGCATTTTACTCGTCCCTGTTGAAACACGGCCAGCTGTACCTTGATCCCTCCCCACGCGTGATTGGACAGGAAATCCACAGGTGATGTCACACCTGGTTGGACCGGGTACCTCAGAAGGAAGTCCAGCTCTGCAGGGTTGATTTCTTTATTCATCAGCAGGATCTGGGGACCAAACAAACACGACGGACTCTGAGATGTTTCCAGCACAAAGCACTTCTCCTTTTCGCTTGATTTGACCCAAACAGAACCGCCGGTCTCTGGAGCGCCGCCTGCTTCCTGTTCTGAAAGACAATCCGTGCAGAGGATGCTGTGCCTACCTGGAAGGCGAGCTGAGCGATGTAGGTGAGCTTGTCACACTCAAACAGGCCTCTGGTGGTGTACTGGAACACCGAGGACGTGATGCTGTCAATTAGGTTGCACACTCGCTGCTTCAGAGCCTCGTCCGGATCCGCCTTCAAGACCGCTTTCTGGAAGACCACGCTGAACGCCTGAGGACGCACGGAGCAGGACAACCCTCAACAAGAGACGGACACATTTGACTCTCACTTACACATGCACAGAAAAGATGGAAGGAGCATTGCTTTGCCCACAGGGGGCGCCAAAATCAAGCCCACGTTAAAACATGTGTGTAAACTGTGCTCAAACATCACGACCTTTAGATGGACCGAGCTCGACGTCGGGAAACCTCACAATAACACTGGATGAGGGCGGGACTAATGGTGGACCAGGATTAGATTTTTATTCTGGCCCAGGTTTTAGATGAGATTACGTAGAGCATCGCTCAGGCCCAGTACTAACTGGAGCCTGCACTCTCTGAAACCATGTGTTCAAAAACCTCTCGCCCTTTTATTTTTATTTGATTTTTTCGGGGTTTTTATGGGTTTATTTATTTTTTTGTCTGTTATTTTATTTTATATTATTTATTTGTAGTATTGGCTTGTCCCTTTCTTTTCCTTTGTATTGGTTTTATTGTTCTGTTTATTATCTTTTCCTTGTCTTTATTTGTAGTTGTGTTTTTGTAACGGTTGTCTGTCTTGTTTTGGATGGAGCTTGGTCTCCCGTTACGCTCGTTGCATTGTTCTCTTTTACGCCTCATCTTGGACGCCTGTGTTCTGTTGTGGCCACATTGATGTGTATGTTGTGCAACGTGTTCTTTATGTGTGTTGTCAATAAGAAGAACCTGAGCTGGATCTGCTCCACATGAGAGATCACAGTGAATCTTCCTCACGTGTGCAGTGCAGGTATGAAACACACACGTCTCCTGGCTTCAGGCGCTCGCTCTTTAAAACAGCACCTGAGTGTAAATTGAAATGTCAGCTGAGACACAGAGTGTTATTCTCTTCCTCTCTGCTGTGCTTTCTGTCATTTAGCAGCGTCACTCTCTGCTCCAGCACACATTATAATGCACCTCGTTTCATTCCCGGGGTCAAAGGTGAACACCTTCTCAATGTGTTTTCATTCCATTACGCTGGGAGAGGACTGGAGCCGGGGCAGCTACCTGCAGAGCCACGAGTGATTGGAAACCATATCTCAGGCCGCCTCCTCTCAGCGCTCGGCGGGCTGACAATATGAGAGACATTACGCTCTACATAACCACATTAGGGAGCCACAAACACAATAAGAGCGGGGCAAAGAGCATAAAACACGGCGAGCAAATGAAAGAAGGAGGGCTGGAGCAGAAAGAGGGGTGTCAGGGAGGGCCCGGGAGGCCGGGGGGGAAACATGGCGTGTCAGTAGACGGGCTACCTTGAGAGAGAACTGGTACATGGGGTGGATTTTATTGAGGTCGTTCATTATGAAGTACAATAAGGAAGCCCGCGCCGCCGCCGCTCTGTAGTGCTCCCGAGCCTCGTTGATTTTCGCCTCTGTCACCTTGGCTTCTTTTACCTGCAGTAAAGACATCAGGAACACAATCACACACTTACACACTCTCAGGATCCATCAGTCCCCGCTCCGCTCCCAATAAAACACCCTCCAGTGACGAGCACTGATATTCCAATTTCACGGCTGCAGACAAAATGTTCTCTGGCTGCGTGCGACATGACAATTAAAAGCTGGTAATTATACTTAAGTCTGAACATCTGCAGAGGCAGCGCTCACATCAGCACGCCGGAGCTGCTCATGAGAGCGCCCAAGTATCAGGAACATCACAGATTGTCTCCGAGCAGAGATTATACGCCGAGGTGTAATGATCCAACCAAAGCAGAGAGGGAAACTCTGCACTGATTTACACAAGTACGGACTAATTACTTTGTTCTTATCCATCAATGAAATATTTACAGGATATCTGCAAAAGCATTAAACAGCTTTTCAGCTTTCTATCATTAAAGACGCAGGGAGGGGCCGACACAAGAACTTCAACACGTTATAAACTTTCACACAGCTGAAAATAGAAAACTAAACAGCAGAGAATCATTCAGAATAACAATCAAACAAGCTTGAGGCAGCAGCTTCCTCCTTCAAAATAAAACTCAGTCTCCTCCTACAGTGCAGCAGCTTCCTCCTTCAAAATAAAACTCTGGCTCCTCCTGAAGTGAAGCAGCTTCCTCCTTCAAAATAAAACTCAGGCTCCTCCTACAGTGCAGCAGCTTCCTCCTTCAAAATAAAACTCAGTCTCCTCCTAAAGTGCAGCAGCTTCCTCCTTCAAAATAAAACTCAGGCTCCTCCTACAGTGCAGCAGCTTCCTCCTTCAAAATAAAACTCAGGCTCCTCCTAAAGTGAAGCAGCTTCCTCCTTCAAAATAAAACTCAGTCTCCTCCTAAAGTGCAGCAGCTTCCCCCTTCAAAATAAAACTCAGTCTCCTCCTAAAGTGCAGCAGCTTCCTCCTTCAAAATAAAACTCAGGCTCCTCCTAAAGTGAAGCAGCTTCCTCCTTCAAAATAAAACTCAGTCTCCTCCTAAAGTGCAGCAGCTTCCCCCTTCAAAATAAAACTCAGTCTCCTCCTAAAGTGCAGCAGCTTCCTCCTTCAAAATAAAACTCAGTCTCCTCCTACAGTGCAGCAGCTTCCTCCTTCAAAATAAAACTCAGGCTCCTCCTACAGTGCAGCAGCTTCCTCCTTCAAAATAAAACTCAGTCTCCTCCTACAGTGAAGCAGCTTCCTCCTTCAAAATAAAACTCAGTCTCCTCCTGAAGTGGACACTGATGGTTAGCTTGTGCTAGTGTGCATTAGCTTAGCAAACTGTGACTCAGTCTAATAGAAAAGAGGAGTAATGATGAATGAGAGAGAGCAGGACCTTTTCTTGGATCTCAGCCGCCGTGCGTTTGGTCGTCTCCAGGTTCTCCACCAGCTCCGTGTCTCCCAGGAAGTTCCCTGAAGCCGAGGACAGACGGGACAGCAGGTTGTCCTCCAGCGTCTTCAGAGTGATCTTGAAACCGTTTTGCTGCTTCGTCAGGTCCGACTACAAAACACAGAAAACAAACTCAAAACATCTGACGTTTATATGACAGATCCGACCTCACTGCGGTATCACGTCTGACATCGTCGGCGCCGATCCAGAACGATGGTCGGCACTTTATACTTTCTCAGGAGGTCTCGTCTGGCTTCGAAGACGTTCAGTGTCCACACATCGTCTCCATGACAACGCTCACCTGAGATGGAACAGCTCCTTCTGGACGTTCTTACCCTTCAGTTTAAAACACTTATTTTGAAAATCTGACAGTTGTTGCTGCTTCCTGTTTGTATGTGAAGCCAGTGCAAAGACCATTTAAGTTTCTTTGGTGTGATTTTTTTTCTTCTTTCAATAACAAATGAAATTCACGGTTTACTGAAGCTTAGTGCGACTTTACACATAAAAACAAAAACAGTTAAAAAAAAGGTCGAGCGCTTCGCTCTTAAATGTATTCACAAGTTTAGGGAGGGGCAATTAATCAAAAATATATCAAAACGGACACACAGAACCTCTAACGGCGTGATCTTGTATGTCGAGTATTTTCAGGGCGGAGCCCGGTGACGACACGTCCAACGCCTTCATGGACGTCTTTGTCTTACGACAGATGTTCCAGGTGTGGGTCAATATGAGGACAGCAACACTGAAGGGCACCTCAAAGGCAGAGCTAATCAATACACTCTGCATCGGGTCCATCAGAGCGCCGCCGGCCGGATTAAGCAGCTTCCGCCTGGTTACCGACATCAAACCTCAGAGAGCAACAGAACAGTGAGAGGCTGTCGATCCGAGCCCGCTTTGAAGAACACAACACTGACAGAGCGCTGAGCGGATTCTCCATCACCCGTGTTCAGCGTGTTCACAGAGACCAACTTCCAATGACCCGACACGGGAGCCGATCCCGCTCAGGCCTGGACCCCCCTCGGGGTCAGGAGGGTCGACCTGCGAGCCCACACGGGCTGCTGGGACAAGTCGTCACTCTTTACAGTCAAACGCTCTTTTTCTCTGAGTCGTCTTTTACACTTTACACACACAGCTCTCTCTCTCTCTCCCTCCCTCTCTCTCTCTCTCCCTCCCTCTCTCTCTCTCTCCCTCTCTCTCTCTCTCTCTCTCTGTCTGTCTGTCTCTCTCTCTCTCTCCCTCCCTCTCTCTCTCTCTCCCTCCCTCTCTCTCTCTCTCCCTCCCTCTCTCTCTCTCTCTGTCTGTCTCTCTTTCTCTCTCTCTCTCTCCCTCTCTCTCTCTCCCTCCCTCTCTCTCTCTCTCCCTCTCTCTCTCTCTGTCTGTCTGTCTCCCTCTCTCTCTCCCTCCCTCTCTCTCTCTCTCCCTCCCTCTCTCTCTCTCTCCCTCCCTCTCTCTCTCTCTCTGTCTGTCTCTCTTTCTCTCTCTCTCTCTCCCTCTCTCTCTCTCCCTCCCTCTCTCTCCCTCCCTCTCTCTCTCTCTCTCTCTCCCTCTCTCTCTCTCCCTCCCTCTCTCTGTCTGTCTGTCTGTCTGTCTCTCCCCCCCCCCCGTCTTGGAATAAAGCTTGAACTCAAGCAGTCTTTGTTCTGGTAGAAAAAAAAGTGTGGGAGGAAACTTTTCCTTTTTCAAAGCGTGTGCGGCGGCGGCGGAGAACAAAGTGGACAGGGTTACTTGTCTTTATTGCTTCATCCTGCTTTGTCCTTCATTAGAGTCTCTGCAGCCGCTTGTTTCTGCTCCATAATGACTCTGCTTTATTGAAGTTTCCTTTAATAGAAGCCCGTGTGACCTTTGGATTGTTGTAATTACAGCAGGGCGGGTTGTTGGGAGATTTGCCCGCTCCACTGTTGTCGCTGGCTGACGATAGCGGAGCGGCGTGATCCCTGACAGGAGGAGGTAATCAGAGGCGTGTGGGCGGAGCTGTGACGTGATGCTCCCGTGACAGGAGGAGGTAATCACAGGCGTGTGGGCGGAGCTGTGACGTCATGCTCCCGTGACAGGAGGAGGTAATCACAGGCGTGTGGGCGGAGCTGTGACGTCACGCTCCCGTGACAGGAGGAGGTAATCAGAGGCGTGTGGGCGGAGCTGTGACGTCACGCTCCCGTGACAGGAGGAGGTAATCAGAGGCGTGTGGGCGGAGCTGTGACGTCACGCTCCCGTGACAGGAGGAGGTAATCAGAGGCGTGTGGGCGGAGCTGTGACGTCATGCTCCCGTGACAGGAGGAGGTAATCAGAGGCGTGTGGGCGGAGCTGTGACGTGATGCTCCTGTGACAGGAGGAGGTAATCACAGGCGTGTGGGCGGAGCTGTGACGTGATGCTCCCGTGACAGGAGGAGGTAATCACAGGCGTGTGGGCGGAGCTGTGACGTCATGCTCCCGTGACAGGAGACGTACTTAGCTGAGATGGAGATCAGACATGATCTTTATGAGCCTCCTCACAGTGCAGGTGAACCGTGTGCCACCAACCAGCGTTCATACGTTTACTGATGCTCATAACTGAGGCGCTGGAGCTTTTATGAGCAGAGTTACAGGACAGTGAAAGGACGTCTGGGAAACACAGTCGAGTCTCTAAGAGGCGAGCTGCTGCTGTCAGGGAAACACGAGCATCCACGAGCGAGCACGCGCAGCGCTCCGACTGGACCGACCACGGAGTCGATCCACAGCTTTCCACATCTTCACCTGGATCCTTTAGAGAATAACTAAACACAGATTCATCTCATGCACGGCTTCGCTGCTCGCACACACGCCGACCCAGACAGGAAGTCAGGCAAGAAAACGCACAGAGCGTCCGGTCCATTTCAAAATAAAACACATTATTTAGACTGCGGGTCGTGTTTTTTCACTTTATCAACGTGAAGTCAACATATGAAGAAAAGATGTTTGTTCTCCCGTCACGTGTGTTCAGATCATCACGGCTGCTCAGTGAGGCAGGAAACCAAACCACGGCGCTGACAGAGCGCAGCGCAGCACGCACGACGTGCAAACAAGTGTAAACATAAAAAAAGAGATTCTTAAATCTGCTGTTCAGAGAATGATCGTATGTGGGAGGAGAAGCTCAGTGAAGACTCTGCAAACATCGTTTATCTTTATTTTTTATTTCACTGCCCTTCAAATGTGAACGCTGCAGCAGCATTCGGAAAAAGGAAAAAAAACCTCCTCCGTCAAACGTCTGCGAGGGAAGAAAACGTGTGATCGGTGGCATTTTGAGAAAAGAGCTGACATGGCTGCACTCTGAGCAGAGAGACAGGAACAGACGGGGTCTGAGTGGGGGACATTTAAACGGGGACATCGGCCTGTGTGAGTCAACGGTGACCTTCTAACTCGCCCAGACCGGCTGCTCCTGAGGGGGAAGCGGTCCTCGCTGAAACTCTCCCGACTGGACCCGTAATGAGTCCGTTTTTAACGATTCGCTCTCCTCCAGCACGGCGTACTTGTAATTAGCCGTGCTGGGGAAAAACAAACAATTAACCAGTCAGCAGAACAGCCTAATTGGGATTAAAACGAGATATAACATCTATCATATTTCAGGCGAACGATCAGCGGCCCTGCTCAGGTGATTTTTAGCTCTCATTAGGAGCAAAGCAAACACGTGCTCCTTCTGTGAGCGGAGGGAGAAAGGTCGAAGACGGATCCCCGTGCGCTCTCTCCAAAAAGCCAACTTGACATTTTAAGCTCCTTAGCCCCTCTTTGGCTCGGCTAAACGAGAGCTCCTTCACGCCGCCGTGGTCCTGCGGCTCACCTCATTAAAGCTTTAATAGCAGCGAGTCATTGAGAGGATACAAACAGGTAGAGACAATTTGCGCTCTGCTATCAGTCTGATTGTTATCAGTGCGGCTTGTTTACCGACAACAAAAAGCCATTGAGCGGCTCATTCTGCGGGGCCGTGTACTGATAGGAGGGCGCTCCGCGTACACATCACCTGCCTCCCACCTTCAACTTCTCACTGTTAATTAAAATGATAAGTGAGCTCCACATCTTGTTTTTTTTCCTCACCCAGCGATCTCAGTGAAATGCTAATTAAACAAGCTTCATTAAATCACATTTCACTTCTCCTGCCTTGGATTTTTCTGCTGAGGGGACGCGGGCCTTTTTCTCTGTTTATTAAAAATGCTGATTTGTCGGTGGATGGACGCCTCCAGGTCTGGGTAAAGCACTCCCCAAAGAGGCCCAACGCAAACAAGGACACCTCCAGAAAAGCATCAAAATGCAAATGGGATTGTGTTGGAGTAAATCCGCCCGACCCGTTAACAGACGTCTCACATTATCTCCTGTTGTGATCTCTCGGAGACGCTGCCGTCAGCCAGACATGTTCTCCACGGAAGAAGGGATTTATCATTTCCTTCTCCCCCTTTGACTAACAAGAGCGGCTTTTAAGGAACAGTGATGTGTGTCAATGTGTTGTCTAATTGCTGGTACAGTAGCGCCATCGGCCAATCCGTTTCAAACAGCTGACATGAAAAGAGCAGATTGTGGACGAGACGAGCGAGGCATCATTAGGAGCTGCGGCTTTGATCAAGAGACTTTTTGCTTAATGACGAAGATTTACATTCACACAGCGGCCCAAACTGCGGGCATGCTAAGTCTCTGCAGCTCATTACGGCTCCAGAAGAACCGGCTGCACTGAACGGAGGCGAGCGGCGGCGACAGCTGAGAGCTCCAGCTGCTGACGAAACCACGGCGCTCTGTGGTCGGTCGAGGGGTCCGAGGTCCAAACAACAAAGAGCCTGCTTTCATGAAAGAGCGGCCCGTCTGCTGTGACTGTGCAGAGGTGGACGACAGAAAGGAGTGAGGCGTGCAGACACACTCACACGCGGCGTGTCAGCGCGCACGCCGCTCCATCGTTACCGCCTCAAAAAGTTCATTAGATTTTTTGGATCAGGATTTTTGGATTAGAGCCTTTATGGCTGATTCTTCACGGTTACATCCCACTAACACTGCGTGACACTGTAATATAACTTCTGTTATTGTCCACATGTTTACACTTCGTTAAAGACTCTCACTTTTCAATTCAAGTAACTCGTCTGTTTTTAAAAACAGGCTTTCAGGGGGAGTGAGTACGACGAATAACCTTTTAGACGCTTTCAGCGTGAAGTAAGTTAAACCTGCTTTATTTCATATTTCCTGCAGGGGGCGCTGGAGTGCAACGTGTGCTCCTGCAGGGGGCGCTGGAGTGCAACGTGTGCTCCTGCAGGGGGCGCTGGAGTGCAACGTGTGCTCCTGCAGGGGGCGCTGGAGTGCAACGTGTGCTCCTGCAGGGGGCGCTGGAGTGCAACGTGTGCTCCTGCAGGGGGCGCTGGAGTGCAACGTGTGTCCCTGCAGGGGGCGCTGGAGTGCAACGTGTGTCCCTGCAGGGGGCGCTGGAGTGCAACGTGTGTCCCTGCAGGGGGCGCTGGAGTGCAACGTGTGTCCCTGCAGGGGGCGCTGGAGTGCACCAAGTGTTCCTGCAGGGGGCGCTGGAGTGCACCGTGTGTCCCTGCAGGGGGCGCTGGAGTGCAACGTGTGTCCCTGCAGGGGGCGCTGGAGTGCACCGTGTGTCCCTGCAGGGGGCGCTGGAGTGCAAAGTGTGTCCCTGCAGGGGGCGCTGGAGTGCAACGTGTGCTCCTGCAGGGGGCGCTGGAGTGCAACGTGTGTCCCTGCAGGGGGCGCTGGAGTGCACCGTGTGTCCCTGCAGGGGGCGCTGGAGTGCAACGTGTGTCCCTGCAGGGGGCGCTGGAGTGCAACGTGTGTCCCTGCAGGGGGCGCTGGAGTGCACCGAGTGTCCCTGCAGGGGGCGCTGGAGTGCAACGTGTGTCCCTGCAGGGGGCGCTGGAGTGCACCGTGTGTCCCTGCAGGGGGCGCTGGAGTGCAACGTGTGTCCCTGCAGGGGGCGCTGGAGTGCACCGAGTGTCCCTACACACGTTGCAGGTGATGTCAGGGCGTCGTTTGCCTTCTTGGGCCGTTTCGTCCCTCCACCGTGACTCTTCAAGTTTAATGAGCGCCCAGCTGAAGCAGTGAGCTCGTTAGCTGGCGAGCGCCTTGTGCTCCCATCACTTTGCTATAATCCTTTCCTTCCACGCTGTCGTGCACTCTGTAACACATCCCCCCCTAAAGTTCAGATTCTGCACAGGCAGAGGTGAAAACTGTTTCATGGGGATTAAAAACTATTCAATGCACATCAAAAAATCAGGTAACGCTGTGATTTCCCCATGCCTCTTGAACACACACACACACACACACACACACACACACACACACACAGAGAGCTCTGTAATTATCACACATCCACTGAGTTAGCGGAGAATCAAAGGCAGCAGCTGATTGTTTGGAATCAAAGACGGACCTGCAGCTGCTGGTGATGTTTAAAGACGGACGATGTTTTCTCGCTGTTATAAATGGATAATGACTCCACGAGGCCTCCGAGTGTTTCTTTTAATTACTCCAGCGCAGAGGAGATGTGAGAGCAGAGACGCTGAAGAGTCGGCTCTTTCTTCTTTAATAGAAGCTGAAGAGAGTGACAGATCCTGCTCACCTTCAGCTGCTCCAGGTCGGGTCTCTCCATGCTGACCACGGCGGCCAGCAGCTGGTCCTCCAGCCCGTCCCGGGTCACTGTGAAGTTGATCAGGGTGCACTGGGCCTGCAGCTCGGGCTGGTAATGAGGACTGGCCAGCTTAGTGTGGAGGATGAGGCGGAAACTGGGATTATACTCACACTCCTTGTCTCCCATCTTGATGCACCTGTTTTTGTTTTAAAGGAGACGACAGGAGGAGACGATGCAGACACCAATTACAGGACGTCCTCGTTAAGAGCTAATAATCTGTCTCTTTCACAGACAGCTGTCAGAGGTGTCCCCGCTCATGTCTTACACGACTCCCTCAGGAAAACATGTCCTTATCATTTGAAGCATTTTTCTTATAAACAAATCGGGTGACAAGAAGGAAACTAATAATGTGCGAGTCTCCTTCCTCACCTGCCCTTCTTGATGGTTTCTCTTCCCAGCAGAGGTCCCAGAACAGGATCCAACGTTTCCTCCAAGTTCTCGATCAGAACCACGTCGCCCTCTGCCAGCGCTCTCTCCACGGCGTCCAGATACCTTCCATGAAAAAACCCCCGTTAGAACCTTCTACTCAAAAACCACCACGCCTCGTCATCGGGGTCCATTACCCTCTCTGTCCGATGCGGATCACGCGTAGACCGTCCCCGTATTTGTTTTTGATCCACTTGATGCCCTGCAGCTGGGGGTCCACCATGAGCGGCCAGCGCTGGCAGGAAGTGAGGATGGTGGCGTTCTCAGTTGACATCCTGTCGGCGGGAAGACCCTCGTTCTGCCACGCTGCGATGTCTGCGTCGTCCGTTAGCATGGTCAGGGGGTCGAGGTCGGCGGTGACTGGGATGGGAACCTGACAGGTGGGGAGGAGGACTGTTAGAGTCCAGAGCTTCACAGAGTGAGTGAGTCCATGATCAGAAGAATCAGAACCTCACACACACACACACACACACACACACACACCGGCTGACCTTCAGCTGAGCGAGGTACGGCCTCCAGGTGTCGTCCATCAGCTGGAGCCTGTAGCGTCTGGTGAAGTATCCCAGGTAGGAGATGAAGGCGGTGATGAGGAGCACGTCGCCGCACAGCGTCCTCTCCTGCTTCCTGAACTTTTCCACGGCCTCGGCCCAGCGCACGTTCTCGGACGCTAAACCTCCCACCTGAAACGAGGCGCAGACAGGAAGCAGCACACACTTACATCTCTGCACAGCGTCCCAATTCCCACCCCATATAAGGTCTAAATTAATCCAAAGCTGCTGTTATCCATGCAGCATGAGGAAACATCCAGAAGCACCTTCAACTCCATCTTTTATTACACTTTCATCTCCTTTATCACCTCTCTGCTCAGGAACAGACACCACTGCTCTTTACTGCAGCAATGAGCCCGTCTCCCTTCAGGGATCAATAAAGTTTACCTCAATATCTAATCTCTGCTGAAGTTTGGAGGCCCCACACTTTCCTCCGCTCTGGAACTTTTCAGAGGAAAACGTCACTGAACACTTGAGCAGGTCTGCTGCATTAGCATGGATATTAGAGCCCTCCTGTCCGTTTGCTGCTCCCGTCAGGCCTTTTCAAATCCTCCCCTGAATAATTTACATTAACATACTAACAGTGTCAACACTCATCTTTTTGTTGTGCTGTTGTCAGCAGCAGATTTACACATATTTACACACGGGCGGATGATGCAGGGACTTAGCTTTATTGGTTGTGTATTTATATAAACATACGACGGCACAACCAGCGGAGATAAAGAAGTGAGTTTGTGGGTGCAGATGTGTTTGAATTTAAGAAGAGGAGTTTTACATAGTGTGGCTTCAGACTGCAGTGTTTCTAGTGGCCAGCAGGGGGCACTACTCAAGAACAACATTTCAAATGATTGTTCAAAATGTTGACTGAATAGTTGTAAAATGTAGAGAAAGGCGTGCTTGAGTCGGATCAATAATCTGAATCATTCGACACCTGACATCAACCTGGGTAACAAAAACTGTTCTTTTTTATCAACACTTTGCTCAAATATTAGGCTACTTGTGACAGAGACAAAACATGCCGTTACCATGGCAACAAGGGCTAAGGTAGAATGTTTACAACATGTCCGTGAGGTCACTATGAGGTCACAGAACTTTGGCAAAATGAAAACAAATATTCTGTAAGTGCATCATTTAATTACAGGACAAGTACATCTCTGAATCCATTAAGAACTGCAATGGAAGCACACAATAGCTCACAGTCCCTGAGCTGGGGGGACATCATGGACATGGAGGACGAGGCGGCAAACTGGGTCAACACAATGCCAGGTGCCAAGAGCAGCAGCCAGCAAAACCTCAGGACAGATGAGGAACTTACAGGAACAAATGAAGTTCACTGCACACAGCTCCAGGAGAGAGCCTCAGGGGGAGCGAAGCTGGATCAGGCCTTCAGCAAAGGAATCACTGTCTCCCTGCAGATGGAGGCCTCAATAAATCAGCTGCAGGAACAGACCAGCAGAAACCTTGAGCTGGCCTTAAAACTGAAGGCTCAGGAGGAGGCTGGTCAAGCCATGCAAAAGGAGATGGAGGAGCTTCGAAAACAACTGAGGGAGCCAGGTGCATCCACCTTCACGCCAGAGCAGGGCATGGCTCATGACTACACTCAGGACTCAGTGGAGGAAACTCCTGAGGAGGTCGGAGAAGAGGCAACAAGTCTAAGTCCATCGTCCACAGCAGCAGAGGAGGATTCAAATGGCAAAATACAAGAGCTCCAAGATGTTGTTGAAACTAAAAACAAACAGCTGCAGGCTGAAAGCTTTAAATCTTACTTCATGCAGGAAAAACTGAACGAAGTCAGGCAAGAGCATTCAGAGGCAGTAGAGCAGTACATGAAGCAGATGGAGAGGCTGAAAGCTCAGAATGAAGCCCGGGAGCTGGAGAAGAAGTCTATTCAGGAACAGGTCGTTCACAAAGACCAGTTACTCTGGGATCAGATGAAGAGCTTCACAAATAAGCTCCAGAATAGAGAAGACCGCTGCAACGAGCTCACCTTGACCCTGAAACATAAGGAGGAGAGCCGTCAGCTGCTGCAGATGGAGGTGGAGGTGCTCCAAAAGCAGCAGGAGGACCTGACACGTCAGCTCCAAACGACAACAAACCGCTGTGACAAGCTCACCTCGACAGTGAAACATAAGGAGGAGACCTGTCAGGTGTTGCAGATGGAGGTGCTCCAAAAGCAGCAGGAGAACCTGACAAGTCAGCTCTGTGACGAGCTGATCCTGAAACTGAACGAGAAGGAGGAGACCTTTCAGGACTTGCAGAAGAAGGTGGAGGATCTCCAAAATCAACTGGAGAGATATAAGTGCAACAAAGAGCCTTCCATTGAAAAGGACAACACCCAGATAAGTGCTGAGACGGAGCAAATCTCTCTGTGGAGGAGGTTTAAAAACTACAAAATGCCTTCGTCAATACAAGCATCGCAGGGGGCCGATGCAGGACCAGCAGTGACGACCCCCAGCTCACACAGGCTGTAACAAGCCGCAGGGCAGCACAGTGGAACATGTGACGTTCCCCTGTTCCCTTGTGTCTGTGTGGGTTTTCTCCGGGCGCTCCGGTTCATCCCACACAAATAATAGGATAACAACCTAATAATAATAATTTTTAAAAAATGTAAATACTTCAATTAAAAAAAACAAAAAAAAACTAAACTTTCTGAGTAGTAGATCATCACAAACCCAATGTCAGATGTTGACGATCTCCTGCTGTGCGACATAAAAGGGCGTGGCCACAGCGGACCGTCAGACTTTGACTTTTACACAAATCAAACTGTAAGGCCGGCTGCTTGGACACATTTAGTTAGCTGTAGCTGGTATCAACTGTATCCTGCATTGTAGTGTTAGCATGCTAATGTTAGCACTCTTTAGTTAGCTGGTAGCTGCAATCAACTGTGTCCTGCATTGTAGTGTTAGCATGCTAATGTTAGCACTCTTTAGTTAGCTGGTAGCTGCGATCGCCTGTGTCTTGCATTGTAGTGTTAGCATGCTAATGTTAGCGCTCTTAGTTAGCTGGTAGCTGCGATCACCTGTGTCCTGCATTGTAGTGTTAGCATGCTAATGTTAGTGCTCTGTAGTTAGCTGGTAGCTTCATGTAAACTGACACAGAATGATCCAGATAATCAGTGAGTATGTTCTTCTTCTTCTTGACTCAAACAGCTTTTATACACAAGGGGAGGAGCCGGCCGTCCCGTCCATGTAAACACAGCTCTGACAACAACACAGCCAGCAGGACTCCAGCTTCTCCCTCACTGGAGACAGTCAGGACTCACACACACATTCACACAGGACACACTGGAGTTATGATTACTGATGAGGAACAAGTCGTACTTTAACTTCACCTTTAAAAACAGACAACTTGCTGTGTGATTTAAGCCCCTGGTTGGCTGTGCAGTTTATCTCCTATTTAAGTGAGTGAAATTCTAGTTTTTCTATTTCTTCGCTGGCCAGCAGATCAACTGTGCTCGTCATAGCTGGCTTGTTAGCTTGCACAGTGTTTATCATACATATATTCATGTGTTGGCCCGTGCATGGGATCAGAAATGATGCTGAGAGAAAACCTCTTTCCCAAAAAATCAGCATTTCTGTCTGATGAATACAAACATGACAGCAGCCGAATGCAGAACTCAAAGCTTCATATAGGCAGCCAAGAGACCGGCACTAAGTTTGTTATTCATAGTCTTTGAGCTCTTCGTGCACAACACAGTGCTTAAGGTTAGCCTGTTATTACTGGTTACCATCTCACCTACTGGAAATCAGGTTTTCAGTATCCATTAATACAGATGATCGGCCCCTTTAAAAACACACAGCTTCATCTGGAATGAGACTGCTGAATACTTCAATGGGAATGAATACATTTTATACACGTCTGTTTGTATCTGAGAAAAGGAGCACGGGAGAGATTGTGTGTGTGTGTGTGTGTGTGTGTGTGTGTGTGTGATGTGACCCCTCTGCTGCCCTCCTCACCAGACGGTTGGCCAGAGAAATGGTGCGCGCCGTTGACTCCGCTTCCTGTTGGCACTTGAGCTTGTCCGCGGTGGCTTTCTCAAACTTGGCTGTCAGCTTGGCCAGGTTCTCATTAAGGTGCTGATCGACCCACACACACACACACACACACACACACGCACACACACGCACACACACACACACACACACACACGCACACACACGCACACACACACACACAGAGACAGAGAAACATGGAGGAGCATTGGCACTTATTAAAATACAGCGTGGTCGTGGAGAATCTTCAAAGACAAGAACAAAGAAGCAGAAGCCTGTGTGTGAAAGAGAGTTTGGGGGAAGGGAAAAGTTGGGTAAAACTTATCATTCCTTCACTATGGATTTATTTGGCACATGGAAGCAATTAGCACAAGGACAAACAGGATGAATGGGCGGAGTGGCACACAGGTTGAGTAGATTAGTTTGAGGGTTGCTAATTCCCCTTGGCTCTGAAACGTCTCCGTGCTCAGGCGATCTGACGGAGGGCTGAAAAATGACAGCGAGAAGTCACGCTGGATCTTATTAAGAGTCGACTCTGTGCACTCTGCAGGGTTTGATGTGACGCGGCGTCCCGAGCACGGCGCTCTGCTGGGGCTCTCTGCCGCCGCTCTGATGTGCTGAATGTCAAACACCGCAGAAAAACAATTATTTACAGCTGCTTTTATCAATAAAGATTTTAGCTGGATGGATTCAGTTTGAGATTAATGAACAGTAAAAGCCTTTAATAGCACTTCCAGCAGCCCTGTATTGATACAAAGGCTGCTGGTTTATCATCAGTGGCAGAGCTCATGCATCAGCTGTCACTCAAGCCTTGATAAAAAAAACATCTTCTTGTGATTTCTTGATTCTGCTTCCAGCCTCTGGCTGTTGTTCTCATTTTGTAGCTGCAGCATCACACTCTCATTACGCTGCATATATCCAGACTCTGATCGAGCTGTTGATCCAAACTGATGTCTCTCAAATCTTTTGTGGCTCACTTCTGAGATTTCTGGCTTTCACAACTCATTTCTCAGCCTGCGTTCATTTAGTACAAAGTCAGTGCAACCTCTAAAGTTTAGATGCACTTTCATGTTTGTGTCAAAAAGAAACAAGAACAGTGAGTCCGTTCTTTAATAAAATGCTAATGTGATTTCATCCCCTGGATTTGAGATAGTGATGCAGCTTTCCTTTCAGAAGACACTTGGCATTCAGCAAATAAACTTTTCATTTCCTGTCTCGTGTCTCTGGTTCGACGGCTTACATTGATCTTGCTCTTGATGGCAGACAGTTTCTCCTGAGCGGCAGCCAGCTCGGCGTTGGCTTTGCTCAGCGCCTGGCGTTTGGGCTCCACCTCGCAGTACACCTCGTAGAACTTGACGATGTTTAAAACCCAGGAGCACAGGCCGGCCGCCGCGTTCGACTTGGACGCCACCAGGTCTGGCTTGAATTCAGGATCCTGGAGAGGAAACACACAATGCAGACACTTCATTCACTGAGGTCCCAAAGAGAGCAGCCATGTTGGATCTCTGACCGCGAGAGAGCAAACGACACAAACAGGTGAAGAAAGTTAGAATACAGAGCAGAGGTGGGATAACACTATAAAGACACGCTCACTGCAGGAGAAGCCCATCATCAGCTTTTATTTCTCCAGAGGAAAACTTTTAATATGAGAAAGTTTCAGGTCTGTCCAAAGATGAATAAAAAAAGGAGTGCACTTTCACAGCGGCTTTCTAATCTGTGAAACACTTAACCAGCGGGACACGTCGCGCAATTTCACACAGCTTCACACTCAGGTGGAGGCTGATGTGCAGAGGATGAATTCTCCTCTCAGGATGTGAAGAACCGTTGGACGCTCATCACTGCTGATGCTCTCGGGCTTCTTGCAGAGGGATGTGTTGGTGACCCGTGTGGACCGTCAGTATGTCAGGCTGCTGGATGATCGAGCTGAAACACGCGGGCCCACCGGCGGGCTTGGATCCATCACGAGCGGTGACAAAAACTCTCCTCCAACCCACAAACGTGTGTGTTAGCAGGTGAAGCAGCGTTTATTAAAGACATTCAGAGTGTGCGTGCCGCTCACTCGGGGGCTGGATGTGTTCGGTGCACGTGGAGCGTGGAGTGAATTGTCTAACCTCACACTCGCTCCGTTGAGCTCTATGATCAGGGCGGCTGTTAAATTAGCAACGCTTCATTAGCTGCTTGATTTCTCTGGCTGTCATTCGGAGGCTCCACAGTCACAATGTGCTGCAGTCATTGTAGTCACGCCCCTGCTGAATTGATGAGTGATTAGCTGAACTTGCCAGGCGGCAGACGCCGCACACTGTGTTGACTTGAATGGATTGGGGCTAATTGAGATGCTCACCTGCAGGTACGGCTGGATGGCTCGGAGGCAAGCCTCGGGGATGTTCTCTTTGTTGAAATGGATCAGAGAGTCCAGGAAGGCGTCCACTTTGGCCATCATCACCTTGGCAGCCTTCCAGCTGCGATCCTTCGGGACTCTGCCGCCGGGCGCCATCAGGACCATGACAGCCGCCGTGACGTTGGTCACCGCTGCCACCGGGGAGCCGAAGGACTTCAGCTCTGTCAGGTTGTTCTGAGGCGGGGCGAGAGGAACGGACAAAATGACAGCGGCAATGGTTTAATTGAGTCTGAACAATCTTTGTGGTCGGTCGGGGAAAAAAGAGAGAAAAGTAAAAGCTGAGAATAAAGAAGCTGCGCTGACTTTGAGAAGACAACAGAGAATTCTAATTAGGGCATCTTCAGGGAGCTCAAAGCTGTGATTGAACTGTCGGTTCTGCTTGTTTGAACAGAGAGCACCTTTTAAACACAGGCTGCTTTCTTTTCTTTTTTTTAAATCCCCACAGGCTGCTCATAAACCTACAAGGGATGTGAGGATGAAGTTAAACGCCCGGAGAACATCAAGAAGACATTATTTCAGCAAAGACTCGGCTCCGTCCTGTGATTCAATAATCGTCTGCTCGGTTCACGGCCGGTGTTGACAAACGTTATCCAACCACAGCTGTTTGAAGACGAGGACTCTGAGACAGAGGAGTCTGATGGGGTGAATCAATGAGGCCGTGTCTGACCTTGTTCAGAGTGTTGAGGGCGTCCTGAGCAGCCAGCAGAGCCGGCTCCGCCTTGGCTAAGTCCTCCTCACAGTCTCTCTGTTTGCCGCTCACCACCACAGCGATGGCCGCCACCTTCTGCTCTTCTTCATCAGCCACCGCCTTCTCCTTGGACACCTTCTCCGTTTCCACCCCAACCACCTGAAAACATCCCGCAGCAGGATTCATCAGTTCAAATGATCGACTGGAAAGAGAAACTCAATGTCCTTTAAAAAAAACCATCCGGCAGGGAGAGAAAGTTTAATCTGCCACTTCCTGTTCTTCAGACTGATCCGTCTGTTTTTAGCTGTTCTTGTTTGTTTTGTTGATGTTGTCCACATGTGGACTTGATGTGGACCTGCTGTGCTGCTTTCTTGACCAGGACCCCCTTTGCAAAAGAGATTCTGAATCTCAGTGGGATTATTCCTGGTTAAATAAAGGTGAATAAATAATAAAGAAAAATGTGTCTAAATGTTTTAACACAAATCAATATCTGCATTTTTTATCTGCATCTCTCCAACGAACAGTCGGAAATTCTTTTTATGAGCAAAATAAAACATTCTAACATTTGCTGCAGCTGAACTTGAAATAAAGGTGTGATTATAAACCCAAGTGAGATCGATCAGTTAACCAGACAATATCTAACAAGATCGAACTCCGGCGACTTTTCACTCCTGAAACATGGATCAGGAGGAGCGGCCGTGACATCCTCCTGATCTCGGTGTTCACACGTGCAGCTCACACGGGGGAGACTTAGCCGGTCGGACAGGAAGCAGGAGTTCCTCTCCACGGCTCTATAATAGAATCTGTGTCTTTCTATCAGCGCTGCGTGTCGGTGAACAGAAGTCTGAGCGAACATGAAGCAGCCAGCGAACAGGCCGACTCTCAGCTGTTCATTAAAAAGCACACGAGCTTGCCTGGATCAGCTTGTCAGCGTCCTCGTTCTTCTGCTTCAGTTCCACTTCCTGAGCAGCCAGCTTGGCCTTGAGGTCGTCCACCTATGAGGGGAGGAGACGGGGAGAGCAGGAGGTCATGTTACTGCAGCGCTGTGTGAATGAAGTGAACATCGTATTCACCAAACCAGAATCAAAGAGCGTCTCCTAATTAAAGTGTTCTGCACGCAGCCACCCCGCTGCCTTTAAAGGCCTCTGAGCTGCTTCAATCACTGAGGAGTGAAAGACACAAACAGAAATGTGCACAGGACAAGACTCCGTCAAATCTGCCCGACCACAAAGACACGTTTAGAAATCTGTTTCTGCTCCTGCAAAGACAAAAACAGTTTCAAACTTTCTGCATGGCTGCAGCACTCTGTTTTCTGTTTGTGGAGCGTGCACTACATGCTACACTACATGCTATGCTACATGCTACACTACATGCTATGCTACATGCTACGCTACATGCTACACTACATGCTACACAACTTGCTACACAACATGCAACGCTACATGCTACACTACATGCTACACTACATGCTACATGCTACACAACATGCTACATGCTATGCTACATGCTACATGCTACGCTACATGCTACACTACATGCTACACTACATGCTACGCTACATGCTACGCTACATGCTACACTACATGCTACGCTACATGCTATGCTACATGCTACACTACATGCTACAAGTATGCTACACTACACAATATAACGGCAGTATAACGTCCTGTCTGTGGCCGAGCTCTCAGCCTGCAGTCATGAACTCGGCTGGTCTCTGGTTATCTTTCACAGACGTGTGTTTAGTGCATGATCATGAGCAGGTGAAGGAGAACAGATGAGACTGAGTCGTGTTTCCAAGCACAGCTCTCAGCGCGGTGTGTGATGGCGGCGGCAGCACTTAAGCTAATGACGGGGCGTGTCAGCGTTTCATACAGGTTTAAGATGCAGCCAACTCCTCAGATGTTCCTCATCAGCTGGTGTTTGAAGCGCACACACAGCAGTTTACGGTTGGTGTGTTGGGATTTGTGCAACGTGCTCTTTTTGTCTGATTGATCAAAAATAAAAAGTCTTCACTTTATAAACGAGCAGACATTTTGCTTCAAGTCAAGTGTTTTCCTGGAAAGTTCGTCATCTGTTTCCAGGTTTTCCAGGCTGTCGTCGAGGGGAAGACATTTTTTCAAAAATTTTTCCAATAAGTGAAAATGGTTGTTGTTGTTGTTCCAGCCTGAGACGGATGAGAGACAGTCACAGATGTAGTAATGTGAGGGGAGGGGTCAATGTGCACACACAGCTGGGCTGCTGATAATCTCCTTGTATTAATTGTATGAGCAGCAGTCAGTGCGTATATGGTGAGCACTAATGAACCTGTGGTTATCATCTAATTGAATCTGAGAGCGTGTTTGAAGGATTGATGGTTTGTTGTTTGTACGCTCGTTGGATCTCGTTGGAAATACAATCGAGCTCGATGGCTGTTTAATTGGAAGCCAAACATCTCCTCCATGCTTCCATGCAGCAAAGCTCAGAAGAAGGGGGGACAAAAGAGGTTTTACAAAAAGCCTAAATCTTTGTGGAGAACATTTGGTGCCCTGCAGGATTGAGCCGCGGACCGCACGCCGACCTTTAGACAAATGCTAGAACAAAAATCTGATTCTGTCCGAGCAGATAAAAGAGAGGAAGAGATGAATGGAGTGCATATCTGCAGAAAAAATAAAAGCTTTTGGATCAAGAGCTGCTATCAGGAAACACACACACACACACACACACACACACACACACACACACACACACACAGACCAAAGGCGGTCGTAGAGAGAAATTAAAGCTGTTACAAACTCCTCATAACTCCCCGACAAATAGGGCTCTGCGTTAGCGTCCGACTCCATCAAAACGCTGCACTGGGGAAATAAAAACAGACGGTTTTTCATGCTCGTCTTTCAGCTAATTAACAAACAGGAAGTGAGATCTGCCTGAGGGGGAAGACGGCCCCTTTTGGGCTGCGACGATTCCCTGCAAAAAGATTTGGTCGAACGTCAGATGAGCACCGAGTGAGCCATCAACATGATGAATAGGCAGGAGGGGAGAGGAGGCGGGGGGGGGGGGGGGGGGGGGAGGGGGGGGGCAAACTAATTGGTGGAGACGTGGATGATATTGAATACTGCTGTGTTGAACTGCAGCAGCAAAAACACGTCTGTGTCCCTGTCTTTATAAAAACAGGCTGCTCCTCCTCTCGCAGCACATTCACAGTCAAACTCGTGTTTTCATCAACATTTGACTCTGAAGGAGGAGCCTCTACCAACGTGTCCTTAAAGACTCAGCTTCATTCATGCAACTAACACACATCTGGACGCTCCTGTTTATGTCCGAAAAGAGAAATCAGCCAGAAACATTTTATCATTCACACACTGATGGTAGAGGCTGCTGCAGAGTAAAGAGTCCATCAGTATGAACTCATCCATTCATACACATTCACACACTGATGGTAGAGGCTGCTGCAGAGTAAAGAGTCCATCAGTATGAACTCATCCATTCATACACTGATGGTAGAGGCTGCTGCAGAGTCCATCAGTATGAACTCATCCATTCAGACACATTCACACACTGATGGTAGAGGCTGCAGCAGAGTCCATCAGTATGAACTCATCCATTCAGACACATTCACACACTGATGGTAGAGGCTGCAGCAGAGTCCATCAGTATGAACTCATCCATTCAGACACATTCACACACTGATGGTAGAGGCTGCTGCAGAGTCCATCAGTATGAACTCATCCATTCATACACATTCACACACTGATGGTAGAGGCTGCTGCAGAGTAAAGAGTCCATCAGTATGAACTCATCCATTCATACACACTCACACACTGATGGTAGAGGCTGCTGCAGAGTAAAGAGTCTTGTCAGTAGTCATACGGTGCCGTCTTGGCGTGCAGGTTCAGAGGAGCGTGGTCAGAGGTGGCGAGCAGAGTCAGGAGGAGCGAGCTGGGTAACGGAGGAAGGTTCTGGAGATGATGCGAGGAGGGCGTGAACGAGGACGTGACGTAGATCCGTATGATTTAATCCTCCTCCTACAACCTGGACTACTCCATCGTATGTGTGCCTGCCCTTCAATGAGAATTCATGAGGAGACGAGCGAGTGGGTGCTGACATGCATGCATCTACACACACGCACACGCATAAACACACACGCATAAACACACACGCACACGCATAAACACACACGCACACGCATAAACACACACGCATAAACACACACGCACACGCATAAACACACACGCACAACCACAGACACCACCAAAGACCCGAGCAGCCAAAGGTGGAACAACACTGACGAGCAAAAACACACGGATCTAATGTGTCCTCTGGGGAGCAGGTGACTCACACACAGCATCCCCTCCAGCACACACACACACACACACACACACACACACACACACACACACACACACACACACTGGCGTTAACCCTGGTTGTTTATCATGACCACAGCAGCCCCTGGTGAGCCAAACATTCTCTAACCGTGAATGTTAAATAACAGCTCTTATAGCAACACACACACACACACACACACACACACACACACACACACACACACACACACACACACACACACACACACACACACACACACTCGCTGCATTAATGCAGCCTGGTTGCTATAAAAGGTGTGCTCTCTAATTAGGAGCCTCCTGTATTACCATAAGTGTGTGTGTGTGTGTGTGTGTGTGTGTGTGTGTGTGTGTGTGTGTGTGTGTGTGTGTGTGTAGGACTGTGCAGAAACAAACACACACTGATATCACTGGTGTGTTGGGAGTATTTATGCATGAGTGTGACTCTGTGCAGGTGGGTGTGTGTGTGTGGGCATGTTTATGTAAAGCTGCAGATCACTGCGTTATGTGAGGGTGACATAATGTGTGTGTGTGTGTGTGTGTGTGTGTGTGTGTGTGTGTGTGTGTGAGGTAGATCCTCTATCATTAGAGCGGTTTCACACACTGCTCTTCCATTATTCATACAGAAGCTGTGTGTGGATGCTAAACATCCGGACTAATGGATCCAGGTGTTCATGTTTCAGAAAGAAACTTTAAAGTGATGCAAAGAAAAATCTCAAAACCACAAAAATCAAGAGGAGGAAAAGTTCACCGGGGTCATTAAACGCCACACGAGATTCAGACCACGTTAAGGAACGCACGCTCCGGCCCCGCTGAGCGCTCGCCCGTCCCGTCTGCGAGTCAGTGAGCAGAGCGCGCCACGCGAGGGAGACGGGCTCCAGCCGCTCCATATAGTTTCCAACTAAACTTCATCTGCACAAATCATGAACTCTTCCCGTTTCTTCCTGGAAGATTTAAGTTTACAGTTTAGAGGACAAACCGGATTCTGATCATTTTTAATGTCTGCTGTTAAAGCAGAGAAAATGAATTTATGACTGATAAGAGACGAATTCAAAAAGCAGCACAGAGCAGTTTATGAAGATGATATCAGGATCTTTCTAGACACATTTCTGGCAGTTTAAGGGTTAATCCAGCTTTACAAACTTCATATAAAAGTTCATAATCTCACATTTAATCTCCTTCAAAGGTTCATAAAGAGTCTCACGAACAGACAGCGGATCAACAGTCCTCATCACAAAGTTATTGAAGCTGTCAATCACAGGCTCATGAAGTTTCAAACAGCTCAGATCATTAGCTCCGCCTCCTTCCACTCTTTCATGGATGTTCATGTGAAGGGTTAACAGGCTGAGGAGCGTTCAGCCGCAGCTGTGACTCCTCCCACGACGAGGAGGCAGACATCTGTCCCTCCTTCAGAGTAACGTGGCGTCATCAGGTCGCCGCGTGTTACTGGCGCTCCAGCTCAGACGTGATCTGCACGTTGGTTCAGTAAATAAAACAAAGCGTCACCTGACACAGAAACAAGTCACGTGACCTGAACTGGCCGCATCCTGCCTCGTTTGCTTTGACTTGGAGGCGCACGTGAAGTGATGTTTGACATTTAATTTGGCACGGCGTCGAGGGAGTTCAACTACAACTCATCCAAACCAGGAAGTGAAACGTTTAGTCTGCTGAGGTTCAGACTGCTGAGAGCCCCTCGATGAGGTGGACCCAGTAAATAACATCAATATCACATCTGTCCCGTCTCTACCACGCGTGCAGCCGCCGCCACCGCCACCGCCGCCATCACCGACTGCACGCCTCGTGACACAAATCCTCCTCCTGTCATTGTGCTGCTCTTTAACATCTGTTCTCCCTGACCAGGTCGCCATCAGGCGTTTAAAGACGACCGTGGGATAAACCTCAGCGAGCGCTAAAAGAGTCCGACACTGAAGGAAAGGAGTGACCAGAGGAGGAGGAGGAGGAGGGACGAAGGTCATCAGAGCCTCACTGCAGGCTGAGAGCTCAGAAAGCTAAAAAAGGTTTAATATCGGACCCTTTCATGTCACAGTCATAATAACTCTGTTTCTCCTGTTGTGCGTGATGCTTCTTTATTTTGTGGCGTCTGTTTAGACGGCGTGTGTGAGGGCAGCACCTGAGCCGAGGTGCCTTTGAGCTTCTGCAGGCCGCTCTCCAGCCGCTCCATCTTGCTGGCGAGGTCTTTGCTCTTCTGCCCCAGCAGGCCGCGGTACAGCTTGATCTGCTCCAGGAAGGATTTGGGCGTGGTGTAGTTGTAGCGCCGCTCGTTGGCCAGGAAGTCTTTGGACGTCCGGTTGACGCTCATGTGGA
The DNA here is from genome assembly GCF_947650265.1 of Symphodus melops. Taxonomy (NCBI): domain Eukaryota; kingdom Metazoa; phylum Chordata; class Actinopteri; order Labriformes; family Labridae; genus Symphodus; species Symphodus melops. Next base: position 940,024 of record NC_136711.1, on the reverse strand, counting down.
CGTAGGCCATGAATTTACTCACCGAGTCCTTCACCTGAGGCTGCGGGAGACATTTAAATCACACGAGTGCTGAGTCGGCATTAAAAGGGGTGACGCTGCAGATTCAGCAGAGAATTATTTCCTGGAGCTCCAGCGTGGAGGTTAATTCTCACGGCGTGGAATGAATATCACACACGCTGTGTCACGCCGCCTGACATCTTTAAATACACCTTCACACTGTGTGGGTGCGTGCATCATGCTGAAGTACGAGCCTGTCTCACCTCCACGTTGTCCACCTCCTGCAGGAACTTCAGGCTGACGGACTCCAGCGCCTCCTGTGGCCACTCGTGAAACCAGTCGATGGCCGTGCAGTTCACCACGGCCGGGAACTTCCTGCTGCGAACCCTCAGTTTGCTCCCCACCGGAGAGAAACACAGAGCTACCTGCAAGCGCGCACACACACACACACACACACACACACACACACACACGCAGAGAGAGAGAGAGCAAGGTCAAAGAGAATTGAGTGTGAAGTGTGATAGAGCCGTGCGATCACAATCATTTTCTTCCTCTCTGCGGGAGTCACAGGCAGACGGAGGAGAGAGAGGAGCTGATTAACGCTGCTTCAGGGTCAAGACGGGGAAAAAGGAAAACTGAGAATGAATTATTCTTCGCTCCATCATTAAGAGTAAAAAGCCTCGGGCAGGCGTGTGTGTGTGGAGCTGAGGGCCACGTCAGACTGAGTCTCTGCGCGGCAGACAAACAGCTGGCTGCTCGCTGGCAGCACACGATGATGATGATCCAGAGAGGGAACCGAAGACGGAGAAAGCTGCTGATGTTTAACTGTCTCTGGGAAAGAGAATTATTTCATCAGGTCATTTTAAAGTGTTCGGCTCAGCTGCAGCACCGTGTGGCCTCAGGTCCCAGGTGTGAGCTCGGCCTGTTTAACACCTGTGTTTCTCAGACTGTCTGAGCAGTTAATAACAGTCACATTCATTTCTTCTCGGAGTCAGGTAAGGTGAAGAGAAGGAAGAATCGATGCGTCCACACTTTTATAAAGAGGAACATGAATTAACAAAGCTGAAGATCGAAGGCTGCTGCTGAGTCCAATGAATTCAGCGTCAGCTCGTCTGCTTCTGTCTGTGGACGAGCTGAAGCTCGACATGATCCGGATGCTTCCAGATCAGGAGGTTAAAAGACAAAACAAACTGCAATCAAAGTGTCGCAGAGAGAAAAACGAATGTCTCTCGTGTTTCTGTGCAGCTGTGTGAGCGATGCCTCCGACTCGTACTGCACAATGTTTAACGACTGAACTACGTGAGACGGAACGATTACGACCTGACGGAGAACATAAGTAAACCAGCCCGCCTGCTCGCTGTCGCTATGTTTCTGAACACGGCGTACGATCAGCGTATTCTCAACCCCGTCAGGTCACGTGTGATGATGGCGTGCGTTCTGACACATCGCTCACACGGACGTTTCAGACATGTTGGATCACTTTCAATAAATCCACGTCTGCATCAAAAGTCGTGATTTCGTGGATTACTGTTATCAAACAGGATCCACAATGAAGACACACGTGTAACCTTCAGGGATCCTTTGATCGTAGGAAAAATCAAACTCAGTGACATTTATTGTGAAATGGATTTAAGCACATTCAGAGTTAATGTGAGATTAGAATAAGACACTGTTGTACAGCAGAGAGGACGCTTCACTTCCTGCTCACAGTGTGTAAATACTTCCTGCTTTAAGCTGGTCTCTGTTTCTCTGGAAATAGTGATTTCAGTGTGCACACTGGCGCTCTACATGCAGAGCACTGCATCCAGACAGACAATGTGTTGGACAGAGAGTGTGTGCGAGCGTGTGCCCGTGGGACTGCCTTGGCTCTGCAGCCCGGGGGAGGCTGCAGCAGGCTGGAGGTGCACGCTGTCATAATGACTGGATTCCCTCGCTCTCCCTCGGGGGAACAAAGCGGCTGCACACGTTGCTGGAATTATCCGCAGCTAAACGCCGGTGATTTATAACGATGACAGCCGCCTCCGAACGCGTTCGAGTTCATCTGAGAAATGTCAGAAAAGAAAAGTGTCTGGAGGAAGGTTTCATCATCACGCCAGATGTTCATGTTCAAGTACGAGGACGTATATTTAAAGGAGGTGAAATCCTGACGCTGACTTCCTGCACCAAACAAAGACGGCTTCACCTTGAGCTGTCTCCGCACTCGATCGATGAAGAACTTCCAGCAGTTCTCCCGCGTGTCCATCAGTCCCGAGCCTCGGACCTCTGGCCTCACGCCGCTGACGATGCTCTCCACCTCGTCGTCGGGAAACAAGTCGGGGATCTCTCCTGCAAATAATGAAAGCACACACACACACACACACACACACATGGCCACCATGAGACTAAACAACAGCTCTGCACAGGATCACAGCTGACAGTCAGCCTGTTCATAGAGTTCACACCCAGGGCTGATGCTAATGCACACAGCTGCTTAACATGGTGCATGCAGACAAACAGCAGCCTGCTGAAGTCCAGGCCTACTTCCTGATCCACTGCTCCTCCAGAAGAGCCTGAGTGAAACACCTGCTCAATGATTTGCTTTATAAAGAGGACTTGATAAAGTTTGACTTGCAGGAGTTCTGCTCTCTTTCTTTTCAAACACATCGGGTCTAAACTGGGTTTGAAAAGCTGAAGAAGCCTGCAGCAGTGAAACAGGTCGTCATGGCTGCAACGAAATCCTTCAACAATCAAAGTCGTCTCTCGTGTTGCTGATGAGAAAAGCATCACAGCATTCCTCTCTCTCTCTCTCCCCCCTCTCCCCCCCACTCTCTCTCTCTGCTGTTACCCGATGCCAACAGATCGTTGATCAGAACGAGGAACTTCTCGTCTGCCACTTGTGCGTCAGTCATCAGGAAGACGGTGGCGATATTCTTCAGGCCAGCTTTGATGTAGAGCGACGCCAGGTCAGTCTGGGTGAGAGAGAGAGAGAGAGAGAGAGAGAGGGTCATGTGATCACATTGTTTGACAGGCTGAGCGGTGCAGAGCTGTGTGTGTTGATCCCACCTTCAGGTCGGCCATGCTGTAGCCTTTTCTCAAGGTGATCTGGAAGACGTCCAGATTGGAGATGAACGCAGCCAGTCGGGTCAGACTCTGCTTGCCGCTGCCGCCCACGCCGACCAGCAGCGCGTTCCCCCGCGGAGACTCCAGGATCCTGTTAATACGGCAGCTACGTGTGCAGGAGGGAGAGGAACACACAGGGATTCATTAACCCTTTCAGCTCCGCCTTTGTTCCCCTCAAACCTTTAAGGTGACCGGATAACAGAGCTGCTCACACTCACATTATTCTTATTGTCTGAACAGATTGTGACCATAGAAACACAGTGAGCACCTTGTTTCTGCACACCACACCGACAGACTGAGAGTTATTCTCTTCTACAGCATCGATGTTTCATAAAGCGCCTGTGACCATGTGTCAAAGGCTTCACTGCCGTCACTCCCACCTGTTTGTTCACTCACTGCACTCCAGGGGAGGGGGGGGGGGGGGGAGAGAGAGAGAGAGAGAGAGAGAGAGGGAGGGAGACAGAGAGTGATAGAGTGAGAGAGAGAGAGAGAGAGGGAGAGAGAGAGAGAGAGAGTGAGAGAGTAGGAGAGAGGGAGAGAGAGAGAGGGAGAGAGAGAGAGAGAGAGAGAGAGAGAGAGAGGGAGACAGAGATAGAGAGAGTGGGGGAAAGAGAGAGAGACACACACAGAGAGAGGGAGAGAGAGAGAGAGAGAGAGGGAGAGAGAGAGCGAGCGAGGAGTGAGACGTGACAAAAGGCACCCCAGGTTGGATTCAAACCCGGGCTGTTCTGATTGGATGAAGGATAAGAGGCGTGTAGCTGAGCTGATTGACAGGTGCTCTCAGCCTGTGGTTAGCTTGACTCAAAGCATCAGCAGCTGTGAAGAAGAGACGATGTGCAGAGAGGAAACCCTGCAGGATATAAATGAATACAGCAGTGATGTAATAAAAGGCAGCGGCCTGCTGTTTGAAAAGGTCACGCCTTGTATCCATTATGTGCCACCTACTGGATCTAAAAGTTGTGCATTCTTCCTTTAACGTGTTTTAAAGCAGATAAAGCAACAAAGACCAGGTTCAAACAATAATTAAATAATTACTGACTTCTCTCTAAAGCTGCCTGCTGTGGATCTTAGTTACAAACCAAAATAAAACAAATATTCCATATATGGGACGATAGAGCCAAAATAATGCTGAAGATATTTGATGAATTATGAAAAATAATAATTTATAAAGATGTGGGAAAGGTCATACAGATCAATTAATGTCTGTAAATACTGCAGCAACAAACAGCTGTGAAATCAGACCAATGAATTCAAAAGAATCCCGAAGCAGCAGATCTGTTGTTAGAGAGGCGTTCAGTGTTTGTTTACATGAATCTCATATCAGTCAGGCAGTGGAGACGACTGAGCCCTGTCAGCACAACACAGGCGTGAAGCTTAAGCAGTGTGGACAGGGACGCAGCTGAAAATCACAGCTGTGCAGAGGGTGACCCACTTCATTTTCACCCTGGAAACGTTCGGCCTGCCAATATTTCACCGCGTGTCTCGGAGGGATGTTTGTTTCCTGCAAACTTCAACGGGCAAATAACTGGCAGAAGGTGCTACGGATGAGATTTGTTCTCTTAAATTTCCATCTGTATTCTGCTCTGCTGTCACGGCGTCACTTCCTCGCTCTCTGAAGACGTCCTTGTTTGCATGTAAAAATAGCGGAGAACATGCTGCATATTGCTCTGTGGCACCGGGGCAAATCGTCCTCACTTTACAGAATGTGATAACTCTGAATAAAATATCTGATGGGCTTTTGTTCTGGTCCTGTCTGAGTGGGTGTGTGTACTCATACACAGCGTCTTCATTGTGCCAGGACTACTGTGCATGCCACAGAGCCAGAGAGGGCACTGAGGGGAGCAGTGGACAGAAAACCATTAAAATGTTTTCCAATTTGCCGGGCTGACAGCGCAGACCCTGACAGCCAGACCCCACATACCACACTGATTAATATTCTCCCCGGCCCTCCCCTGGCCCCCCGCCCTCTCCGGCTCCCCCAGCATCCCTTTTACTCCTCGCTGCGTTGGCCGCTGATGTCCAGGTCCAGACACAGAGCAGGCAGCCTAATGATTTCCCCCTCCTCCTCCTCCTCCTCCTCCTGTCTTCCTCCACTGAACTTGCTAAAACTCTCACCTCGTAGAACTTTTTCACTGTGTCCGCCTGCAGCTTATCAAAGAGCTGGAAGTCCTGCTCCTCCACCAGCTTGTCTCTGTAGACCCGGCTGGACTCGTGCAGGTAGATTTTCAGCAGGTCCGGAGGGGCTTTGAGGCACTCGGCGGTACAGAAGAGAACGCCCTGGGCAGAGAGGGGGAGAGGAAGGCTTAGATCTACTCCAGAACCTGATTTGACTCATTCACAGCACAACAAGGAGGGAAGCACAGCACAGTCACCGCGGCTCAATCACTGGATGTTGAGTGGGCACGCCGCTCGTAGGTGTGCCACAGAAACTCAGAAATAATGGCAGAGGCTTTCTTTCATCTGGCTGTCTCAGAAGTGCTGCTGCACGGGGAGATAAGTCCTGTGGGTGGAGAATTATGAGTCTGTGTGTGACTGTAATGTGTTCTGAGAATGAAACCACACTCACTTTAACTTCACCAGTCAGCACTCTGAGTGAGGCTGGAAATGAAACAAGTGCTCGCCGCCCGGCACGCCGCCATGCGTTTGTTAACCGAAGATATAAAACATGTTCCACATATAAACAATGTTTACCGTTATCACAGCCTGTATCGTTAACGCCACGCGTCTCGTCACCATGACTGACACAACATGATTATCGTTGCCGTGGAAACACGGGGTGTTAAGTCAAAGAGTGCTGCACGAGGACGCGGTCGTCATGTGACTGACACTCGGATACATCGGCTCGTCGCTCTGTCGTCTTGACTACGCTCTAACGGTCAGAGTGTGTTTCCATCAGGTGTGTGTGTGTGTGTGTGTGTGTGTGTGTGTGTGTGTGTGTGTGTGTGTGTGTGTGTGTGTGTGTGTGTGTGTGTGTGTGTGTGTGTGTGTGTGTGTGTGTGTGTGTGTGTGTGTGTGTGTGTGTGTGTGTGTGTGTGTGTGTGTGTGTGTGTGTGTGTGTGTGGCAGAGAGAATCACTCCCATGATTCCTCGCCAGCCTTAACATGGTATTTTGTTCTTGTGTTGATTGTGAGCCTCCTGGTGACACACGATGACTTACGAGTCCTTCACAGGATCCATCATCATAACACTCATCAAGTTAGAGGGATGGATGGATGAAGGGATGGATGGATGATGGATGATGGATAGATGATGGATGGATGGATGGATGGATGGATGGATGGATGATGGATGGATGGATGGATAGATGATGGATGGATGGATGGATAGATGATGGATGATGGATAGATGATGGATGATGGATGGATGGATGGATGGATGGATGATGGATGGATGGATGGATAGATGATGGATGGATGGATGGATGAAGGGATGGATGGATGATGGATGGATGGATGGATAGATGATGGATGGATGGATGGATGGATAGATGATGGATGGATGATGGATGGATAGATGATGGATGGATGGATAGATGATGGATGGATGGATGATGGATGGATGGATGGATGGATAGATGATGGATGGATAGATGATGGATGGATGGATGGATGGATGGATGGATGATGGATGGATGGATGGATGGATGATGGATGGATGGATGGATAGATGGATGGATAGATGATGGATGGATGTGTGGATGGATGATGGATGGATGGATGGATGGATGGATGGACAGATGGATAGATGATGGATGGATGATGGATGGATGGATGGATAGATGATGGATGATGGATGGATGATGGATAGATGGATGGATAGATGATGGATAGATGGATGGATGATGGATGGATGGATGGATGGATAGATGATGGATGGATGGATGGATGGATAGATGATGGATGATGGATAGATGGATGGATGATGGATGGATGGATGGATAGATGATGGATGGATGGATGGATAGATAGATGGATGATGGATGGATAGATGATGGATGGATGGATGGATGGATGGATAGATGATGGATGATGGATAGATGATGGATGGATGGATAGATGATGGATGATGGATAGATGATGGATGATGGATAGATGATGGATGATGGATGGATAGATGGATGATGGATAGATGATGGATGGATGGATGGATAGATGGATGATGGATAGATGATGGATGGATGGATGATGGATAGATGATGGATGATGGATAGATGATGGATGGATGGATGGATAGATGGATGATGGATAGATGATGGATGGATGGATGATGGATGGATGGATGGATGGATAGATAGATGATGGATGGATGGATGGATGATGGATAGATAGATGGATGATGGATGGATGGATGATGGATGATGGATAGATGATGGATGGATGGATGGATAGATAGATGGATGATGGATGGATAGATGATGGATGGATGGATGGATGGATGATGGATGGATAGATGATGGATGGATGGATGGATGGTTGGATGGATAGATAGATGATGGATGGATGGATGGATGATGGATGGATAGATGATGGATAGATGATGGATGGATAGATGGATGATGGATGGATAGATGATGGATAGATGATGGATGGATAGATAGATAGATAGATAGATAGATAGATAGATAGATAGATAGATAGATAGATAGATAGATAGATAGATAGATAGATAGATAGATAGATAGATACTTTATTGATCCCGAGGGAAATTCAAGGCATCCAGTAGCAGTATACAGACAGACAGGACACAAGACATTGATGGATGGATGGATGGATGGATGGATGATGGATGGATGGATGATGGATAGATAGATGGATGATGGATGGATGATGGATGGATGGATAGATAGATGAATGGATGGATGGATGGATGGATAGATAGATGATGGATGGATGGATGGATGATGGATGGATGGATGGATAGATAGATAGATGATGGATGGATGGATGATGGATGGATAGATAGATAGATGAATGGATGGATGGATAGATAGATGAATGGATGGATGGATGGATGGATCTTCAGGTCATGTGATGTTCAGGTGGTTGTTTTGTTCATGTGAAGACGTTCATGTGTCAGTGGAGTAAAGTCTAAACAGTGTAAGATGCAGAGGTGTTATAATAAGCTGCTGGGTTAAATCCTGCTGTTGACTTCATCTCTTTATGGTGATAAATCTGAACATGATTTAAAACAGGCTCAGTGGGCGGAGCCTTTCATTGTAGAATAATAAAAGTAAACTTCATGGTCGTCTGGCTGCACACCTCAGTTATTCCTTTTTTTTATTCTTCTTCCAAAAACAGCCAATCAGGCGCCGGATAGTCAAGTGGTTATGTTTAGCGCCCCATGTACCAGGTCACCTGCTGTGGGTTTGAATCCGACCTTGGCTCGCGCTCTCTCTCTCTCTCTCTCTGTCTCTCTATCTTAAAAAATAAAAATTCAGCCAAATGAAGTCAGAGAATCTGAAGACTGATGGGTTAAGTGTTTTGTGAATGATTGATGATAAATGTGTGACGTGTGGGCGTCCCCACAGGGCCGTTCAGGAAGCAGTCAGCCAGCACAAGGCTCAATCTGGGCGCCTCACAGAACAGGTGCTGAAGAGGATGAGGACGGGGACGAAGAGGCGCCCGGGCGCCGTTTGTTCCCCTCCGCGCCGCGCCGTCACCCAGGAGGCGAAGCAGAGGCAAACAGATGCTGAGTGTTTCCAGCCCCACAACTTATTCCAATCAACAGAATCATCTCCGGGGTCCAGCCAGCTGAATCTGATCCGCCTTCATATCCCAGCCTTCTCAATGTGACAATTGGCTGCTAAATCCTCTGTGTAATGCTGCAGATGGGAAGTGTGTGTGTGTGTGTGTGTGTGTGTGTGTGTGTGTGTGTGTGTGTGTGTGTGCAGAGGAAGATTTTCACTGAGTCACAATTAGCCACGCTGCTCTAAAGCTCAGATTACGTCCTCGAGCATGTGTGAAGGATCTCGTCCTTTGTACTCGTGCAGATCTTCAGCCGTGTGTCCCTCAGCGATCCGTCCTCAGACAAGTCCTCCTCTTGCTCGGGGTGACTGCTTCCTGTAGTTTTCAGGACGCATCACGTCACCGTGACGACGATGTCACACAGATCTATTTTCCAATTAACTCAATCAGCTGTCTTCGCTCACGATCGGTTCACTGAAGTTCTTCATCAAACAAAAAATCCAGAACTTGATCCGACATCTTCACAACTTATCTTCACTTTAATCAGCTGTTTCCTTCAAATGTCACATTTAGTCTCTGAGCGGTGACACACACACACACACAATACTCCATGATGCAGCCTGTGGTGACAGGTTACAGCATACAGCCACCTGTCTTTAATACCTCATCACAGTAAGGAATGACTGCCATTTGTGGGCGTGGCTAACCACTGGGCTATTTGCACCCTAACAGTGGGATGTAAAATAATGCAGCCTTCCCAACAGAAGAGTCAAAGAGCAAAGAGGCTGTTTGGATAAAGTTGTGTTCAAATAAAAAAGATGAAGATCTGAGTGAAGCATCTTGTCTCGTTCTCGTCTCAGTTCAGTGCGTGTGTGAAGGAGCTTCACTTCACTGTCAGTCATGGCGCCGTGCCTTTATGGTGTCAGAGTGAACCCGTGCACATGGGAACTCTTTATGACCATCTTTCCTCCTCGTCGCTCCCATCAAAGAAGAGGAGAGGGAACTTTAGGTGTCCTTCATCGTGCCTGTCCTCAGAGCAGAGGGATTACAGAGGCGTGTATCCATCCTGTCTCTCTGTCTGCTCTCCTCCTCGTCTGACAGCTGCTCTGAGCCCCAAACAACGCTTCAAACCTCGGCTAACAAACGCACCCAGCTGACTCTCCTCAGAACATCATACAGACATGTTGTTCAGTGCACACTCCTGCACTCTCCTCGTCCATCCATCTCCTCCCTCCTCCTCCTCCTTCTGTGTGTGCGTGGAGGAGCTCATTTAGTCGGACGTAGAGCAGACAGGCCCGCTGGTCATGGCAGACAACCAACGCTGGCTCTTTGACATCGCTCTCAGTCCAACGCCAAACTGTTTGTCTGAGTCTATGAGTGCTATTTGTCCACTTCCCTTACAGTACATCCAATTTACCATCCACCAGGCTTCATCACCCCCCCCCCCCCCCCCCCCCGATGCTGGGGGAGTGTGAGAAGAGAAAAGGAAACATCACAGGAGGGAAGCTAAGTGAGTGAAGCAGGAAGTTCTAAACTCGACCTTCAACATGTTTAACACTGAACCAAAGACTTCTTTAAAGGGTCGTCTGTGTTGATGTGCAGCATGTACGCATCACACATCCGTGTGTTCAATCACAATTCAACTTCACTGCCTGAGAACAAACTTCCTGTCTGAATCAGGTCAAAGGTCATCAGTGATAAATATACATGGCTCTGTGAGCATCTCCAATATGTGCTGATACTGATCAATAACTGTGTCTCTGTATAGATTGTTGGAAATGTTGATGTGAGCTTCGGTCCAAATGTAGAAGTTGAAACTTCTTCAAATAGCCAGACACAAAAACTTTTTCTTCTGAGCCTATTTGAGACGATTAGTTAAACAGAAAGCTTCTTCCTGGACGTCTGTATTGAAAAGCACTTCTTAGAGAGTGAAGAATAAAAGGAGCAAAGGTAAAGAGAGAGCTCGCCTGTTGTCTGGGTTTGCCTCTGTTGCAGAGCGCGCTGTGAGCTGGCTGAGTCTCTGCGCTCGGCGCTCAGGCTCATTACAGTTGATCAAAATGAGATGTTTGCCTCCGGCTACATTTCCAAGTTTCAAAGTTTTACAAAACAAAGCGCATCACAAAAAAGACCCCCAATTATTTCAGCCGAGCCAAACATCTGAAACGTCAAGCCGGAAAACACAGAGTGACAAGCGTTTAGGCCTCCTGCTGGAAATTACAGGCAGCGTTTGTGCTGTGTGCACAAACACTTCCCCACATCTGAAGGTGCAGCAGCTCAGAGGCACGGCGGGGGCCGAGCGGGGGCCGAGCGGGGGCCGAGCGGGGAGCTGCTCACCTCTCCCCGCCTGTCCTCACATGTTAGAGTCTCTCTCTGAGCGGACCGAGCTCAGAGGAAGCCGGGCCATTGTTCTTATTAACACAGAGCCTCTTCACTGCTCTGTGTGCCCCCCCCCTGCTCTGTGTGCCCCCCCCCCCCTGCTCTGTGTGCCCCCCCCCCCCCTGCTCTGTGTGCCCCCCCCCCCCGGTACAAATAAAGTTTTTTTGAATTGAACTGAATTCAGACACTTCAGACTTTTAAGTGTTAATGAAAGGCTTCCTGCTGCTGTTGGACTGTAGAAGTGCAGGAGGATCAATCACACTAACACTGATTAGAATCAATAGTTAAAACAGCTCCTGCTAAAGACTGCATGCTTTATTTTCACAGCCACAGAGAGCTTTACTCATGGGCAGCATGTTTCACATTTATCCCATGAGCCATTATTAAAGGACCAATCAGAGAGCTGCTCTGTGATCATGAAGGAAGCTTCTCTGTCCTGCTTCTAACTTTAGATTGATTGGATCCTCTCAGGTGAAGCTGCAGTCGGTGTTTAAAGGGTGCACGGTGAGAAACAGCTTCAGCATGCACTGCTGCATCCTGCACAAACACAACTACTTTTATAACTTGTCTTCACTCACAAGAATTCACCACAAGCCAAAGAACTCAGATTCAGAGTTTGGTGAAGTGGGCTTTCAGATTAAAAAAAGGTTAAAGTGCTGTGAGTCATTTGGAAGGAGCGTCATCTGAAGGGATAAACATGAGACTCATGACCATCCAATAAGAGGACCGGTGTGGAGCTGGGCAGTCTGGGTGGGTTTGGCTGCTGCTCTGTAACCAGATCCACTTTGGTCTAAAGAATATCGATGAGTGCAGCTTTCCCGGGGAACATTACTCCTCCTATACACTTTGCACAGTGTGAGCAAAGGAAGAGCTGTCGTTGTCTTCTCCGAGATGGAATTATGAAATATGGAGTTCTTATAGCTGAGTGGCTTAAAGCATTAATTATACAACAGTGTGTGTTAAATGAGGGAGCCTGGCCTCCGTGAAACCGTGGAGGATTCTGACAGAAATATCGCCCCAAAAGCTTCTGCCCCCGACCGCCTCCTCGCTCTGATATTATATTCATTTAAATACATTAAATCATTACTAACAGCCGTGGAAGTGCAAATCCATTCTATTTTCTGTTACACTTATTTCAGACTTCTTCAGACTTTGGGAGCCCGCTCTTAAATCAATAATAATTTAGATGAGAAATTAGTGACAGAAGCCTGGCTCTTTCCACGTGGGAAGCAGAGCCAGAAAAAACCTGAACTTTTTCAATTTGCCTGCAACGTTTAATTGTGAATAGATTAAGCCGAGGTCGTAATGTGCATGAATCCCTGAGGCGCGCCGGCTGTGTGTGTCACCTGGAAGATGTTGGAGAGGTCTCGCAGGTTGAAGACGTAGTGAAACTTGACGGCCGTCGGGAGGAAGGTGGAGGAGACGCGCTGGTGCAGTGCGAGGGCTAACTGCACCAGCGCGGGGCAGCTCCTCTGCAGGGCGGGGCTGAAGCCGTCTCCTCGCACATGCTGACACAGGATGGACGTGTAGATGGTGCTCAGGGCCTCGGCGCCGGGAAACGACAGGGCGAAGACGCAGAAGTGCCGCTGCGGACGGAGGGAGACAGTGAACGCCTCGCTAATGATGGAGTCAAAACAAAGTCACCTTGTGAGTGAAGCTTTAAATATCTTCACGCCACTCTGCGTTGAAAGGACGTCCTCTGACTGAACTGGGATCACTGTTTGTTTTTCTGTCCTGTATTGAAATCAGACTGTAGAGTATAAAGTGTCTCTGCCTCTCCTGACAGGACGTCATGTTGGTATATGATCGATCGGTGTCAGCTGATGAGCACACAGCATGATGTGTCCATGTTTGACTCAATAATGGGGCCTTTAACACTAAGTCCACCTTTATTATTTAAGTCTGTATATAAGAAAAGGAGGTGCTAACATGCCCTGCTGCTTCAGGTAAACCTCTAACATCATATGATCCACGATGTTTTTCTTCTGAGCGACTCCTCTCGTCCTTCAGCGTCTCAGGAAGTCGAGGAGACTGTTCGACTTTGGCTGTTTGTGGTAGAACAGAATAATAATGACCTTTTTCTTCCTTCTCCATGAGCTGCAGACGGCGTGGAGCCGTGGGGAAGCAGATTATAACATTGGTATGAGGTTTAAGTATTCCTCTGCTCCTGCTGCGATCACAGCGTTTAACAGCCACACTCATCTGTGCAGCAGCACTGTTTGTAAATGTCTCCTTTATTCTCCGTTTCACTGCCTTTAAAAACATCCATCTGTTTATATGGAACGCACTGCGTGTTTAACTGTGTCGGCATTTTAAGGTGTGCAGAGGCGTTTTACACACTGCCGTCGTTTATCATTCCAACAGGAGTTTTAAACAGTAAAGCTGGTCACCTCATTACTTTCTATTCATTATATTTAATGAGCAGTCAGTGGCTGCATAATCAGCCAATCAGAGGAGAGCCTGTAAGACGTCACACTGAAGGTTTTATAAGGAAATCAGGACTTCCTCGGGTCACATGACCTGAGTAACGTGTGTGCGTGTGTGTGTGTGTGCGCGTGTGTGCGTATGTGCGTGCGTGTGTGTGTACGTACATGTGCGTGCGTGTGTGTGTGTGTGTGTGTGTGTGTGTACCTGCAGTCGTGGATTGATGGTGAAGCTGCCGGCTGTGGGGTTCATGCAGGACACGTATTGCACGTTGTGTATTTCCTTCAGAAGCAGCTTATTACGGTCATACCTGGGAGTACACACACACACACACACACACACACACACACACACACACACACAGAAAAAAAATCATTATTTAACAGCCACACACACACACACACACACTGTGTCAGTTGATATGGACGCCTCAGCTCCCTCTTAAGCTGGCGTGGCTCAGCAGCGTCCCCGCTCCTCTCAATTTCATACCCGAGTCCTCCCCGCGTATCTCTAATGGCCGAGCGTGTCTAAGCCAGCGGGCCGGTGTGTGACGCAGTGGAACCGTGTTCAGAAAGGCCTCAGTGTGTCACACACACACACACACACACAGCAGCCACAGGAGCCTTGTGAAGGGAGCTTATACCTGACGTCTGACACTCATCACATGGTTGCATAAAGATGCTGAGGCAGACGGACTCATCGACAGCAAGGAAACAATCATTTCATCACGCTGCCTTAAAATAAAGTGAGGAACTCTGGGAAGAAGAGTCCTCAGGAGAGTCTCACTCCAGGCATCATGTGTGTCCTGAATGCTTAAACACTCATGTTTTATTCAATGACATGGCCCTACCAGTGCTTGTAGTCCATGTGTTGGCGTATAAGTGTGTGCGGTTGCACCGTGCCGTATGCGTCCACCTCCGGCATGTTCACGTCGTCGATGAAGTAGATCAGTCTCCGGCTGCCTGGAGGGCCGTAGTTTCTCCCCGCTTTCTTCTCCAGGGGCTTCTCCAGCACCGCTGTGTGGGAGAGCACAAACATGAACGCTGAGAAGAGAAGAAGGCTGAGTGATTGAATTGCAAATTTATGGAAGAGTTTAGAGATGGAGAGTCATGGTTCTGCTCACAGACGTTTCATTTAACCAGGAGGGGAAGAAGGGACAGGGTCACAGGATGCAAAAAGTTGCTGCACATTTCTCTGACTTAACTTTCTTCCAAATCAAAATGTTGTTTGGTTTCAACGTGTCGTCCTCCAGATATCATCCATTTTCATTATGCAGATTCACAGATTTATGTTTTCATCTGAATGCAAAGACTGTCAACTCTCTCCTGTTGTCTGATATGCAAATAATGTACCGACCCATAAATGAACACAGTGACTTGAAATGTAGACGCACACAGTCATCAGAGCACACAGTGAACAGCATAAAGTCTGAACAGTCAACAAACATTCACAACTTGATGGTGTCATTGAAGTTTGAACGATGCTCTTTGTATCGCTGACACTTTTGAAAACCATCCTCCCATCGTTCTCAGCGGGCCACAAGAGCACGTTCACATCCAACATGTCTGACAGCAGGATGTAGAGACATTAAAGTACAGAGATATCCTGCTTTCACAGCTCGTCATCAAACCGGATCCTGCAGAAACGTCTTTAAGAAAAGGAAGCTAAGATGATCCTGCTCTACAGTTTGTTGAGTATAAATGCTAACCAGCGAGCAACAGGACAAACGGATGACAGCAGCTGCAACACACGGCTTCAGTGTTGGCTGACTCTCCAGTTTACATAAAGATAACAAACATCAGACCCTGCAGCAGGACAGATGCATCCTTCCTACCTTGCAGCATTGCAGACGTGGTGTAATAGTTAAAGGGGACATTTTTAATCATGTATTTGTCCGAGTCCATAGATCCCAGTTTGTCTCCGACCTGAACAGACTTCCCGGTCCCGGCGTTCCCGACCAGCATGACGGGCCGACGATGTTCCAGCAGGCGGTCCATGAAGTACCGAATGCGAATGGTCTCTGTGGTGTGGACCAGACAGGCCTGCACACACCAAGCAGAAGGACAGGAAGAAACATGGGAACCAATTACTGATCTTTTTTCATTATTACCTGGAAAACGTCTGTCTACAAACCCTCCAATGATAAGAAAAAGATTTTCCCCTCATGACATCACAAAGGGAAGTAGCCCCTCCCCCAGGTGGGTGACACTCCCACAGCTAGGTGTTTGTTCTGCCCTCTGAGTCTGCCTTCTCACCGTAAACAATAGGACATGGAGCCAGAAAGCAGCGAGTACACCTGAGCCCTTCCAGAGAGGGGGCGTGGTCAGACACCGCTCATTTACATATTTAAAGCTACAGACACAGAAACAGCCTGTTCTGAGCAGGGCTGAAATAGAGGGGTTGAAGAGGAGGAGGTCATGTGACCTTAAGTTGACTTTAAACAGTAAGAGGCAGGTAAAATGTCAGATTAGCAAAGAGCTGTAGTAACACAATTCTGCAACGTTTTTTTTCCCCCCTATTGAACATATTTTGTGTGATATGACTTTATATGTTCTGATCTGTTGATTTGATCTTATTTACCTGATCTGAATTGTTTACGAGTCGGAGAGAAAATGAGCTTTTCTTCTCTCCGTGTTTGAAAGCTGTTTAAAATGTTTAAAATGTAAAATGTTGTTTAGGATCTTGTGGTGCAATGAGCTGACAGACAATGAGTCGCTCTGTTCACAGCTGAAGGGAAGGTGTCAGCAATGTCCCTCATTTAAAATCTGTTTATCTCATCAGCAACGTGTCGCTCGCCGATGTCAACAACAGGCTTCCGTACCTGCAGAGGTGCGTCCGTGTCCATCTCGAACCGGGGAACCATCTTGGACCAGGGTTCAAACTTCTTGCTCTCGGGGTCGATGTAGTAATCGAACACGGTGCCCTGGGACGGGAACTTGATGGTTTTGAACTCGGCCACCCACCACTTGCTGAACTCCACTCTGTAGTCGACCAGCTGCTCTCACACAGAGACACAGAAGGGGGGGGGGGGGGGGT
>NC_136711.1:840908-915908 GCF_947650265.1 Symphodus melops | reverse complement strand
TCGGTTGCAATGCGGTCTAAGATTCGATGTGAAAGCCACACGCTAGGCTTTACCTGCGGTGCAACATTTCCAGTCAGTCCGTGTGTGTGTGTGTGTGTGTGTGAGAGGTGACACGGTGAGTGTGTGCCAGAGAAACAGGGAGGAGAGATTTCCTCCCCACTTCCACTCAAACATACAGACGCTGAGCTCAATCAATGCCATCGACCGCTCCCTCACTGCTCCTACTCACTCTCCATTCATCCGCTCTCAAAGGCCCCGGCTGATTACTGCTTTGAAGTGGGGACGGCTAATGCTAGCACAGGCTAACGGTATGCAGTCCCCCCCCCTCCCGCCCCCTCCCTTGTTGCTTTGTGTGAAATCAAAAGGTTGGTGGCACAAACAAAGACAGTAAAAGTTCAAGCTCTGGAGGTGGATGCTTGTTATTGACCGCCCCTCCTCTCTCTCTCTCTCTCTCTCTCGCCGTGTCTCCTCCTCTTTGTTTATTTCGCTTCCGTCTCGCACAGTGTCGGGGTTAAGTGGTGTGGTGCAGCGCCGGCCTCCATTGATGGAGTGTTATTATGTGGTCTGCGTGTCTATTTGACCTGAGGCAGATTGCACTTATTTCCCCTGGTCCTGCGTTCATCCGTCTCTGACACAAACCGCCTGCTACTGTGTGTGTGTGTGTGTGTGTGTGTGTGTGTGTGTGTGTGTGTGTAAGTAACTTAATGAGTAGAATTAGGTCAACAGCTCAGGCACCTGAACTCTCATCACAGCCAACCATTGGCTCTCTGCAATATTTGCCCGATTCATCCAGCTGCTGCAGACGGCTCTGACACTAATGTGTGTTTCCCGGCGGAGCGTTGGGAAGTGAGGTAAACAGATTTAGGAGAGAACTCCGATAAATCTAAATGAAAGTGCTACAGCTGTAATATCTGTCCAAACTGTTAAAGACGAAACCTCCATGTGGGGATTTGGTTGTTTTCATCACTTGTGATTCTTGTATTTCCAGAACTTGATGACCTGAAAGCACGGGGACGTCTCGTACCTTGAGAACAAAGTTGTCCTCGGCTTGTAACTTTAAATCCAGGATGGACTCCTTCACGTGCGTCTCAAACTCCAGGTCCCTCTTCCTGGGGACGGCCAGGGCTGGGAACAGATCCCCGATCAGACCCATGAACACCGGCATGTCGTCCGTCACGATCTTGGGGGTGTTGAAGTCTCTCAGCGCTCGCATCAGGACCTGGTCCTCCGCTCGGCCCGGGTCTCCTCTCTTCAGAGAGCCGGCCACCACCAGGACGGACTTGATGGCTCGGAGGCCCCAGTCATAGTGATCCTTTGGGACAAAAACAAACAAACAGGAAGTCTTAGAAATGAGGAAGCTCATCAGAGGAGGAATCAGTAACTGAATTCCCCGTGACGGACGGCTCAAATATTCCATTCATCGCACGCTAATGAACTTAAACGTTTCCCTCCAGATTGTTGTTTGTACATCCAGAGCCGCCTGTGCGTCACAGTGAATTTCCCTCAGCTCTCGTTGTGAGACGACGGCAGCATCGCGCCCGCTCTTTGTGCCGACGCCTGATTGGTCCAGGAGAAACACGCCTAAAACTTTTCCTGTTTGTCGCCCTCGAAGTGCTGACGGATCAGAGAAAACTTCAGTCTCATATACGCCGTGAACGACAGGGGGGAGCTGTGGGTCGAGGGTTCGATCCCCAGCTCCTGCTGCCACATGTCCGATGAGCCCTTGAGCAAGACACTTAACCCCAAGTTGCTCCCACTGCTTCATCAGCAGGGTGTGAGTGTTTGAGGAAACAGCTAGATGATAATAATAGTTAGATCGGAGGTGTAAAAGACAGCTGAGAAAATAATCCTCCTTCGTTTCTCTTTGAGGGAAAACCGGAGCCTCTCTTTGTTTTTTCCTCTCATGAATGAATGGAGAAATAATCCCAGATTAAGTGACGATGGAGGAAAAAGTTTCAGAAATACATCCGGACTTCATTTGAGTGTCATTAAAAATCAGAGCTTAAAGTTAATTGGGCATAAATGTAGCTCCTGGTTGATTTTAAAAGTGTTTAATGTATTTCTGGTGACCCGCTCATCATGCTCCTGCGTTCACTCGACCGCAGAGACAAAAAAATCAGCACATCGTGAAATGCTATATGAAACCACTCGACTAACGTGGAATAGGAACGCACTGCTGTGAACCTGCACTTCTCACTGATTGGCTCCTTCAGCTGTGGAGTAAATCGCTGAGAGAAGCAGTGCGTTCATTATCCTTCGACTTCATCGCCACTGAGTTGCTAAAGTTGGAAAAAGTTGCTCCATCAAACAACCTTGAAGCTGCAAAAAGAAAAAAAAAAGAAGGTGTAATTAAGTTGATGTAAAAGCGTGTGAAGAAGAAGTGCTTCATAAAGCAGCCATAAAGAGGACGTGCTGGGCTCTGACACTTCAACGGGCTCGTGGTCATGGGAAATTCATCCACAGCCCGGGGCTCATTAAAGTGCTTACCTACGAGGAGGAGCTCTGCTGTAACCATGACTCAGCACTCACACTCCTCTTATTGCTTCTCTTTTTAATCATTCAAATAATGGCTGCACATGTAAATCACGTAGCACTTCAGACGGCAGCCCGTGTGCGAGCACGCCGCTGACTCACTCCGCCATCGTGATCTCAGTGGTTTTAAAACGGATCCGTCTCACCTGTTTGGACAGCAGCTCTTTACACAGCGTGTACAGGGTGATGAACTTCCTCGCCAGGACCCGGGCGTTGATGAAACCTTCGGCCACCAGCATGATTTCACAGATCAGTTCGAAGTCGGGCACCACCATGGCACACGGCCTGAGGAGACACGGGAGGGTCAGACAGGATGTCTCGTATCCACACACAAACTTGAGACTGTGCCATCGCTGCACTTAATGTCCGTCGCTCCTCCACGATCTGTTTTGGCTCATCTGTTGGTGTCTTCAGATAAAACCAGGACGTTGGTTTTATCTGATCCATCACAGTGTAAAGATATGTCCCCTTACTGTTCAGGTAAAGGTGAGCATAACTAAAACTCTATTTAACAAACAGGTCACATGACTAACAGATGAAGTGGACTTAACCTGAACAGAGCCTTGAGGTTCTCTGGCAGCTCCGTCCTGCCGGCGTATCCTGGATTCATGGTGATGAAGATGCCGACGGTCGGACAAAGATTCACCTCCTCCCCCATGAAGTTAAACCTCTGCTTCTTGTCTCTGACGGCGTCTTGGATACTTTTCACCTGCAAACACAGGAAGAGAAACACGACACAGACCAGAATGAATCGTCCAACCCTGAAACATGGCCGAGCCTCTTCCTCGCTTCCTCTGCTGGCTGAGCATTATTATTAACATCATGACTGACACGTTGACCTTTGACCTGCATCGACACCAGAGGAAAACTTCACTCAGCTCAGGGAATAGATACAATGCACCACACTTCTGTTTCTCCACCTTCAAAATAAAAGCATGACTTTATAATGTTTTCCAGGGGAAACTAAAGGAGTGAAGATTCATCGGCTGCAGCGTGGACGACCTGCGTGTGAGATATGATGTCATATCCAACGCTTGCATGTTGTTAGTCACGGCGGGAAGGATGCAGCTTGGTCTATCTTCATCATTTTAATCATTATTTGAGGCATAAAGATATTTGGTGCACCTCGTCCCATATTGTTTTACTCCACATTTCCTGTTTCTCCTCCTCTATCCTATCAAAATAAAAGCATTAAAATATGTCCAATGCATATTAATATGACATGCTCTGTAGCTCTGATTGAAAGCAAAGATCCACGATGTGTTTCCAGCTGCTTTTTATGTCATCACAGTTTTTACTCTCTAAACTTCTTTATCCACAAAACTGTGAACGAGTTTTTAGATCCGTCTCAGCAGCAAGTCCCAGAAGACGCTTCCAACCAGGAAAACACACAAAGGAAAGCTTCTCATCACTCATTAGCATATTATTAATTTCATTAAGCACATACCAGTGAGTCCATTTGTTACAGCCTGTCACTTTGTTATGTTAGTTTCTTTCAGGGACCCAGATTCATCAATAATACGAGCGCGCTATCAGCCAGCGTTTACTGGATGGATGGACGGCTTTGGCTCGGTTTGTCTACATTATGATTGAATGAGATATCAGACGTGCGTGTGTGTGTGTGTGTGTGTGTGTGTGTGTGTGTGTGTCCTGGCCTTAAACTCTGGATCCTGTAAGAGGCTTTATGAATTTAACATGCGTGTGGTGAAGGAGCGTGGCGAGCCGACAGCTGGAAAGAGGAGGAACATCTCTTCATGGCTGAGTAGTCGGCCACAGATCGCTCAGTCACACCGACACAGACGCAGAAATAAACAGCTGCAACACGGAGAACAAAAGAAGAAGAAGAAAAGTTTTCCTATAGACGTCAGTGTGGCTTTTTTTAAATGTGAAATAACAGAGACACTGCTCACCTGCAGGGAGAGGAACACTTAACAAAGACACCGGAGGGCCAGGAGGTGTTACAACTATGTTAATATTTATCAAGGTTTGTAACGCCACGATAAAGCGCTCGCTCCGTCTGTGTAGCGTGAGTACAGCCATGCACGGCTCTACGGTGAAAGATCACAGGAGACGCAGGATGAGCTGTTGTTCATTCTGTGGAGAATACAGCCTGTGTGTTGTGTTTTATTTTGTAAGGATGAGTTTTCTTGTCTGACTTCCTGTCCTCGATACGCCTGCAGCACGCTGGAGCAGATCATGAAGTCCAAACTAATTCTCTTATTGGCAAACGATGAGCAGTGAAAACAATGTGGATTCATTTAGTCTTTTCTTGGACAAAGATTCAGTCCGTCTGTCTTCAGGGTGTTTCTGGGTCCGTCTGTCTTCAGGGTGTTTCTGGGTCCGTCTGTCTTCAGGGTGTCTTTGGGTCCGTCTGTCTTCAGGGTGTTTCTGGGTCCGTCTGTCTTCAGGGAGTTTTTGGGTCCGTCTGTCTTCAGGGTGTCTTTGGGTCCGTCTGTCTTCAGGGTGTTTCTGTCTGTCTTCAGGGTGTTTCTGGGTCCGTCTGTCTTCAGGGTGTCTTTGGGTCCGTCTGTCTTCAGGGAGTTTTTGGGTCCGTCTGTCTTCAGGGTGTCTTTGGGTCCGTCTGTCTTCAGGGTGTTTCTGTCTGTCTTCAGGGTGTTTCTGGGTCCGTCTGTCTTCAGGGTGTTTCTGTCTGTCTTCAGGGTGTTTCTGTCTGTCTTCAGGGTGTTTCTGGGTCCGTCTGTCTTCAGGGTGTTTCTGTCTGTCTTCAGGGTGTTTCTGGGTCCGTCTGTCTTCAGGGTGTTTCTGTCTGTCTTCAGGGTGTTTCTGTCTGTCTTCAGGGTGTTTCTGGGTCCGTCTGTCTTCAGGGTGTTTCTGTCTGTCTTCAGGGTGTTTCTGGGTCCGTCTGTCTTCAGGGTGTTTCTGTCTGTCTTCAGGGTGTTTCTGTCTGTCTTCAGGGTGTTTCTGGGTCCGTCTGTCTTCAGGGTGTTTCTGTCTGTCTTCAGGGTGTTTCTGTCTGTCTTCAGGGTGTTTCTGTCTGTCTTCAGGGTGTTTCTGTCTGTCTTCAGGGTGTTTCTGTCTGTCTTCAGGGTGTTTCTGTCTGTCTTCAGGGTCTTTCTGTCTGTCTTCAGGGTGTTGGATTGATGCAGGACTGAGTTGCAGGCCCGTGTGAGCTGCAGCAGAGGCAGAGCTCCAACGATTCGTCTCCATGCTGTGGAGTCTGTGAGCCTTCTGTTTGCCTCGGCTTTATTTAATGTAAAGCCGTCCCACCACCTGTGTTAGCAGAGGCGCTGCGAGCAGCCGAGTGTGTCGTCCTGTGATTCTCCCACTTTAGGAGGATGGATGAGGCGTGTGTGTGAAGCAAGCTGCCAGCTGTCACAGCAGGAGTCTGACGCCGCTCTGTTCTCAAGGTCTGCTCCTCCACGTAAAAGCCACCATGATTTATTATTCATTACACCTATTCATTCTGCCGGCACTTTAAAATTCTCTAAGTACTGTAGACCTGCACAGCTTCACTGGGAGAGAGAGGGAAGGGCGCTGAATAATGATCCTTTGAGGCGCTCCATTATCGTCAGGATCATGATCAGCATCCTTATCTACTGTACACAGTCTGCTGTGACAGTGCTGCACACGCGTGACGTTAGCGTGCGTTTGAATCCACCACAGTCGACTTATGGAAGAGCAGAGAGAAGACGGAGCGTTTGATCCAGGATAACAGAAAGAGCTAGCATCAGCTGAAACACTGAATATGGCCTCTCTAAAGAGTCCTGTAATCTGAGGGGGGGGGGGGGAAGAGGAGGAGGAGGAGGAGAGGAGGAGGAAGAGGAGGAGGAGAGGAGGAGGAAGAGGAGGAAGAAGAGGAGTGGAGGAGGAAGAGGAGGAGGAGAGGAGGAGGAGGAAGAGGAGGAGAGGAGGAGGAAGAGGAGGAAGAGGAGAGGAGGAGGAGGAGGAGGAAGAGGAGATGAGGAGGAGAGGAGGAGGAAGAGGAGAGGAGAAAGAGGAGGAGGAGGAGGAAGAGGAGGAGGAAGAGGAGGAGGAGAGGAGGAGGAAGAGGAGTGGAGGAGGAAGAGGAGAGGAGAGGAGGAAGAGGAGGAAGAAGAGGAGTGGAGGAAGAGGAGAGGAGAGGAAGAAGAGGAGGAGGAAGAGGAGAGGAGAGGAGGAAGAGGAGGAGGAGGAAGAGGAAAGGAGGAAGAGGAGGAAGACTAGGAGGAGGAAGAGGAGAGGAGGAAGAGGAGGAAGAAGAGGAGGAGGAGGAAGAGGAGAGGAGGAGGAGGAGGAGGAAGAGGAGAGGAGGAGGAGAGGAGGAAGAAGAGGAGGAGGAGCAGTGTTGGCAGACTGATTCATGAGGTTTACTCAGAGAACATAAAGATGGACTTTAGACATTATTTATTATTATCATTATTAATTATTATTATTATTATTATTATTATTATTCTTAGACTTAATAACTGAAGGAGGTGACCCCTGAGATTCATAAATTCACTGACTTCCTGTCAGACGATCAGGAAACATGTTGAACATATATCTCGTGTCTTTGTTTAAATGTTTATTCCTGTTCTCGTCTTCTCTTCACAGCCTGACGGTCGAGGCTGCTGTGGGATTATCACCCTGAACCATCTCCCCCCCAGGACCCCCAGGACCCCCCAGGACCCCCAGGACCCCCCAGGACCCCCAGGACCCCCCAGGACCCCCAGGACCCCCCGGCTCTTCTCAAAGGTCTCTATTAACTCCACCTTCATCAAACACATCACAACACGCTGCAGCTTGTATTTATTAGGTCGATGATCAGGACTACTGTGACGCAAACATCACAAACAAACGATGTTGATGTCGTCACAGCTGGAGCTCTGTAAATCATCTGCATGTCCTTGAATGTTGGCGTTTCTCCTCTCACAGTTTTTTCAGATGATGAAAAATAAGGAGCAGCTCGGCGGGCGGGCGGGAGGAGGAGGAGGAGGAGGAGGAGGAGGAGGAGGAGGAGGAGGAGGAGGAGGAGGCGTTGTCTCCTCTCTGGACTCTTAAATCAGATCAGAGGAGGCTCCAATTATAAAGAAGCTCGGCGGTGTAAAGGTGTCCGCCTGCGTGGATCAGTCTTTGAGCTGAGGTCATTCACGCCGCGCTGATGAAGAGGCTGTTTACTCCTGTGATGTCGTTTCTAAGGGTTTGCTCTCCGCTCGGTACTGAGGATACAAACATGAAACCAGAACTGTTCTCACCTGGACAGCCACCACGGACAGAACCTCCACTGAGATCCTGTTGAATTCATCGAAGCAGCCCCACGCCCCCGTCTGAGCCAGGCCTTTGTAGATGTTCCCACAGGACTGACGGGCGAGAGAGAGAGAGAGAGAGAGAGAGGTATTCAGATGGAGACAGCTGACAGAGACCCGATCAGGCAGACTTACAGGAAGTGTTTCAACTTTTCACGCTCGTCATTTGGGATTCCCTGTCTGAGTTTTAAGAAGGTAAGAGTTAGACATCAAACATCTCTGAAGAAAGAGGCAAAACAGGAAATTATAAACGAGCCACGGTGAAAAAAGAAGTCGCTCCACACGTTGGAGGGACTCAGTTGGGAGTTCACTCAAAATTCATGTAAAAAAAAAAAAGATGATAGGACTCAAAGCAATAAGATGCACGAGCTCATAAACAGGACAGGAAACGATGCTGTAAGCCGCAGCATTCAGCGTAAAGCGCCGGCTGTGCACGCGAGGACGCGTCCGTCCTGTCTCTATGGCAACATGTCCTTGTTTTAGACAAGTTGTTAATTTAGATCAGACTGTCATGTGGCTACAAGACGTGAAACTTTGCAGAATATCCTGCATTTTGTTAACAGGTGTTTTTTTTAACGGTTTGGAGCGGCTGCACAGAAAGGCGCTCGGCGCTCTCGTGCTGACAGCGTGTGAGCGCGCCCCTGCTGTGCATGCATTCATTCACATCATACATGGAGCTGTTTAACTAAAGCAGACCTCACACTAATCAAACCAGACTCTGATGATTCAAAGAAAACATGTTTCCCGCCCACACTCCGAACATGGACCTGAGCGCAGCTGGACCAGGATGAAGACGACTTTTCTAACCAATTACAGGCCTCGGAAAACCTCCTGTGACGCAAAGCAGAGGTGACTGAAGGACTGATTGAACGTGTGTGGTTGCACGGCTGAATGTGAGAAACAAGGAGGCGCCCGTCTCTGCTGCCTTTGTTCCTCCTGGAGGATATTAGCACGTCTCTCTGACACCTCGCAGTGTGTATAGCCAGGGGTGCCGTACGCCTCGCTGCTGTAATCACGCCCCTGTGAAGCCGGATCACAACAGTATGTTTATGCCTCTCTTGAGCACTCTATATGCAAACACTGTGTATGTGTGTGAGCTGCAGCCTGTGTGCAGAGAGATCAGAGTTGAAGTGATCAGCTGTCCTTTGAACGAGGAAGCAGGAGATGAAGAGAGCGTGAAGGAAGCACAGCAGTGATTAAAGAAACACGGTGCGTCCTTGTGTGGATGCACATCAGCCGGGTACACTCACCTTGTAGTCCATCTGCTCGGAGCAGTTAAACACGTAGACCATGATGCCGAGCGCTCTGCCCAGGTCTTTGGTAGTCTCAGTTTTCCCGGTGCCTGCGGGTCCTGCAGGAGCGCCGCTCATGGTCAGGTGGAGGGACTGGGTCAGGGTGATGTAGCATCTAAATATAGTCAGGACACACACACACACACACACACACACACACGTACAAAGACACACACACATTAGCAATGAGGAACACAAAGACTTCATTCGATTCATTAAACGTGATGACATCACCATCAGACCCCTGATTTAAAACCTCCACCTGCGGCCATCTTGGATTGTTTTGGAGCTGGAGTGAGCGTATTTCAAGGAGACGGGAAAATCCTGAATTAATGTTTGATTGCAGAGAGAGACTTGACCCTCCTCCTCCTCCTCCTCCTCCTCCTCCTCCTCCTCCTCTGACATGATGTCTTTGTTGACTTGTCCTAACTGGTTTGTTGTCAGGGTTAGCCGGACCGGGGATGAGAACCGGAGGGACGCCAGCTCCAGACTCGATGCTGCCCCCCTTTGGGCAGCACCTTCATGCACGTTCAGGGTTCAGGGTGCACGTCCATATAATCCTGTTTATGTGCGAGCAGCATGTCTCAGGAACGAGAGTGTAAATCTTGTGTTGAGCGTCTTTGAGTATTCAGAGGAGATGTATTCTTATTATAACTCCACACTGTGCCGTATGCCGTGCAGGTGACGAGCGGCGTGTTGACACAGGCTCATAACCAGCTCCGACAACGTCGTACATAACCTCATTATATGATAATATAATCTGCTGCTGTGCTTTGATTATCAGCCGGCCTGATTAGCAACACCAATGATTGCTTCTGCTGCAGAAACCTGTCAGGACTAACAAACAGGCTGCCAATCTGATCAATACAGAAAACAGCAGCATCAATGAGGTGAACTGATGCAGGCAATCAGGAGATTATTGATCGGGACGATGAACACAGTGCTTTCCTTGATTATCAATAATGCAATGGTTTTAATTAGCTGCTGGTTAAAAGATGATGTGTGAAGGAGTTGGGAGGGGGGAGGAGGAGGAGGAGGGGGGGGGAGGGGGGGGGGCACAGCGAGAAGACGAATGATCCCCATCTGTATACAGCGCATCATACGGATACTAGTGCCAGCAAGCTTTATGGCTCTCCTCTGAAATACGGCCAAAAATCTCACAATCAGTCGTCTGGCGGGCTGGATGAGGACGTCCTGCACGGAATAACTAAAGCCAGATTAAAGAGGACAGAGGGAGCTAAAGCAGGAGGCTGTGACAAGGTGACTTGTTTTATTACAGTGTTTTTAAAAGAAGCAGCCATACATCAGTCTGTCCGTCTGACTCATCCTCCCTCCATCTTTCTCTCTCTCTGTGTGTGTGTGTGTGTGTGTGTGTGTGTGTGTGTGTGGGGGGGGGGGGGGGGGGGGTCCTGCAGTAAGTATTGAGCGGAGGCTAACACTGTGCCAATAACAGTCCTGCTGTTATAGATTAGCGAGCGTGATTCCTTTAGTCTAATTATTCTGCAGCAGAAGGTGAACAGAGCAGACCGACTGCAGCCGGGATTCATCACAAGCGTTCTCATGTCCTCCATCACTGCTGACACACGTTACGTCTTCATCATCACTGTCAGCTACAAACTGAACAACCTGAAGGTTCACCTGCTGCCTTTTCTTTCAGCTTTCACTGGTTTTCATTGCAATATTAAACTGGTTACAATACAACCCTCATATCCTTTATGACCACATGCTGACTCATTAAATGGACTCCAGCTTGTACTTTACTTTTCTCCTCTTCTGACGACTTCAGAACAACAGACACATCGCAGGTCTCATTCACACACTGATGGTAGAGGCTGCAGCAGAGTCCATCAGTATTAACTCATCCATTCACACACTGATGGTAGAGGCTGCTGCAGAGTCCATCAGTATTAACTCATCCATTCACACACTGATGGTAGAGGCTGCTGCAGAGTCCATCAGTATTAACTCATCCATTCACACACTGATGGTAGAGGCTGCAGAGGCCGACTCTACCACAAAGCCACAGCTGACCCCAGAGATGAAGGGTGTTAAGAGGGGTGAACCTGTATTGAACATCTATCATGAATCTTATACTAAATAAATAAAGCTCCAGTCCCAGTTTATTGATTTTTGTGGCACGAATGAAAAAGACATCAAAGAAAAACAGAGAAAAAAACGTCTTCAGTCAACTTTTCATGTGAGATGTTGTGACGAGCAGCTGGCTGACCTGAACACATCAGCTGCTGTGTAGAATAATGTTCAAGGTCTGACTTCCTGTTTACATCGACTCTTATTGATTCAATGCGTCTACGTCTCTCTGACTCACTTCCCTCTTCAGTCCGCTTATTTATTTGTAATCTTCTGTCTCATCTGTAATGAAGAGAGGAGGCAGGCTGTGAATGTCACTGTTGGGAGGTGTGATTCAAATTAACGTGCCTCGCCTCCAGGCATGTAAGGAAATGTTCATTTGTTCTTTTTTTGGGTGAACTGACCCTTTAAAATCCCACAGGCTTAACGGGAGTATGAATAGTATCAAACTGAAAACAGGCCTTTTCATCCTCAGCCGCCGTGTTGTTTAATCACATCAGCTTTTCGCTTGACAGCATCCAGATGTTGCCGTCTCTTTCTGGCTCTTTTCCTCAGAAAGTTGTTCAACAATATCATGAAGCAAACACGCTTTGCGCTGCTTTCTTAAGCTGTGGATTGAGGGTTTGACACCCGGCCCTCTGGTCCACGCTCCGGCGCTGTGTGAGTCACAGCGAGGGCATGCACCATATGGTGAAGTCCTGCGACGCGGCCCGCTGAGCCGCCCATCAAAGCCCATTGTTTCTGTTTGTTCAGGCTTCAAAGGGAATACTGGTCAGTGTGAAAACCACACAGCCGAGCGCTGGCGTTTGCCAAAGGGCTCGGAGAGGCAGGTATTCCAAACTTTATCATGAATCCTGCAGAAACATGTGAACAAACAAGCAGCTGGGAGAGAGCCGAGGTGCTCTAAAAGGTTTCTGCTCGAGGTGGGTGTTCATAATGATTCAAATGTAGATCATTAGAATGCGTCAGATGGTTATTATTAGATAAGAAGCTGGTGTCTTCAACTCAGTTTGCAAGAACCAGAAAAAAGAGAGAGCACATTTCATCAACAGAAATGGATTTCAGAAATGTTCTTATAATGGATTTTGAATGGGCTTCAGGCAAACTGGCAGACTTGATTAAAAAATAAACCTCTACTTGACGTTGCGGGAGATATTTTTGCTTTCTCACTTAACCCTTTTTAAAGGAGTGAAGAGTTTGCAGCCTTTGGGCAACTGATCGCTCCCTAAACCCCTTCCCCAAACGGAGACTGTCCAATCATAGCTTAACAACCATAACAGTGCAGTGCAGGCCTGTCAGGTTCCCCTCATGCTGAAGCTGTGTGCAGGGGACTGTGGAGACAGAGATACTCAGGATTTAATGAGTTTGGGGGATGTTGGCTTTTTTTAGCCTTTTCAAAAGCAGAAACACAAGAGCCCGAGTCGAGGACGGAAACAAAACAGAGTCTAATGAGCTGAACAAAGACCCGATCATTAGCACCTGTGGCTAATTGGCTTCTTGTGAAGGATACTTTATATTTACTGCATGCATTTTTACATCGAAAAAGTTGGCTGCATCTTAAACACCGGTGCGACCAGCATACCAGAACAAAATGGCCGCCATCCCACACAGCGACTTGACGTGGTGGAAAATCCTCGTGTATTGAAAGGTGATTGCACGCTGTGCTGGGAAACAGACCCGGCTGGCTGCGCTGCTTTTTACCACCTTGTTTCCCTCCTTCATGCATTTACAGAAAACAGAGGTATATATAGACAAGATGTACATGATGAACAATATACAAGGTACATTGTTCATCATGTACATCTTGTCAAGAGAGATTAAAAATGCCGAGCAGCAGAGTCGGGCAGAGAGTCGGAGAGTAAACTCCACAAAGGCTTTAAACTTTTATTCCTTCCAGATTTTATGGCACCGTAAAATCCAGAATATAAGTGGCAGCGATATTCAAGACTCAGGATGTAAGGAGGTGATGTGAGTGAAGCTTCAGTACCTGTCTGTCAGAGGGGTGATGACCAGTCGAGGTGTGTTGCCCAGGTATTCATAGGAGTAGAGAAACTGAGCGTCACAAATGTTAGCCGAACAATGTTTGTCCTTCTCGTCCCAGCGGTGTCGGAGCTGAGAGAGCCACACGAAGGCCTGCGAGTTCTCCACCTGGTAAAAGAAACACGGAGAGCGTCAGGCAGGACGCCATCCTCTCGCTCTGCATCAACACCTCCCAGGTTGATCCTCACCTTCTGAGCGATCATCCTGGCCACCACGTCTCTGGCGTGGACGTCGATGGTACATATGGTCATGACTTTCTGCCGCTCTCCGGGTGTCAGCTGTCCAATCAGCATGGAGATGAGAGTGTTGAGCTGGGACACCTGCTTCCTGTAGTACTCCCTCATGGCGTTGT
The DNA here is from genome assembly GCF_947650265.1 of Symphodus melops. NCBI lineage: Eukaryota > Metazoa > Chordata > Actinopteri > Labriformes > Labridae > Symphodus > Symphodus melops. The sequence continues at coordinate 902,379 of NC_136711.1, read as the reverse complement.
CGTAGCCCTCCTCCAGACGGGCAAAAGCCATCCCCACGTCAGACGACCACCAGATCTGTGTGCAGGTGAGCGCCACCTGAAAAACAGAAAAGAATCCATTATAGAATCCTTTGGACTTTAGATTCAGGTCCTGGATGGTCTGGATTTGTTTGGACCAGAGACGGGAGGCGCTTTGAAGGAATGTACATACAGCCTGATAAATATGAAACCCTGAAGATGAAAAGGTTGGTAATTTATGGGTGCTGAATAAAGTTGTTGTCATGATCTCATGTCTATATTGAGCTCAGTGATCTCATGACCTGCTCTCCTTCACCTGCAGCGAGCGTCTGGAGGGCAGAACCAGGATCAGCAGAGGACCAGACTACGCAATGAGCTGCAGCCTCATGGACTGAACACACACACACACACACACACATTAGCACATACTCACACTCTTTTGTTTTTAAATATTTATCTGCAGTCGAGGAAAAAATAGCACGCTGACTCGCTCAAAGACTCACCTTGGCCCTGGCGCTCGCATAAATAAGTAAAGAGTGACTCAGCACAGCGTAGTTTGTTTTACCTGCTGTAATCAAGTGAAATACTAATCCTGGAGTTGATCCTGGAGTTCATTTGTACGTTGCTCTAAAGCCCTTCATTTCTTTTTGTACCACTTCAAAGAGGAAATCTAAAGATTTGTTCATCTGGCCTTTTTTCTTCAACATGTTCAAAGAAAGTCTTTTTATAAGTCGGGCTCACTCCTCGCTGTGAGGCGTCCTCACCAAACCAAACACATCCGACCACCTCTGAACCGATAACCGCTCTGCGATCAGGAAGTCCAGCCTGACCCCAGAGCGCCCCGCCTTTCACTTCCCGCCATCAGGTCGACGCTCCAGAGTCCCTGCAGCCCGGGGTAAACATCTACAGAAACTGCAATAACCAACATGAACAACATCAGACACTTTGTCTGATCTTTTTGTTCACAGTGTTTTTAATGTGTTTTATTGTTTGAGTCTTGTCAAAGGAGAAATTCAGTCTGTGTTGGGACAGACAATAAAGTTGATCTTATCTAATCCAAACCCTTCACAGCCTGTTCCATGACCCTGAAATCTGGGACATTTCCACATTCAAAACATCCAAATGTCTCTGTCAGTAAATGGCTCCTGTTTGATTTAGTTTTTTCCATTACCCAAACGGTCGTCTGCTTTCTGCTGTTTAAAACATTCAGCAGACTCTGTGCATGCAGAGCGTCAGGGAGCATGTGCAGTGGACTGAAACGTGAAAAAGAAGGCACAGATGTGATCATGCTGGCAGATGTTGGACGAGGAGGAGAACGTGACCCAAAGTGAGTGTGGTGGGACCTCCATGAGTCTGCTTACCTGAGCCGGATAGTCAAACAGCCACTGATCTCTGGGTTTGTCCTCATAGGCCATCACCGCCTCCGTCATCTCATGGCGGACTGTGGAGCGCATGGTGTCCAGGACCCGGTTCAGCCACACCTCCACCTGAGCACAGAGGATCATTAAAGTGTGTTTCACGCGAGCAGACCGACGGCCTCCCTTATCAAGGGACCTTAATGAGGTCATTAATAAGCATTAGAGTGGAAGTGGAGTCATGCAAATACGACAGGACATAATGGAACATTAATGGATTTATGGGCTTTGATATGCAAAACCCTGGGGGGGGGGGGGGGGGGGGGGGGGGGGCAGCGTGGACAGACTCCTTTATTGCCATGTCTAGATTTGATGTTTTCTACTGTTACAGAAAAGTGCAGGGAAGTGAATTCCTTCATCCGACCCACTCATCCTGACATCCAGCAGAATGTCTTTTGCATTTAGCTAAACCTGCATAATTCATTGGAGCACCACTTCACATGCTGCCTACTTAATGTTCATCAAGACTCAAACTCCCAATCTTTGAGGTTTACACTGCAGGACTAGCTGTTTTTTCTTAGGGACCCTCACACTCACTCTCAGGAAACCAAGAGAGAAAATAAAGTAGTGAAATGTGAAATGAATATAAATCACACAGATATATATATATTGTTGTTTCCCAGAAACAACAACTTCCTGTGTGATGATTTCTGAGCAGCTCATTCACTCTATTAGTTCTATTTATTTCTTCTCCAGGAGTTTGCTGGTCATTGGTTAGCTTCAACATCTTTGAGTCAAAAAGAGCACAACACGAGGTGTATGATGTTTGATGAGGGAGGAAGCAACCTGCTGAATGGGGATGAGTGACCCGCCGTAATGATGCCGTGTGTCAGCATTTCATTCTGGCTTATTGTTTCCACTGCTACTTAAGAGGCAGCCATCTTTAATGACGATGTTAAAAGTGTGTTTTATACACAAGACAGTAACTGATGCTTCAAATGTATTCTATCTATCTATCTATCAAAACGAAGGGCTGCACGGCACTTCAGTGGTGATCTCTGTCCCCTCACAGTGAGGAGGTTGCTGGTTTGAATCCCCGTCTGTCAGGAGCCTCTCTGTGTGGAGTCTGCATGTTCTCTCCGTGCATGGCGTGGGTTCTCCCCGTGCATGGCGTGGGTTCTCCCCATGCATGGCGTGGGTTCTCTCCGTGCATGGCGTGGGTTCTCTCCGTGCATGGCGTGGGTTCTCCCCGTGCATGGCGTGGGTTCTCTCCGTGCATGGCGTGGGTTCTCCCCGTGCATGGCGTGGGTTCTCCCCGTGCATGGCGTGGGTTCTCTCCGTGCATGGCGTGGGTTCTCCCCGTGCATGGCGTGGGTTCTCCCCATGCGTGGCGTGGGTTCTCCCAGTGCATGGCGTGAGTTCTCCCAGTGCATGGCGTGGATTCTCTCCGTGCATGGCGTGGGTTCTCTCCGTGCATGGCGTGGGTTCTCCCCGTGCATGGTGTGAGTTCTCTCCGTGCATGGCGTGGGTTCTCCCCGTGCATGGCGTGGGTTCTCTCCGTGCATGGCGTGGGTTCTCCCCGTGCATGGCGTGGGTTCTCTCCGTGCATGGCGTGGGTTCTCCCAGTGCATGGCGTGGATTCTCCCCGTGCATGGCGTGGGTTCTCCCCATGCATGGCGTGGGTTCTCCCAGTGCATGGCGTGAGTTCTCCCAGTGCATGGCGTGGATTCTCTCCCAGTGCATGGCGTGGGTTCTCTCCGTGCATGGCGTGGGTTCTCCCCGTGCATGGCGTGAGTTCTCCCCGTGCATGGCGTGGGTTCTCTCCGTGCATGGCGTGGGTTCTCCCCGTGCATGGTGTGGGTTCTCCCCGTGCATGGCGTGGGTTCTCCCCGTGCATGGTGTGGGTTCTCCCCATGCATGGCATGGGTTCTCCCCGTGCATGGCGTGGGTTCTCCCCGTGCATGGTGTGGGTTCTCCCCGTGCATGGCGTGGGTTCTCCCCGTGCATGGCGTGGGTTCCCTCCAGCTTCCTCTCACAGTCCAATCACATGCTGGTTACCTGCTGACTCTAAACTAAAGGTGTGAATGTGAGTCTGTCTCTCTATAGGTCAGCTCTGTGACTCGTGGGTTCTCCCCGTGCATGGTGTGGGTTCTCCCCGTGCATGGCGTGGGTTCTCTCCGTGCATGGCGTGGGTTCTCCCCGTGCATGGCGTGGGTTCTCCCCATGCGTGGCGTGGGTTCTCCCAGTGCATGGCGTGAGTTCTCCCAGTGCATGGCGTGGATTCTCTCCCAGTGCATGGCGTGGGTTCTCTCCGTGCATGGCGTGGGTTCTCCCCGTGCATGGCGTGAGTTCTCCCCGTGCATGGCGTGGGTTCTCTCCGTGCATGGCGTGGGTTCTCCCCGTGCATGGTGTGGGTTCTCCCCGTGCATGGCGTGGGTTCTCCCCGTGCATGGTGTGGGTTCTCCCCATGCATGGCATGGGTTCTCCCCGTGCATGGCGTGGGTTCTCCCCGTGCATGGTGTGGGTTCTCCCCGTGCATGGCGTGGGTTCTCCCCGTGCATGGCGTGGGTTCCCTCCAGCTTCCTCTCACAGTCCAATCACATGCTGGTTACCTGCTGACTCTAAACTAAAGGTGTGAATGTGAGTCTGTCTCTCTATAGGTCAGCTCTGTGACTCACAACTCGTCCAGGGTGTAGCCCCGCCCCTCGCCAAATAACAGCTGGCATTGGTTAGAATTATTAACTTTACTTGATGTTTGTCAGGCAGGTAAAAAAGCAAAGAATTTAAATCCTGTGATAGCTGTTTTATAAACTCCTCCTTTGATGCCAGCCCCATAAATAAATGTCATTTTCAGTTGTGACATCATCACATGTGAAACAGGGATGAACTGAGATGCAAGGTGAACTCATTCTGGTCTGACAGGTGTTGAAGCGTTACCTGTCCGGTGCAGTCGCAGGTCTGACTGAAGGGGACGTACTCCTCCTCTTTGCTGTACATGCCCAGACCAATCTGAGACGGATTCCCCTCTTCATCGCCTTCAAATCTCATCTTCGCCATGTTGTCAAACAGCTTAGACAGATGCTTCTGGACCTGAGCAAACACACACACACACACACACACACACACACACACACACACACACTCAGCTCACAGTCTGACTGAGTCTTTCTCTGCTGCTTGAGCAAATAAATAACAATTCATTACTGTTTTCTGAATCATTTATAGAAGGGCAGGACCCGTGTTCTGCAGCACGCCGGCTAACTTCCTCTTAGGGAGATTTAGTGGCAAGTTGTACTTAACTGTGATTTATTTCTGCAAGGTGGAAATGCATAAGACAATATCCTGATGATCCAGGCTGCAAAAAAATGAACCACAGCGCCTCTGTGTGGACACTGCAGGTATAACACGAGTCCACACCTTAAGAGCTGAATGATGCAATTTTATCAAACTGTTAAAAGCAACTTGCAGGAAGTTTTTTGGTGCAAAGAGTTTTTTCTGACTCATTAAATCATCACAACCCTCAGGCAAAAAAATTAGAGGAGACACCTGGTGTGGGTTGGTCCCGTTAGACAGGATGTCCAACAGATCAGCGGAAGAGATGAAGTAAAACCTCGGGAAGGCCAGACGCTTGGTGTCCAGATACTCTGCCAGAGCTTTTTCACACAGAGAGAGCCTGCAGATAAACACACAGACAGTGAAATCCCCACAGGAGAGGCACTGATAGCTCACTGAAGAAGAAGAAGCAGGGACCTCTGACCTGCTCTGGATGTCCTCCAGTTTACCAAACAGGCCGGCTTTATTCGTGGCCTCCACCACGTTGGGTGTTTGATGCACAGCGTTCGCCAGCTCTTTGAAATCAGCATCAATCCCCTCGAAGCGCCTCGAGTCCTGCGAAGGATTCCACAAGGGAGCCCGGCCAGCAGATTAAGGATCCCAGAGGAGAGAGGAGAGAATCAGCCGTTTAATAGCAAACATCTGGGTTAAAGCACAGTCGGATCATCCCGGGAGCAATTAAAAAGTGGAGTAATCTCAGCTCCTAAACTGAGAGAGCGAGCCAATTAATGCCGTCTTAATTAACAGCTATGAGAGTCAAGCTATCTGGGTTCATATGGCAACGACAGGGGCGCAGAGGAAGAGCTCTGAGTTATGTAGCTGCACATTCTGATTCCAGAGTTTCTTCTGTTCATACCTGCACGAGAAGGAGCTGCTGCAGACTCTGAAAAGCTCAGGACGCTGACAGACAATGCATGCATTGGAAATGACATGACACAAGCCCTTTCAACCAATCACAGCCCTGCATCCTGACAAGCACTGCAGCAGAAGTGTTTGAATCAGATACACAGACAGCTGAGAGCTGAGAGACAGAAAGTAAATCTTTGAACAGTAGCTTCAGCGCTCAGGCTGCGGCGCCATGTTTACGCCTCAGTCTGAGTGTCGCAGAGGCGTAATGGAGGGACAAAGGGAGCCCCCCCTCTCTACGGTGTGTGTGCATGTACCAGTATGTATCGTTCTTATTGTTCTAACAGTGGTAGCAGGGGTTGGTTCTGATCCATTAACCTCTGGGTTATGGGCCCTGAGGTCTAACTTGGAGGTTTACCAGAGCACCCCATAAACGTTCAGTGCATTTTCCTGAACGCTGCAGTCGAAACACCGAACCACGCCAAAGAGCTGCAGCGAGACCGACTCATACAAGAACAATGCTCTTTAAAGTGGAATCCAAAAGAGCGCTGGAGCAGGTTGGGGTTGTTAGTATGCTCATGAGTTTTGTTGTTTGAACAAAGTCCAGCTTTCTTTTTGGATAACATCTGAATTCTGATGCTCTAAATCTGTGCGTTTATAATAATTAAAGAGGAAGAAAAACAGCCTGAGGTCATGTTCCACCGCTGAAGACGCGTTTCTTTATGTTTAACTCACAAATGGAATCAGTGCATAGATTAGGTGGTCGCTTCAGATGTGATGAGAAGCGCTTTGTTCAACAGTTCTGACCTCCGGCAGCTGTGAGCGGATGTCCACCGAGCCGATGAAGATGCTCTCCAGGTGAGTCCACGTCCGCTGCACCTCGAACCAGATGGCGATGACGGAGTCGGCCACGGACAGCTTGCTCTGCCACGACGACACCTCGTCCAGGAAGTGGGCCACGTACTTGGACGACATGAGGTTCTGCAGCTGCACCTGGTTGTCCTCCAGCGTCTCGATCAGCTCCTCGTCCGAGCGCAGCAGAGGAACCCGGGTCCTGTGGTGAGGCTCATACTGGAACTGCATGCCTGCATGAGTGAGAAAAACACTCTTCAGTGAATCCTGTAAATAGATGAGGACATCATTCTTCTACAGTGGGAGGAGGTTCCTGAACCTGTCCAGGTGGAGTTGAGCTCGGAGAGGACTTTCTCCATCCCCATCTCTTTCACAGCTTTGTCCACGATCCCTCTGACCTCGTCCTCGAAGCAGTGCAGCTTCAGCTGCAGCAGGTCGGCCAGCGTCGTCTCCTGCTCAACGGAAACCTTCTTAGTGCTCATAATTCAAAGAACGTCGTGCGATATAATAAGACGGTGACGTCCTGCTGCCTTTAGTTTAGTCTCATTAATGAGAAGCAGTCGACATCAGCTATCATAATCAAAATGTGGAGCTGCACCAACAGAGACTTCTGCACCCGCTGTTTCAATCAAACTTTCATCTCAAGCACTTCAGCTGTGATGACGCTTCAGCCAGCTGCTGCCAAAGACGAGGACTGCAGCCTGCAGGTGGCAGTCTCACAGAGACGCTCTGGACAGCCGAACATCAGCCAGCTGTTACAGACTGCTAACGGATCATTCAGACTTGAACTCGGACCGCCCACTTGGAGGTCATTAGACTCGGTGCACATGATGCAACCTCGCCGCTAGGCCATCTGCACTCGTGCAAATGATGCATATACTGCATTCCTTCATTGCATCAGTGTGTTACTCCGTACATGTATTTATGTTCTCAAAGTGTTGTTATTAAACCCCGTCAGGTGAAGTCAGACAGGATGAACGAACCACAGAAAGCTGCAGAGATAAAGGAGGAGCTCAAAGATCAGCTGCTTCTCTGATCTGCCTCATCCAGGTGAGTTTAGGAGACATGATAGTTATAACTGTTATAACTGAACAGCTGCAGCAAACAGGTCCAGTGAGGATACAGACAATAAGAAATTAATTGGAGGAAATGGCGGTTTGTGAGCGAGCTCTTTAAGTTTCCTGTTAAGTCTCCGGCACGTAGGGCTCATAGTTCACCCGTTGTTGATAACAGACCTGGTCCATGGTGAAGCGGACTCCTGTCGCGGTCATCAGCTGGTGCCAGTGTCGGGCTCGTATGGCCGGGTTCTGGAGCTCAGCCACGGCCCGCAGGGACACCAGGAGGTTCTTTACTCTGCTGTCCAAACCTGTGAAGGCGTCCCAGGCTCTGACCTATCAGACACAAAGACCAGGAGTCAGACAAGAGTCTCTGACAGCCTCATAGCATCATCCCGGGTCCTGGATCAGCAGGACCTCACACAGAAAGCAATCCTGCTTTCACATCAGGGATCCAGACCCACTCAGTGTTAACACAAACGTACCCTCCTCAGGTACTGTACCCGAGTCCAACAAGACAGTGACCTCAAACAAGGAAGTAGACCGCTATGTGGAGTCATTCTAAACGCCGTTCAAGGCGCTTCAAAGCTGTTTGAGCTGCAAATGTGAAAGTAGGGTAAGAGGGTCGTTGTTGGCGTCTCAGAAATAACAACAAAAAAAACAGCAGTTTCTCTACATCTCAACTTCTCTTAAGTCTCTGACTGAAGACCTGACCAGGACGTCTGTATCAGAACGCAGACAGACAGGGGGCGCTACAATGTTCAGGCACTGTGTGAAACAATCCTGTGTTTCTTGACTCTTGATTGGCTGCTCGGCTGACATGCTCTCTAAACTCTAAGGAGGCTCCTCCCTCACCTCTTTATCAAGCCCTCTTATATCTTTGGAGAAGCGTTTGCACTCCAGCTCCATGTCCTCCACGTGGATCTCCCTCCAGGGCGTTGTCCTCCACGCTGCCATGCATGACTCCACCACTGTGATCATGTCCCACAGCTCTTTCAGCAGAGCCACCTCACGCCTCGGGGATGAAGGAGGAGAGAGAGAGAGGGGGAAATCAAGCGCACTGACTGTGAATGTTAAAAAGCCTCTCTGCTCCCACGGCTCATTAGTTTTGAATTTGGCACCAGCTCTGGGTATTTTCTCCTCCCCACTTCGGGGGCCTTACCTGCATTGTCGGAGCTGCTTGTATTCAGAGACGGTGACCTCGAACAGACCGGCCGACTCCACCAGGGAGGCCATCACCGCCTCCCGCTCCGTGATCTGCCGGTGGAACGCGTCCAACATCTGGTAGGGGCTCCTGCTGTCAAACCTGAGCCCACAGCGACACACACATTTACTCAGCGCGCTGTGTTTGGGTAATGAAGAGCTGCAGGTTTCCAAGACTGACTTGGCTGCAGCCGAGTCTCTGCTGCTAACTGCACACTGTGACAATTAACAATGACTTCCCTGACATTAATGGGAAAATAATCACCAGGTTATTAAGAGACCAATTACACACGTAACTAATCTGACAATTACACGTTATGACGAAGCATCTCCACCTATGAATTAATTATCCCTTCGTTAAGATTCAATTAGCCCTGTCGAACGTGAGATAACTCTTCTCTAACATGGAGAGAGGAGGCTGAGAGGGGACGCTCGTGTCGAACCCTAACCCTCATTTATGTGAATTTAAGCACTTATTGCACTTTTTACATTTATGAATTTACCTTTTATCATTTTAGCACTTATTCGTTTATTTTGTAGGAACATTTATACTTGATTTGTACTAGGCCTTTTAATTCAGGTCAGGGCACTTACAAATAGGATATTTATTTTATCTGCTTTAATCTATTTATATTTTAATTTCCACCCTTTGTAGGACAACAAAAGTCATTCAGCTCCAAGGTGTTTTGATCAGAGGCCCTAAGACATGGCAGGTTGTAACCAGAGACAGAGCTCCGTCGACCTCTCCTGCGCGGTGGTCCGGACACCCTTTTTATCCAAAACCAAATTTTAACATTGTCTTAAAAGGTTTTAGTCAAAGTCCTATTGGTTTTTAAGGAGGGTTTTAATTGCAAATTCTTAATAATTTATCAAAGCCGTTGGTCCCCCCGAGAGCCTGTGCCCCCCGTAGCCTCCCCCAGAGGATGCTGCGCTTTTACCCAAACCTAACCCTACCCCTAACCCATTTTTTATTTTTTCGACATAGGTATGTATGTCGTTTTTTTATTTTTTCCACATAGGTATGTATGTCGTTTTTTTTATTTTTTCCACATAGGTATGTATGTCGTTTTTTTATATTTTTCGACATGGGTGGAGATGTCATTTTTTTATATTTTTCAACAAGGGTATGTATGTTGTTTTTGAAATTTTTTCGACATGGGTATGTATGTCATTATTTTTATTTTTTTAACATGGGTAGGTATGTTGTTTTTTCATATTTTTCGACAGCACAAAAAAAAAACCCTAACCCATTTTTTTAATTTTCAAAATGGGTAGGTATGTCTTTTTTTTTACATTTTCGACATAGGTATGTCATTTTTTTTGTATTTTTCGACATAATTATGTATGTCGTTTTTTTATGTTTTCAACAAGGGTATGTATGTCGATTTATTATTTTTTCGACATGGGTAAGTATATTGTTTTTTTATATTTTTTGACATAGGTAGGTATATCGTTTTTATATTTTTCGAAATAGGCATGTATATCGTTTCTTTATATTTTTCGACAGGACAATAAAAAAAAACCTAACCCATTTTTTATTTTTTTTTGACATGGGTAGGTATGTCAGTTTTTTTATATTTTTCGACATAGATATGTTTGTCGTTCTTTTGTAATTTTCGACATGGGTATGTATGTCAGTTTTTATATTTTTCGACATGAGTAGGTATGTCGTTTATTTTACATTTTCAACATAGGTATTTTTCGACATAGGTATGCATGTTGTTTTCTGGACTTTTTTGACATAGGTATGCATGTTTTTTTTTTTCCAATTTTTTCGACATAGGTATACATGTTGTTCGAACTAAGCACTTGCTTAGGGCCTCGCGGCCACTAGGGGGCCCCCCAAGAGCAATTAACAAAACATTTCACTTTTTATTTTTTGCATGTACAAGTCTGACGATTTCTACATGATCAAAGATAAATTATTGCACAAAAACACACTTTTAGATAAACAGAGTGCTGCTGCTTGTTTAGGCCTAGTGAGTCTTCCTGCCTCTCTTTAAATGTCAAAGTTCTGCCTCTCCTGCCGTGCAGTGTGCACTGTCACTGTACGTCCAAAGCGCAGGTAGAGTCAAAAAACAATGTCACAAAAAAGGACATATCCTTCAGGTGCAGAAAAAAGAAAGTGGAAGAGGAGAAAAAAATGGCAGGGTAAAGGTATGTTTGCATGACCTGGTAATGAAACGTTTATCAAAGAGATTTGCGTAGCCGTAAATAGCAAATTAGCGTCTACAGTCAAAGATCAGATTTAACACATTAATGCACCTCACAGCACAAACTGAGGCGCTGTCCTCAATCATTTCATATTTCCTTTAGACGCACTCGTGTTATATCTGTTTTTTCATCCTAAACGTTGGCTGCGTCGTACACACCGCTATAAAATGCTGACTCACACGCCGTGCAGCAGCCACCATCACACACTTCACTTAAACATGCATGAAGAGAAAACAATGTGATATTGTTCCGTAGATGGTCGAGAGTTAAAGAGTGACCAGGAGAGTCGGGCAGAGAGCTCCACTCACTCACTGCAGCTCGCAGGAGTGCAAACAGATTCACCGTTTGCTTTGAATGCACCACGGTGACCCGGGGAGAAGACGTTAAGAAGTGACCCTGCAGGCATCAGCAGCGCCGCTACGTTTCCCAGCACGTCACGTGTGTGACGCTGTGAGAGAGACACAGATGAAAGATTAGGTTTCAATCTGTCCGTCTGTATCTGAAAGAGAAATCACTCTCTATTGTTCTTGGATGGGTTAAAAATGCATCTTTGTATAAATTACCTTGAAGTCTGTAACTGTCAGAGAACACACGATGAAGTTTGGCTGTGTGTTCTTCCTGTAGGTACGGCGGCTCTCGTAACGTTTTGGTCCTTTGTGGATCAAACCAATGAGACCACTTGATCTATTTAAAGGCCGATGATTCTCCAGAACTGATCCCTTCATCCCTCTAAAGCGTCTCAGTCAGGCCTCTCGTCTTAAAACACTTCTTTGAATGTTAGACGTGCTAATCTCTGCTGCCTCTAGAGAGGGATGCACGGTGAGGAGCGAGAGGCGAAGGAGAGGCCGACAGCTTCTTCATGTTGTCAGATCAACTTCTACATCTTGTAGGATGAGACCACCTTGGATCTGACATCACGACATGAAGGCTTCTCTTTACAGACGCTCTCCACAACACGCATTCCTTTAAAACACTCAACAACAATGCTGCCGCCTTCAGTCGACAGATGATTGACCAGGTGCAGTCAATAGCTCTGTTTTTGTACGTGTGCTTTCTTTCTGCCTTGGCAGGTGTGGCTGTTGACTGAACAGCGCTGCGTTTCATGTACACCACGTTTGATTTTCAATAAAAAGATTTGGACAAAAAAAAAAAAAATATGTTCATGATTTCAGGATTCCTCATCCCTCCGCTGGCGTGCACTCACAGCGCTCCAGGACTAAACGGGCCTGAGCACGGCTGCCTCTTGAGCTGAAGGTCGTAAACACAACACATGCATGCGATATGATAATGAAGGGGACGTGTGGTGGAGTCGGCCACTTCACTGACTGTGTGTCTTATTGTGAGTCAGATTCACTGAAGAATGAACGTGCACGCACGCCTGCACTCGTGCATGATCTGTACCGTGCCGAAGCAGTGTACGAGGAAGTGTGCAGAGCTTGAGCACAGATCGGAGACCTCGCACGAGTCAGACGAACTTGACAACTTTCACATTGTAAAAAAAATGTTGCAAAACTGAATATTTGTGCCGAACGTTAAGCTTAGAGCAGCCGTCCCCTGAATGTTGCAGCTACCTGCCATTAAACTCCTCCTGTTGAGTTGGGTGCATTTAATAAACACGCCAGAGAAAATGTTCTTAAAATACATCATGTAGGCAGCAGTTAAAGAAACATAATGTGTCATAAAATGATTCATCGTCGTTTATTCATCATGATCACACAGACCTGAAGGGCCCGTTGTTGCGGAAGTGCTCCCTGAAGGTGTGCTGCTCCACGTCGAAGGACGCACACTTCCTCCTCAGGTTCGTGACCTCGATGGCCTGGAGAGGAGCAACCTGCTGTTTGACTACGACGGCCTGCTTCCTCACATTGTTCCACTTCTCTGGCAACTCCTGCAGACAGGTGAAGAAGGAGGAGGCAGATAAAGTGACGGGTTGGGGGGGGGGGGGTGAAGAGCAGAGAAGAAAAGGTTCTGAATCATCAGTCCAAACCTCCAGCTGTTTGTAGACCACGTCAGGCAGCTCCTGCTCGTACACCTTCAGCAGAGCGATCGTTTGCTGAAGGGGCTCAAACATGGCATCTGTTGTACTTTGTCTTTCCTTAACAGCCAGCAGGTCAGCCATGACCCCCACCAGGCCACCGTAGTCTCCCTCCTCCACCCGCTGGCTCAGGCCGGCCTCGGCCACTCTGATGAACTGCTCCAGATCGGACAGGCTGCAGACGCACAGCAGGACAGGGTCATTAAAACCCTCCATCAAGAGGAGTCGTGACTCCGCCTCTCAAACCAGATGTGTGATGTTGCTTCGACGACTTTTTGTTGAGTGGCAGAAAATGACTCCATAATGATGAAATCAGGAAATCAAGCGTCGATAAAGGACAAACAGTTTAATTTTTTAATTAGAAAAAGAAGAATTTAATGATCCTAAAAGGGTCTGTGTGTGTGTATATGTGTGTGTGTGTATGTGTGTGTGTGTATGTGTGTGTGTGTGTCTGTGTGTGTGTGTGTGTGTGTGTGTGTGTGTGTGTGGGGGGGGGGGGGGGGATCTATCCTGCTCACTAACCTCCAAGAACACGATGTCCAAACAATAACAACCAAGTGTTGCGAGTGTTAAAGCCCTTTTACAGGCTCAGTCATTGAAAATGCAAATACTCAAAGGCTAAGCTAAAGCTAGCTCAGTCAACAGCTCATAATGTCATTAAGCTGATTGTTGTTTCATTTTTGAAGCAGGACGTACGTGTTCTCTAAAGTGTGCTGACCTTAGCCACAAAGCTTCCTGTGGTTTTAGCAGTGTGATAAAAGGCTTCACCTGCTGGTCACGTGGTCGATGAGATGCTGTTTGAACATGAAGCTCCACTTTTTGATGATGTTGAGCAAGCAGCTCTTCATGCTCCGACCGTCCACCCTCATCCACCCGTGGAACACGTGAACCGGCTCCAGGGTCTGGACCTCCTCATAGATCTTCTCATACCTGCAGAGTAAAGAAGGTGAGACATGCTTCTTTCTCTCTCTCTCTCTCACACACACACACACACAAACAGCACCTGTGGACGTGCACGAGTGGAGAGATGTCAGAGTGGGGCTGCTGCACCCTGACATGCAGGAAACACACCAGCACTGTTGGGGTTCGCTGCCTTGCAGGACTCATATTTTGGTCAGCACCGGGACTTAAACTAGCAACCCTCCAGTAGCCAACCCAAGTCCCCACAGGCCCTTATTATAGTTGTAATCAAAGATGGATGAAGACAGGACAGTAAAGTAAAGGGTCAGGCCGTATCATGCTGAGCCAGACTTTGCTCACCTGTCCACCTGCTGTCTGAAGTGGTCCAGCGAGGGCGGGCTCTCTAACACGCTGTCTTCAGGGTCACCCTCGGTCTCCTGGCTGCTGAGGTCGTGTCCATACAGCAGGAAGTGACGCATAAAGTCTTTCCTGTCGTCGACGTACAGGTAGCTGAAGCGCTCCAGAGAGTTTCTAAACTCACAGCTTGCAGCCATGACGCTCTGCACGCGCTCCATGAGGAGCTGCCGCATGTCAGCCAGGTCCGCCATGTCCTCCATGTCAGCCTGAGGGGAGAGTTTCACATGTCTCTGATGTTCAGCCTGGAAACATGACAGACCATGTTGCTGCATCAGTACCTGGTAATGAGGAAGAGGCTGTGCTGGGCCAGGCGTGGACCAGGGAGGAGATCTTGAACACGTCGTTGATGAGACCCTCCACCAGCTCTAACAAACTGTCTCTGGATCCAAACTCCAGGGAGGGCGTGAACACCAAGTCAGGAACCTTCAGGTCCAGCTGAGCCTCAAACAGAGGAGCTACAGCTGATCTCGGGTCTGGAAACAGTATTAATGAAAAGCACAGAACACGATGATGATAAGAGGGGCGGGTCACCCAGTAAGTGTGCAGAGGACGAAATCCTCACAGCAGACGGGACCAGTTCAAATCTGACCTGTGGCTCCTTTCCAGCATGTCATTCCCAACACTCTCAGTCCCTGATTCTATCCACTGTCCTAACTCTACAGTACAGGCATAAAAAGCCCAGAGAGAGAGAGAGAGAGAGCGAGAGAGAGCGAGAGAGAGAGAGCGAGAGAGAGAGAGCGAGAGAGAGAGAGAGAGAGAGCGAGAGAGAGAGAGAGAGAGAGCGAGAGAGAGAGAGCGAGAGAGAGAGAGCGAGAGAGAGAGCGAGAGAGAGCGAGAGAGAGAGAGCGATGAGAGAGAGAGAGAGAGAGCGAGAGAGAGAGAGAGAGAGAGCGAGAGAGAGAGAGCGAGAGAGAGAGAGCGAGAGAGAGAGAGAGAGAGAGCGAGAGAGAGAGAGCGAGAGAGAGAGAGAGCGAGAGAGAGCGAGATGAGAAAGCAGAAGAAAATGTGGAATGAGGAGAAGATGATGCAGCCTGGCAACAATCAGTTTGAATCACATCCCAGTAAGTCTAAACTGTTTGACTAAACTCGTGCCAGCTTCACGTCCTGACCTCCTTCACACTGACGTCCAACTCTGGCTAACAGCCGGCGGACATTAAACCTCCTGAGGACGTCGCTGACAAGACGTCCAAGTGAGTGCTGGCACGAGTGTCCTGTTCAACATTCAGCGCTGGCAGAGACAGTCTGGCTCTGAGACATCAGTAGTAGCTCCGTCGTTTCACCGCTCACCAACAGAACGTGAATAACAGTGAAGTTTTTGTGGTACCTGTGTTGTCCAGGAAGAACTTGAGCGAGCACTCGACACTGCTGAAGAACCCGTCAATGACCAAGTCGTCGATGAACTCCACGTAGGCCTTCCACTCGTCCGAGGTGGGCTCGGCTCTGAACAGACCCAGGTTACTCTGAGGCCCAGGTACACACACACACACACACACACACACACACACACACACACACACACACACACACACAATCAGCATCTCCACAGCATTTAAACTAACCAGCCTGCAGACTGATGCACTGTGAGTAAAGTCTGTTTCAGCGCCCTAATGGGAAGTTTTTCTTTGAATCTTTAGAATCTACAGAATCTAAAATAAAAGTGCACGTAAGTTTACAACAAACAAACTTGATTCAGGATTAAAGTCATAAGATAAACTTATACAGGCTGATCTAATCCGTCGAGATTTTAGACTCGATCGATTCAAACTGGGTTTCAAATAGGATAAGGTGTGTGCTGCTAAGGTGTAGAGCAGCGGGGGGGGGGGGGGGGGGGGGCTTCAGGCAGCAGAGCAAGAAAGCTTTTTCCAGAGGATCAATCACCTTCAGCAGAAAGTGGATCTTCTCTCCAGAGGAGCGGATCAGACCGTAGAACCGGTCCAGCCTCTCTGTTCGGTCCTCCAGGTTGAGCAGCGCCTCCTTTCTCCCCTCCTTCCTGTCAAACAGGGGGCTGGCCCAGGACTTCATGCAGCTCTGGATCTCCTCCACGTGGTCCTTGGCCCTCTGCAGGCGAGTCTCCAGATCGCAGACGGAGTCCCGCACTTGTT
Source organism: Symphodus melops (assembly GCF_947650265.1). Taxonomy (NCBI): domain Eukaryota; kingdom Metazoa; phylum Chordata; class Actinopteri; order Labriformes; family Labridae; genus Symphodus; species Symphodus melops. Next base: position 886,070 of record NC_136711.1, on the reverse strand, counting down.
GGATGTACGGCCAGACGCCTGCAGGCAGAGCGTGTGTGAGTGAAGAGGAGTGTGCTGACATCTGAGCAGCTCAGGACCTTTAAAACTCAACGTGGAGATGTGTGACATTACAGAAGTTATTGTTGTGATTTTCCATTTATACCTACAAATACATCTAGAGGACACGCACACATGCACACACACACACACACACACACACACACACACACGCACACACACACACACGCACGCCTCTCATTCCAGCTTTGTGCTGCTGGGAATCCTGGAGTGTCAGCAGAGCTTATCAATGATTGAACGCCTCTGCTGCTCTTATTCCATGTTTTTTAAAACGCAGAGCTGCTCTGTTTACGCCACACTTCAGAGCAGCTCTGCTCCACAAACCACAGAGAGGAAGAGAAACAGCGGGAGGAGGATTCAGGGAGCAGATTATCTACTTCAGTCTGAGAACATTTCAGAAGAAAAAACAAGCTGCACTACTGAGCTTGTAGTTTTAAAGCCAACACCTGTTACCATACATAGGTTAGTCCCCTCTCTCTCTCTCTCTCTCTCTCTCTCTCTCTCTCTCTCTCTCTCTCGCTCTCTCTCTCTCTCTCTCTCTCTCTCTCTCTCTCGTACAGTTTGAACACGGCACCTTCACTGTTCCAGGTCAGACTCTCCTCGGCCTCCCTGAGCTGAGCGTTGATGTCCCTGAGTTGGCCCTGAACCAGAGGTTTCTCCACCTGCAGCACAGAGAGCATCACCTGCACACACACACACACACACACACACACACACACACACAGGAAATAAAGAAAGGCGTGATGAAGATTCAGCCCACATTAAGAGCGAACAGAAACATGATTTTAATGTCATGTTGTTGGTCGTGTGGCCACTGAAAGCTCAGAGCGTCAAACAGGAAGTCGTCCTTATTCAAGCCCACGCTGCTGGATCCTTCCGCGGCGCTGTGACTTAATTGGACGTGAACTTTCTGCTACCTGAAGCAGTGAAAAGCTGTGTTTTTTAAAAAGTAATCATGTGGTTGAGTCAGCGGTGATTGGTGTGGGTGAGCCGTCCTCTGAGAGTTAATTACAGCTGTGATTGCTCTCACATTGTTTAATACCACATTATTCAAATTGCCATTTTGCCCACATGCTCAGTTCCCATTAAGAGCGACACTGTGAGGGAGAGAGAGGCATGTTTAGGAGACTGGACCGTCACTGATCAGCTGATTCACCAAGTCATGACTGAAGAGAATCAAAACTCCTCTTTCTATAACAACACTTCAGTTCATTAGTTTTATTTTATCCCCCGGTTACGACAGAAACCTCTCCTCTCTGTTAAGGGGAGTGACACGCCCCCTGCACTGAGGGTGAGGGTGCAATGCCCATCCTAAACATCTTCCACGTCTCTCTGCATGCAGAGCTGTGACTGATATTCAAACATTCAACGTTTCTGAAAGTAGCGTCAGACAGGAAATGAGTCTCCGCCTTGAAAGCCTCCTCACAGGCTGTGACACATTTTAAAAAACAACCTGGTGGCACGCGCGGGCCACATATTGAGGCTCAGTCCTCGTGTCCGGCCTGTGGCTCATTTCCCCCCCCCTCTCTCTCCCTGATTTGTCTATCCACCTTCCTCTCTATAATAAAGGCATATAGGCCAAAAATAAAAATCTAAAAAAAACAAACAAACCTGTAAACAAAACATGTTTACCACTAACAAGACACAAAATGCAAAACTCTGCCCTGAGGCAGCTGCTGCGGGCGACCCACACATTAACATTTTAGATATTTTATAAACAAATGCAAATTTTAATAACGAGGTAAAAGCTGGAAATGAGCCCGAGGGCGCCGCTAAACGCTGGGTGGTAAAAATGGTTTGGTTTAAGTGCACGATGCAGGTTAGGAACGTCCCGGAGGTGGCGCTGCTGTTTTTAGCTTCCATGTGAAGGATGCTGGCTGCAGCCCGGGACACGAGGGACGAGATTCTCTCCCCACTGATTTAGAGATAACGTGGAGCTGACTGGAGCTCCTCGTCGTGCTGTTGATGCATCATGTTGGTCGTCTCACCTGATCCACCTGCCATAATAACTGCTGACAATCACAATCACTGAAACTGGAACCCTGATACCTTTGACTGGATTGGTCACTGCCTCGTGATCCTTTAACGGACACAACTACACGAGGAGCGTGTGACTGAACGGGACACTCTTCCTCGTCTAACAGAATAATGTGATTCTGCTGCGGGAGGCAGTGGAGGACGAGAACGACAAACGGCCTCTGATCACGCACACAAACTTTATGAACAACTTCATTGTTGCGGCTGACACTTTTTAAAAACTCCAGGGGGAACGCCGGCCTCGACTGTTATCTGCTTTTGGAAAATAGGCCGAGTTTGAGTTCCTAGAATCAGACATTTGGTTCCATGTAATCTGAGCCGCTATGTTTCCCAACACAGCATGAAATACACAGTAATTGGGGATAAATTGTAAGTCGCTCCAGCTCGCCTGCAGCGTGCGACGGTGGCAGCTGCACTCTCGGTAATGATCGTGGCTTGTCGGCATTTTATTCTGGTATATTGGTCGCACTGTGCATGAAACGCAGCACGCTTTAATAAGTGTTAAAAAGCAGGTTTGATGGGAATAAAGACAGAAATAATAAAGCTGTGTTGACTGATGGAAGAACAGACGAAACCTCTAAAGCAGACAAAGAGCCCGATCACATCTGGCCTGTGTTCAGTTTCAACATCAGTGAAAAAAAAGTCACCGAAACGACCCCGCAGAGCCCGAGCTGCCGAAGGTCATCGTGTTCATGCTTCTGATGATTCTCAAACATTTCTGTGTTTTCTGCACCGGTGAGTGAATTTAAAGATGCAGGACGTAGATTTCACCTCCAGGGGGGCTCGCAATCAAAAACTACAATGACCAAAGATGGCGTCGAGGCTGGCGGGGAATCATGGGAGTTCTGCTCCCCTCCCCCCCCCGGCGACGTTGCTGATGTATCACGCTTCATTATGTCACGGCCTCTCATGCAACATCCGGGGTTTCCACGGCAACGATACACAATCTGACTGTCATGGCGGCCGCCCTGACGTGACACGGCCCGTCGCATCTATAACATGTTGGAGTTCTCTCTTTGATAACGGTTATAAATATTAGTGATGTAAGAACTCAAAGTAACAGTTTAATAAATGGACATATTTGAATGTTCGACATGTTGTACGTTTCAGCGTCTCCAGGTCAAAACACGGCCCCGCCTCCATCACACAGTTTGATATCAAACACTCAATGAAACGATCTTTCACCTTGTTGTATCTGCCCACGGTGAGCTCCAGGTTGGACACGTGCTGCCACAGCTGCCCCCTGCTGGTGTAGATCTGCAGTGCCGTTTCAGGGATGGCCTCGGTCTGTCCGGCCTCCAGATACTTCACTTCCCTCAGCACGGACGCCAGCTAGGACGAGGTGGACGGGGACATTTACAACCAGAGCATCAAAACATACATTTAACTTTACGAGTGCGGGCTGCTAAAAGTGTTAGCCAACATTTCACTACTGCTGCTGTTAGTGTGGCTGATGGGTTCTGACTGAGTGTCTGGTTACAACATGTGGATGTATATGATTGGTATTAAAGTGCTGCTGCAGCTTTTTGACCCGGACAGAAACACTTCAGCAAACTAATCAGTCACTTCCTGTCTGCGGCGTGGACAGAAGGAGCGGGCTGTTTTGGATCAGAACCTGCGGGTTGAAGTTGACAGAGATCAGCTGAGTGTCGGGGTCTCTGCTGATTAACGGCAGGCTGAGGTTGTACTGAGATCTCTCGCCCACGCTCTCCGTCCACGTCTGGTACAGGCCGCCGGAGTATCTGGAACAACAAAGAACACAATCTGCCATCACACTTAAAGTTATTATCACAGAAAAAACAATTTGTGCCTCTCCCCTCCAGGGTCTAACATTGTTTCATGGTCCCATTAAAAGGACTGGGGCTTTTATTTCACGAGTCCACGGGCGTGAAAACATTATGCAAATTAACATAAGCAAGAAAACAAGCAGCTAAAAAGACATATGATTGAGTCATTTTCCCCCCAATCCTCCAAGGCTGCAAACAGGAGGAGAGGCGTGATTGGCTCGTCCGCATCAAGACGAGCAGACAATAAGGGCAGGGGGAGCGTGTGTGTGTGTGTGTGTGTGTGTGTGTGTGTGTGTGTGTGTGTGTGTGTGTGTGTGTGTGTGTGTGTGTGCGTGTGCGTGTGCGTGTGTGCGTGTGCGTGTGCGTGTGCGTGTGTGTGTGCGTGTGTGTGTGTGTGTGTGTGTGCGTGTGCGTGTGTGTGTGTGTGCGTGTGCGTGTGCGTGTGTGTGTGCGTGTGCGTGTGCGTGTGTGTGTGCGTGTGCGTGTGTGTGTGCGTGTGGGGGTTAATATGAGAATAAACGCTGATTCATCGGGCTGGGAACAGAGAAGATGTCAGGCTCTGTACAGCTATATCAATCTGTAAATAGCCGGGATTATGATGAGAACTTCAGTGCTCCTTATTGGATTTCTGCTGTGAGCTTCATTTCCTGATAGTGGCACCGCAGACGCAGAGGCAATCAAACGCCTCGGTCATGGCCATAAATCACGCCACATTTTGTCTGCGGGGGTAATGAGCGAGCACGCTCGCCCCGTTCCTGACTGGAATATGTAGAATAATGGCGGCGTTCATCGACGGCAGAGGCGACAATTATTACAGCATAACAAGGGCTCTAATTTCTGATGGGAGTAAATGGAGGGCAAAGAGCCGCCGTTGTTCTCCGGGGGCGTGACGGGAAGGAGCGACAGGAAGTGTGTGAGGCATAAAGAATCTGTGTGAGCACGAGTGTGCGCCGTCATTTTTAAGACTAATTCACAAACTTCTGGGACTACAACACGCTTTTACACACGCGTGGACTTTTACAGACTTCACCGACGGACTCCTCGTTTTTAACCTGGATCCTGTTTTTACATATTTAAAGGGTCAAAACACCGAATGACTGAAATTCTTTGGAAAAGCTTCGTCGATTTTGCTCCTAACACAAAGAATCTGCCATCGTTTATTTTTCCTTAAAGCCTCCTTTAACAAACAGCACCTTCAAATCTGGAATATTAATAATCTGTGAATGTAAAGACTGGGAGACCAATCACACGCCGTTAATGAAACAACATGAGTGTTAAAGCGTAATGATCTAAAGGAAACTCATATTATGAGGATTAATAAGAGAATAAGCACTCAGTGTTATTTAAATGCTCTAATACTAAATCTTCTTCTTCTTCGTGTATTTTTTAAACCTCTTTGTGTTTTTCTCTCTTTGACTCAAATAATTTGATTCTCCCTACAAACGGCGTCCTCCCTCCGGCGGGAGACGTTATCTGGCAGGTTTTCGGTGCTGCTCGTGTTCTTAAAGGCCATTCTTCACTCGGCATCAGTGAGCAGCGACGGCGCATTCTGGGATTATGGGAGACCTGTGAAATAATCTGCAGCGCTGCCACAGTAATGAGAACATAAATCATGCCCGGAGCTGCGTGTCTACATGCGATTCCACAGAGGGAGCCGCTTGGAGAAAGTTACAGAAACACTAAATGTTCAGTTTGCAGACGGGAAAGAAACAAGTCCGAGTTAGTGCTTCGTACTTCAGTAAGGATGAATTCTACTTCCTGTTATTCAGGCTCACACACGTGGAGGCATGATGACATACAGCGTAATATACCCACACACCTGTCCAGCAGTTGCATCATCTCCTCGTACTTGTGGATGACCCTCGCTCCATCTGCAGACTCCAAACACCTGCAGAGAAGATGAAGTTTAATAAGCCATGCAAAGGTTATATCCTACATCTTCCCTTCTGCCATTATTCCTGAGCAGGATTTTAACGAGGCCTTAAAAGCTGCTCGCCGAGCGTTTAATTCACACGGAGGATTCTGGAGATGCGTGACCGAACCTGAGTTATTTTCTTAATTTACTGTGCAGGAGGTACAAAGAGGAGGCTCACGGGTAGGAGAGGTGTCGGAGTTTGGAGAAGGGGGTCTGGATTCTCTGCTGGAGCTCCCGAGCCCACCTCAGCCCACCAGCCACCGCCGGCATGTTCTTATTAACTGGACAACAACCTGACCAGAGGAGGATCATCACCATCAGATGTTACAACAGAGAAATGAGTCTGCAGTGATGCTACACGCCACGTTATTGATCCACCAATAGGATCACAGCGGTGGAAACGTTCACATCATGCAGGCGTCTAACTGATAAGATACTCCGTTATTCATCTCACTAACTGAGACGTTTACAGAGTTACAGCAGCGAAGCAGAAGAAAATCACACTGTGCAGAAATAAATTAGATAAAAATGTAAAAAAAATAAGCATCCAAAAATAAGAGCCAGTAACTTAAAGTTTGTATAAACTGAGTGAACACACTCTCATGCACACAGTGAATATAACGGTGGAAATGTTATCGCACAATTTTTCCCATAAATAATTTTTGTAATGCAAATTAAAATAAAAATAAAAATAAGATCAGGTGGGACTAAAAACGAACATCATGCTGTGTTGAAGAAGACGTGAAACACACGAAGCTCGGCACTTTAAAATATCAACAAAGAATAAAAATGAGTTAATCAGAAAATAACAACAACCAGAGGAGGCGCCCCCTGCTGGACTTCAGAAACACTGCAGGTTTATAAGTGACGTTCATAAGTGTGCATCTTCAGAGAAGAACCAAACAGCACAAACATCTTTATTTCAACCAATTTAACTGTCCGGTTCAAAGTCTCACCTCCATCCTTTGCAGCCACGATGTGTTTGTCGTAAAGCAGTTTGCAGCAGTCCAACTCTTTGTCAAACATGGAGACAAGCTGAGGGAATCTGTCCTGAGCAGCTGCAGCCACAGAGGGGCGCTCCAGCAGGCTCCCAAACATATCCAGCACCTGCACACATCAGATAAGGGACATGTTAATAAACAGTCTGTGGGGGAGCGTGTGACAGATAGATAAAGTCTCCAAACCTTGAAGGCATGCTCCAGTCCTGAGGCGTCCTCAAAGGCCTGACAGAAGACGGCTCCTAATCGTCGGTCTGTGTCGTCCACCTTCAGCCTGAACTCCCTCACATCTTCTTCAAACTCCTGCAGGCGGAGACAGAACAGCACGCAGCAGAGTGGGCTAACGCAGGGCCAGCACAGCACATTCCTCTTCACATCTCAGTGACTCAAAGCCGCCCGGCGGGGGACGCTGACCGGCACACAGTAAATTGCTTTCCTTGCTATAACTCAGGAACATCTTGCTTAAGCGACTGACTTTGCAGTGGCTGTGCTGCTGTTTTCTCCACCAAGACGATAAAATAATAATAATAATAATACATTTTATTCAAGCCACCCATGGTCGCCTTACAGAAGGTTAAAACCAAACACAGACCATGAAGAGCATGAACAGACAAGTTTTCAGGAGAGATAAATAAAAGAACACTGAGCTTGTTGTCTGTGACTCCTGCAGCATGAAGCCAGCTGACCTTTAATGTTGTTTCCCCTGATCCAACCCTTCATGCACCATGTGACCCTCCGTACCTGGCTGCTGAGCTCCAGGCAGTCATAGGATTTCTCTGTGAGCGATTTGTGATCGTCCACAAACTCTTGGTGCAGCAGCTGGACCTGCTGGCTGAGGGCTCGGCCTCGGACGCCTCCGATCTCTAGTTTCTCCAGCTTCAGGAGGTCCACAGCTGTCAGCAGGACGTCCTGCAGGGACACGGAAAGGGACAAACTAAAGGCTTAATCAAGCTGAGCTGCAGAATCACTTCAGAAACATTCTGATCCTCTCTTTTAAACACAAACATATTTACACTGTGCATCTAATACTCACCTGAATGGACCTGACTCTGTTCATGAAGCAGTCAAGTCTAGAGAAGACCAACAATGGTGAGAAGTCCCAGGGCCTGACCCGCCTCCCGTTCCTCTGGTACTGGTTCAGATTGGCTCTGCGGTCCTCGTAGGAGCTCCTGAAGAGCTGCAGGACGTCCAGACTGGTCTGCACTTTCAGGAGACTCTCTAAAACATCTGCTCTCAGAACCTCCTCTGGAACCAGGTACACCCGGGCCTGGTGGTGACAGAGGGCAGAAGGAGCTCAGCTCGCCGTGTGCAGCGTGAACAGCGTCACATTCAGCATACAGAATCAGCTGATCACTTTCTAATAAATCACTAGGACTCATTTTCTCACGGGGGATCCAGGATGCACATCTGAGCTTGTTAGCTTGATGCTAACCGACCCATAGTGAGATAATGTGTTTACAGGTGGTCAACCTGAGCCCAGCAGTCTTTACAGAGACTATAATAGATATCTGGCAACAGAAAGCATAAAACAGTTGTTCTTATAAGTAAAGCAGATTTGTGATATAAATTCATCATCATTATAAATCTTTATATCAGGTATCAGCGTTGCACCAGTTCAGCGACGAGGAGAACTATAAAACTTCTCAGACGAGAGGAAGTAAGAGAAGAGTTCCACCCACACAGAGTAAAACTTCTTGGACAGAAAATCAGAGAGAACAATGTGGAGCCGCCCCCCCACTCCACTCTGCCAGGTGATCTCTGACAAGTGCAGCTCACAAACACCTCAGTAATCACCACTTAGCAACAGAGACTGCTGCAAACAAAAGAAAGCTCTTAAGGAAAACAGCCTGTTGGGATTGTCGAGCGGGAGAGCGTGCCGCTGACCTGCTGTATGAGGAGGTTACACGTCTCCTGCAGCAGGACGATGAGGCGTGCTGGGTTGTTGTAGTATCTGGAGTTTGCCCACACCAGGCACACGGTGTGCATCAAAGGGCCGATCTGGCCCCTGACATCGGGGAACTCTGCGTTCTCCACGTCCTCAAACAGGCGCTGCAGGGGCCTCAAGTGGGTGCAGATGTCCTTCGCCTCCTCCAGGGCTGCAGAGAAGACGTGGTCAAAGTCAGATCAAACACCAAGAGAGAAAGTAGATCCACATCAGCAGCGAGGCCTGAGCTGACCGCAGACTCTCCATCATGTCATTACCTGTGCTGACTTCCTGTTTCATGTTGGTGAAAGCAGGTGAATAGCTGCTCTCCACAGCCTCCAGCAGCATCGCCATCTTATTCACCTTCGACGACTTCAACTGAGAGTGCATGCACTCCAGATCTGCACGCCTTCAAACAACGGAGCACAAACAGACTGATCAGGAGAGACGACAGGATCGTGTCGAGGGGAACTTTCACAACCAAAGCAGCTTCCAAAGTGAGCCGCTCTCAGGATCGGCGACTAGCAGCCCGTTAACCATCGACTCAGGTCCATTTTTAAATATCGATTAATTGAAAACATGAAAACGGGACAAAAAAAATCTGAGTGTCTCGAATGAAAGTATCTCGATCAGAACTGCTCCAGGTTTACTCCTGACCTGGCTGCTCACTCGTGCTCCTTCCAGTCGGAGACTCGCCCTTTCAGACGGGAGGCGGCGGTCCGGGTGGGTGGTCCCCCGAGGTAAAAAAATAAATATGGAAAAACAAACGCTACGTGTGGTTCGGAGCGCAGAACGAAATAGTGAGGAGCAGACGACGCTCTTCAGCCGTGTGCACAGAGACGGGAGCAGCTGTGGGCAGACAGAGGATGCACTGACTCCTGTCACAGTGTAGAAACATCACTCCCCCTTCAGTTACTCTGAATTCTCCTGATTATATCCTGCAGTAAAATTAAACTGTGATTTATGTTGTTTTGGTGTTTTGTAATTTATATTGTTACATTTTGATCCAATATCTTTATTAAAGTTTTGCATCTGTATTAAAAGGAGTGGATTAACATTTTTAGAGATATGTGAAGGTGGGGAAAAGATAATAGTCCCTTTTGTGCTGAGGTATATAAAAGAATGAAAGTAGAAACTAAATTCTGTTGCGTAAGAAGCCACAAGACAGAAGGAGCACAGGGCCCCAAATTACATTTTTCACTTGATAGCACAGGTGTTCTGAAAATGAAATAATTAGAAGCACCAGCAGAAACTTTTCAAAACAGTTGGACTCGGAGGTCCTGTGGGGACGAGCAGGATTCACACAATCGCAGGACTAGAACAAATGCTGCTCAACAGTTTGATATTCAGCTTTTGTAATATCAGAGGGGCCGACCTGTTGTTCCAGAAGAGTAGCTCCGTGTGCGGCGTGGGGTTTCTGCCTTCCAGCACAGCCTCCGAGGAGTCTTTCTTCAGGACGGCTCGGATCTGATGGCTCCACTCAATCACAGCCGACTCCAAGGAGTGGATGATGCTTTTGTCCACCATTTCCCCCCTGTGGAGTTTCACAAGTAGTTTAAAGCAGACAGGAGACAACATGATAGATTGACATGACCCTTTTATGTCCTCTGCGTTTGTTTACCCGGTGTCCGTCTCCAGGGCGGCCTGCTCCACTCGCTCTGAGCCTGCAGGGAGCGGCAGCAGAGTCTTGCCTTGGACTTGGCCTGACACCACGAACACATTAGTTTTGAGGGAGTGGACGTGGCGTCTGATGTCCTGGGAGACCACCTGTGGCCATTCAGCGTGATTCCTGCTGTTAGACAGCAGAGGAGCCACAACCTGGAGGAGTTTGAGGATGACAGGACGTTTGCTTTACTCAGTTCTTCATGCATGCAGCAGTGACAGAGTAAATGCTGTCGCTGGCTGAGGTGAAGCCACTCACTCTCGTGTTTGGTTTCATGTCTGGCTTTGAATCAACAATGTGTGGTATATAAACCACGTCTACCAGAAACAGATAAAAACAGTCTCGCTGGTTTATAAACCAGGCAAACTGAGCAAATGCAATAAGGCTCCACACCCCAAGGCAGCCCGGATGAATTGGTAATTACTTTGCTTAAATGTAATGACTTGCAAATGTGCTTTAAATGCTACTTTATGCACCACTAAACGTCACAGGCCTTAAGGAAATCAATTATCCCTTTTCAGGGCCTAATTTAATATAAAGAGCTTTTAATGTCAGTAAATATTGTTCTTACGTAACCTCAGTTGACTTACTTTTAACTAAACATTAATTTAGACTACTTAAGGTCCTCCTACTGTTTATAATAATAATAGTTTATACTTTATCAATTCCACCAGGGGAAATGTGGTTTTCACTCTGTTTGATGAACATGAAGACCTACATTAATAAACACGTGTATTAGTCAGCTTTTAGTGTTTCTTCCTGTTGTTTAAAGGTTTCTTCTTCTTATATTTGTGCACCAACTAATTACCCCCATGGTGGGCAATAAAGCCTTGTATAGGAGAAGTGTCCACGTGCTCCTGGCTTCAGTCCCGTCTTTATGACTCTTAGGACCTAATCATTTTAAAAGTGTTATTGAAGTCTTTGTACTGGGACATTAATGTTCTTAAACATAAATTGATCCTCAGATTTATGTAGTTCTCTTGAGTAGCACCAGCTGATGCTGCAGTACCGGGTTTGACCACCAGGTCAAAGTGGCTTCAAGGTCGGTGAACCTCATGTAGGGGGTCTGCTCAGGTATATGAATACCCCCCCCCCCCCTTTACCCACCACCCACATTTAGCACTGATCCTCCAAGCAGGACCAATTTAAAAATCACGTTAGCTTAGCAAGTCAGAGTGAAATGAGCTAACTAGCCAGTGAGCTAGTTAGCTTAGCTGTACTCAAACAGTAAATCACACAAACCTGTCTCACCATCATGTAACAGTTTCCAAATGATCCTGCTGTGTCGTATTTATTTATTTATATTTTTAATGATGAATCTGAATTTACCAGAGACGATTTAAAAATCGATAATGTGACTTGGCGGGAAAACAAGAGCTGCTAGCTAAGCTGTTTAATTCAGGCTAATGTTTAATTAATTATTCTTCACTGCATACTTCTAACTTAACACTCACCTTTTATAATCAGATACAACTAAATCATCCATTACTATAACAGTGTTTAAAAGGCGCATACAGAGACAGACAGGTGACAGGTGTCTGGTGCATTCAATGTCTACTTGAATAGTGGGAAAAAATCATGTTACTATGTTGTAGTTTAAGATTTTTAAGCGTAAAGGAAAGCAACCACAGATGCAAAAATGAGTACTTGTCTCATACGTGAGTCTTACAACTGAGCGTTGTTAGAGTGCATAAACCTTTGACATACGATATTAATATATATAATATAATTATTATTTGGTCTATAATGTTATTACCGAGCCTTTTTAACCTTTGCTTTGTGCCAACTTGCAACAGATGGATCAAACATTTCTCAAAGTTTGCCCTTTTATACTTAAGAAGCCTTTAATATTCCCTGTTAGAAATAACTTTCCCGATATTTGACAATGCACAAATACCAGGGGTGACCTATGTAAAGTGATGTGATATAATTAGAAATAAAACATGGTCTTTATGTCTTCCAGATTTTCCCCAAATTATCATTAAACACACTAAACAAAACGGAAAAACGACTTAGCCACTCGAGAATGGTTTTGTCTGAGGAGCACCTGAATGCAGCATGACGTCAACGCTTGTGTCTTAATTAAAGCGGACAAATTAGCGGCTCTGCAGTGATTTTATTTTGCGTTTTGAACCAGTGTGGCCTCTTAAGGAAGTGAAAGCATTTATTTCTCGTTTAAAATCTTCACCCTCTCAGTGTTGCTCCTGTCTGAGGGAGAAGTTACCAAAGTCTGAGACAATAATTAACACTTCCTGCCCTGCTGCTCACCTCCTCAACCAGAGCAGAAAACTGATCCAGTGGAGCGTAGGACAGGTCCCCATAGACCAGGTTCTCCTTCATGGTTTCTGCACTCAGCCCTGTTTTGTTATGTTTAATAAAGTACACCGCCTTGTGTTTGGATCCTGTGAAGCCGGGGGAAGGCTGCAGGAGTCCGGCCGCGGTCACAGACATCACCAGGGTCCTCTGATCGGCTCTGTCCAAGAAATCCTGCAGCAGCTGCCGGTTCTCCTCGCTGCACAAACACTTCTGCCATTTGTCCTGTTTCAGTTCAGAGTCCTGAGCACGTAGTCCGAAATAAAGTCCAGTCTCGCATCCTCAGCAGGGGAGTCCTCCATGTCCGCAGGTTCGCAGTGCTGGGCTTTGCTGTCCCGGGTCAGGATGTCCCGGCTTTGGTTTGAACTGATTGTGTCTCTGTCTCCATAGTAACCCAGTGTTTGCATTAATCAGGTTGTTGCTGAGGGGACATGAGCGACCTGGAGCTGACCCTGAACCAGGAGATCCCTCTGCCAGACCTTTGTTTCCCTCTGAGCTCTTTGTTTGAGTTTGCAAAGTGTGATCACAGTAATTAAAAGTTTTAAGCCATTGTGTGTCTCTAAGTCTTCATGTGCTAATCAGGACTACAGTAAACCTTTATGTGCAAAACATTTAGGGAAATAAAGGTCTTGACTATAATGAAAATGTCTGAGACCTGCAAACCTCAGGATTATGTGTAGACTTTAAGAGAAAACATCATAAACAAAAACACAAAAAAATAAAGAAAAACTGAAATACAATGTAGCAAATGTCGACTATCACACCTTGAGTTCATTTAAATTAGCAAAGACTTAACTTAAAGTGAACAATAATGTTTTTAACAAGTTCAGGAAGGATAAATGTGCTTTGTCTTTGGAGATCACGCTGCCTTCATGTACCTGAAGGAAGTGAATAGGATGATTCCCTCCTGATGGAGGAGACACTGATGCCCCCCCCCCCCCCCCCCCCCCCCCCCCCCACACACACACACACACACACACACACACTCGACAACTCTCCCTTAGTGCATGCCCACAGGATCCTCTGTGTGTGTGTGTGTGTGTGTGTGTGTGTGTGTGTGTGTGTGTGTGTGTGTGTGTGTTGGGGGGTCAACAACAGAACAGAGTTGTTAATTCTTCTTTACACAAAGTCCACATTACTGTTACTGTGCATCAGAACCATGGTTTGGTGTTTGCTTGAGTGAGATGTGATTGCCATACGTGGCCACCAGGTGTCAGTGTTGTCCTTAAAACAAGTCAGGAGGTTTTTTTAAGAAGGACTTCCTCAAGATGACTTTCTCTGTTAACGCCAGAGCATGTTGGAGATAACATGGGTTCCTGCTTTGACTCAACACAGACATGCAGAACATGAGTTAGCCTGCTTTAAAGTGCTTTTCTTAGAGCTTCTTATCTGTCTGCATTTCTTCCCTTTGTGTAAAAACGATCAAACATCTCACTTAAAGTCTGCACTCAGCCCCTTTCAGCCGCTCAAGAACTTGATGAGGGATGAGAATTATCAGCAAATGTTTGGTCTCATGGGGGTCAACATCACGGTCTGACTGGACCGCCCTCTGAGGAGGATGTTGGTGAATGTACATTCAATTATTTGTGTGTGCAGACAGTAAACTGTGACTCGTTCATGTGGTCCAGAAGCTGAGGAGGATTATTTTCTCAGAAGGACTTTGTAGATTAAGATGTCAGAGCAAAGAGAGCCGTGACAGACTTTCCATCTCAGAATGAAACGAGCCTCCTGCTCGTCGATAGGACAGAGCTGCAGACTGCCTATAGATATATAAACCAGGAACGCAGGGACGGACGGATGAGCGGGCGGCGTAGGGACATTTCTTCAAAAGAAAAGATTGAATCTTTAACTTTAATCTGAGAAGGAAAAAAGTCTAAAAAGAAAGAGTGACATGTTGCAAAAGCTGGAGAAATGGTTGAAGGTACCCATCAGAACTTTAGACCATTTTATTTTATTTATTTTTAGACTGATTTTATTGGTGCAAGAGGTCCCAGTTTGTTGATATGGTTTTTAAATGATACAGCACACTTTTAGAATTGTTGGTGAATTATTCCACAGACCCCTGTGGGCCTTGTGACCCCACTCTGAGAATCACTGCTTTCGTTGAGTTCTGGTCTGAACTGTGCTTGCACTGCCTTCCTTTGACCAGCAGAGGTCAGTAAAGCTCTTTCATTTGGGTCCATTTATCTTTATCGTCAGAGGCCGAGATTTAGGGAGAAAAAACTGTTACTGCAGACTTGGAGAGGGTCCTGAGTTTATTTCTATTTATCTAAGGAACCTTTTTAATGCATTTATAAGAGGAGCAGCTCAGTGGTCAAAGTTGGAAATCATCATAGAGAGAGAGAGAGAGAGAGAGCTACAGGCTGCACATGGGGCGCATGGTGTCTTGTAAATGAGTGTTTTTATTTTTATGAACGATCTTTGCAAAGGTTCACATCAAACACAGTTATTTTGTCCTCAAGTGTTTTGCTCTCTTTTCTATCATTTGTGTTCATGTTAACTTTAAGTCAAAGCATGAGTATGGAAAATAAACATCCCTGGAGGGAGATAAACTCTGCTGTAAGCTCCCTTTTGTCTGCTGGTCAGTGTGGAGAAGTTTGCCCTTCTTCACAGGAGACTTTGTTAACAGGTACAGATTTAAAGTGTCTCATTCACTTGTTAAAATTCTTCACTTGACATCTGTAACGTTCAGGTTTTACAGCGTCGGTTTGTGTACGAGCGTCAGAAGCAGAGAGAGCAGATCTGGATTGAGTCCAGCAGAATAACAGTGTTTGGTATTTATCCTAAACGATCCATCAACACCAACTCGTTCCTCTAAACTCAAACTGAACTGAGCTCACAGCTCCAACGAGATCCTCAAGAAAGAACTTACATCGGATAATGAGTCATTTCTTTTTATATTTCCAGGCATGTGAGCTCAGTCACACAAAATCAACATCGTGGGACTCAGCAGACATTCCTACGTGTCTAAACCAAGTTTGAAAATGACTCGCTCTTGACCCAGGTCCACAGCTATGGACTGCATGTCCACCTGTTTAAAGGACCTCTATTCCCGTCTGTGTATTTATATTCCAACATGAGCCACAAACAGGTCCGCCTGTTTATTTGAACTTAATCAGAAGCTTTAATTAAAGAATAACTTTATGTTTCTTTAACCTTGGTCAAGCTTTGCCTGTCCAGTCCATCACACTTTAAAATGAAGCATTTTAATCTGTAACAACATTTAAACCCTAAAGTGTGACTTCAGTCAGGCGTCTTCACTCTGTGTGTGTAACTCTCACTGAAACATTTAAAATAACTAAATCAAACCAACACTGAAGTGATGCACAAAACATTTTGGGTCCATCAAAAAATAAACGTTTAAAAAATCATGGCGGCTGCTGCAAAAGGACGCATCCCAGTATAACTTCTAAAATGAGTTAATGTAAGAACTCAAAATCAACAAGACAACAATAACAACAGATTTAGTCCATTTTTAAATTAATTTAGGTATTTTAGTTTAAAAATTCGACATACTGTAAGTTAAACTGTCTTTAACATGGGGCTCTATGAGGACTGACTCACTTTCAGAGACAGCCTCCGGTGGACACTCGAGGAACTGCAGCTTTTGCACTTTCATAGGGCGAGCACAACCTAATTCAGCTTTTATTTTGAAGTGTCTCCGTGACTCTCATTCAGGAGGTCAGGTTCCACTCAAACGTTGGTCTTTTGCATGTAAAGCACACACACACACACACACACACACACACACACACACACACACACACACACAAACACACAAGCTGCTGTTCCAGTAAATGAGCTTGTGGCTTGCTAAGCGATGTGTAAACCATACTATTAGCACCGTACAGCTCCTGACACACACACATGCCTTTGCAACACGTCACACACACACACACACACACACACGTCTGTGAGACAAACAGAAGTTTCATGCCTGTGTGCCTGAAAGTGACCTCATGCATACGACAGAGAGATGCCAAGCTAAACCAGCTCTTTCCATAATGGTAGTTAAACAGCGAGCTAACTGGGACTATTCAGTTTCAAAGGAAACAGTTTGAAGAGAGCAGCTGTCAAATATTCAATAACCCCAAAACCCTGCAAAGACCACAAGTGGACATATTAAATGTGAATGATTTTTGAATCCGGTTTTCCCTCAACGTCTTTTAATTCAAAAGAACACACACATGCACGAGTTGTGTAGCAGGAGAGCTTCGCTACATCGGTCCAAGTGGTTCCTGGCAGAGCTGGCTAACCGAGAAATGTGACGCAAAGTCTAGCGCTGAGGATACGCCACAGTTCATAACAGCAAGCATCTGTTTGCCAGCTCTCTTTGAACGCTCCTAACCTGACAGCGAACGCAGCACCTGACACCAGATGCTGTTTGTGCATGAATGTGTTTGAGGAATCTGGCGGATACCTCAGCCTCGCGGGAATGCCAGTAATCCTGAGCGCTCCTGAATGATGCCTTCGCTGCTCGGTTTGGATTGAGTTTGATTCATTTGTTCTCTTCATGTCAGCAGCAGCAGCATTAATCATACTTGACTCACACCGAGCGAGGGCCGGCGTTTGTAAAATCAAAGAGAGGACTCATAACTTTGGCTGATTTTTCTCGACCTCTCGCTATGTTCTCTCGTGATTGTCGGTTATGAGGCAATGCTGCTTTCTCCTGACAGCCTCGTTGAACTTCACTGACAGCCTATTATTACGCAGCACTCCAGCACAAGTGGTCCTCCAGCGACTGTCTGAGTTTACACATATGGAGGCTGCAGCCTCACAATAAGCACACCGAGAGACGACATGTGGAGCTATTTCTGGGGCCTACACTCCAGAGCGATGTGACACGAGACTTCTGCCAGCCTATGAGAAAGCTGATAACGAGGCGAGAGGAAGCCGAAGCTGTTTATCTGGGCTCCGTGCATGACTGTAATCGCCAGGCCTCGGGGTCGCTGAATTATGTGGCCTTACAAACAGCTCTGTACTCACTTTGTTCCTCTGAGCGAGGGGAGGTGGGGGGGGGGGGGTTTTGTGGTCGGCGGTGGCGGTGGGCAGAGTCGTGTTCTGCCAGTCAGTTCTGGTCTCTGAGCCGTGTGGAGGTTTGTCAGAAGGAGCTGTGATGGCTTTTAAAGAGCTGCAGGCCACGACTGGACGGGTAATTTTCATACTTTGAGATTTGGTGAGGGGCCAAAAGCAACACGCCGGAGGCTCGCTCGCTCTCTGAAACAGGATATTGGGTTAGTAATGGCTGTCGGGGGACCAACAGAATGACATAAATGCAAGATCTTTTTTCACACATATTATTGAGAGCTAATAGAAATCTTAGCATGTAAGAAACCCATTTAATATGGGACAGTCTGGAACATGCTGGGTCACTTTTAGCAACTGAACAGAAAAGTGCTCGCTCCTTCCTGATCTCACTTTTTAGATTCGACATGTTGAATCTGCAGGCAGAGGTCTGGACTTCAGTGGCACAGATGTTCTGGTTCCAGTTTAAGTGGTTGACCAATCACATATGTGCACACTTGGTCCACGTGTAGAATCCACTGTCATGACATTTATCTCTCAAAGTCACCAGAAGACCCCGAAGGTCGGCCGTCGTTTCCAGAAGGTTTAAATATTGTCGTCAGATGATAACTTTAAGGATTTCCTTTCAAGACAGAAAAAAAAACAATAAAACAAAATAAAGTAGGTTTTTAATTCCGTCATTAACGGCCTGTTCTTTGTTTTTGTTTTCCAATGTGGCGTGGAGGATGGTGGGCAGCCTTCGTTTGAGTCCGACCTGTGGCTCCTTTTCTGTACGTCATTCCCCTCTCTCTCTCTCTCTCTCTCCCTCTCTCCTCTCTGTCTCTCTCTCTCTCTGTGTCTCCCTCTCTCTCACTCTGTCTCCCCCTCTCTCTCTCTCTCTCTCTCTCTCTCTCTCCCTCCCTCTCTCTCTCTCTGTGTCTCCCTCTCTCTCACTCTGTCTCCCCCTCTCTCTCTCTCTCTCTCTCTCTCCCCCCCCCTCTCTCTCTCTCTCTCTCTGTGTCTCCCTCTCTCTCACTCTGTCTCCCCCTCTCTCTCTCTCTCTCTCTCTCCCTCCCTCTCTCTCTCTCTCTCCCTCTCTCTCTCTCTGTCTCCCTCTCTCTCACTCTGTCTCTCTCTCTCTCTCTCCCTCTCTCTCTCTCTCTCTCTCTCTCTCTCTCTGTCTCTCTCTCTCCCTCTCTCTCTCTCTCTCTCTCTCTCTCTCTCTCTGTCTCCCTCTCTCTCACTCTCTCTCTCTCTCTCTCTCTCTCTGTCTCCCTCTCTCTCACTCTCTCTCTCTCTCTCTCTCTCTCTCCCTCTCTCTCTCTCTCTCTCTCTCTCTCTCTCTCTCTCTGTCCATTGTCCTATCTCTTAAATAAAGACATAAAAGACCAAAAATGAACCTTTAAAACCAGCACAGTGTTTTCAGTGCTTCAGCCTGGACTCACATACAGAGACAGAAACACACACAGTGGACCTGACCAGCATGTTTGGACTGTGGGAGGAAGCCAGAGAGAACCCAGAGAGAACCCGGGGAGAACCCGGAGAGAACCCGGAGAGAACCCTGAGAGAACCCGGGGAGAACCCGGAGAGAACCCTGAGAGAACCCGGGGAGAACCCGGAGAGAACCCGGAGAGAACCCAGGGCATGCACGGGGAGAACATGCAGACTCAGCAGCACAGTGAAAGGTAAACATTAAAACGTGCACGGTGGTTGGCCAACGTGTCCTTTGATAAACAACGAGGAAACGTCATCATGCAGGTCTGAAGATCGACAACGTTTTGATTTGATAAGACGAAGTGCAGACCGTCACCTCGTCTTCACTTCTTAAAGTCTGCAGGACTTCATGTAAAGACAGATGATGTTAGTCATCCTTCTACTTACTCCACATGAGACGTCAAGCTTGATATTAGTCCGTGTTTGTGTCTCTTAAATCCAGATAACAACAACTGCAGGATACTAATTATGACAAACGACTTTCCAAAGAAACCGATGTGTTATCTTTGAAGCAATTACTCGGATAATAACGTCAATTTTCCGGATAAGAGACGTTCATTCCCAGAACTCAAAACTTTACGTTGGTCTGAAAGGTTTTCTGTTGTGTTGTTGAAGCATTAAATGCATCTTCATTTAGGGGACAGCAAGCTTTCTAAATCTGGATCGCTCTCTCCGGCTGACGGAGCTGAGTCTCTCACAGTGACACTGACAGACGGGTTGGCTCAGCGTCGGCCGTTGTGCCGACTCGTTACGATGAACAGCCTGATTTATTGCTCGATCTTGGCTCCGCCCCTCACCGGGTTCAGACAAGTCGCTGCTCCTCAGCATCAGAAGGAGCTGGTTGAGATGATGCATTCAGGATCCCCCTTGACGCCTCCCTTGCTGGCGAGAGGGAAACCTGACATCGTGACTCGACCTCGGACGAGTGGAAGAAAATGGATAAATGACTTTTTGGAGAAGGTCGTGGTTAAAACAAGAGAAGAAAGGGTTAAAGAGCGAGCGAGGCCTGAGAGGCTACTGTTCCCCAGCATGAGGCGCTTTTTAATAACGGCTCTGTGAGCCTTTAAGAACACGTTTTATGAAGCGATTATTCAAATTGCATAAAGTTGCACTCCTAATAGCTTCAATTACAGCTGTAACTGAGGGCGCTCTGGGAGTTAACCCCGCGGTGACACCTTACCTGGGCTTCATGTTATAGTATCTGGCAGGGATGCGAGCCGACCACGCGGCCCAGCGGAGCTTAATGGTGGTGTAATCGACCCTCATTAGGAGCCAATTACAGGCAGAGTTTCACCTGTGAGGTCAGTGTCCGCATCAGGCCGGCATGCTCCACAGCTAATGGTTTAATAAATCATTTCTGGGTTTTAAAGTAGATTGAGAAATAGTGAAAATGATTTTATTTTATTTTTTTAATGAATTTGAAGTCAGAACAGAGTCAGAGCTGCGGGGTGAAGTCAGAAAACAAGACACGTGAGGTGGACGCTCGGACAGGCAGGACGCCACAATCACGACCATAACATTAAAGTAAATCCATCTTCTCCCCACGACCCCCCTCCCCGGGAGGGTCACCCACCTGGGGGAGGGGCTACTGCCCTTTGTGATGTCATGAAGGGAACATCTCCAAACGGCCTGTTTGAGCAGGCAGAAGACAGAGAGGATGGACTTTTCTCATCATTGGGGGGTTTGGAGACAAACTAGAGACACATGTTGAATATTTGACCTTTAAATTATCATCAGCTTCTTGAAGGATAGGATATCATTTGGCGAACTGTTGCAGGAAGCCACAGCCTCCCATGCTTTTGAAATGAGGTACTGGTGGTAGGTAAAGTGTTCTTCGCTGTCACGTATAACTTTATTTAAAAACGGTTTTAAACCCACAGAGCTGCAGACGAGCTTCGATCGTCTCTGTTATAAATCATCCGGACGATGCACAGGCTGTCGAGCCAGCTGAAACAGTTTGGGTTTCTTGATATGTCACATAACAGCTACAAATCAGCTCGGAGGCCACCAAGGCGTACAGTAGTAAGTTGTTCTAACGGTCTAACAAAAACCCTGACATGACAGTAAAGATGGCGTCTGTGGCACGGCTGGTGAGTGTCCCGTAGCTCACAGATTCCTGTGATATGGCTAAAGTAAATTCGGGCCTTGTTGTATATGCTCAACAGAAGTATACTGTTTATTTAACATCTCCAGCGTGCTGACTTATGACTGCTCATGATTACTCTAATGCCCAGTGTTTGGGCTGTTGTACCAGCAGTGCCTCCAAACAGGCCCGCTGCTGTTTATTTGAATTTTCCATCTTATATTGCCACGTGTCATTCGGCTGTTTACAGTTTACCCCGAGTGATGAATCGCTTCCTTCACCGCCGTCCTCTCACTAGAAACCTGCTGCAGGGTGTGTGTTTGTCATAAAGGTGGAGGGTGTGTGTGTGTGTGTGTGTGTGTGTGTGTGTGTAGACACACAGCTGTCTTTTTTCATCACAACTCAGACGACATCAGACCCAAAGCTTCTCCTTCGCTCACAGCAACATGTCCAATATGTAAAGATTCAAACAGTGCAGCTCCTCCGTGCGTGGACTGTTAGCGCCTCCCTTTAAAAACATTCAAGAGTTCTTTTTGGGACCATAAATGAAACGTTTGTACGACAAAGGTTTCCAACGAGAGAAAACACACAAAACACAAACTCACCGCAGTGCAAAGAAAGGTGAAGTGTTTTCCCGTCTTGGTCAGACAGACTTCCTGCTGCACCCCCGGGAATGAGCAGAGAGGGGGGGACCTCCTGAAGCGGATCTCTTTGATACGTGAGCTCTGATTGGCTGATAGATTTCGGTGGAGTTCAGGGGAAGTTATGGGAACAAAAAAAAAGCAGGGAAGTTAACAAAAATAAAAACTTATTTATAATCAGGCTAAATCAAATTCAATGAATTAAGCTGAGTTACAATCATATCTGTGAAAATGAAAATGAATCACAGGTGCACACTGATTAAAGCTCTGCTCCTGATGATGCATCCACTGCTTCGGTGTTTCTCCTCTTAACGCTTCACCAAAGGTAAAAACTAAATGTGTCAGGTGATCTTCAGGAAGGTTTAGAGATGTGGTCAAAGAGCGCTGGCGGTATCTTCCTTCAGTCTGGAGCATCAGCAGCTCGGCTGTGTTTCTCCTCAGAGCAGAAAAGAGTCATAAATTAGTTTCTCTGTAATCTCCACACGCTGGCTCCATGTCCCAAGATGTCGTCCTGGATTTAAAAGCAACAGTGTGGTGTTTGTGTTGGCTGCAGGAGAATATGCATCAAACCTCGTGTGATGTATTAAAGACACTGCTGGATGATGTTTACACACGCAGGTGAAAGCTCGGAGGATAAAATCTGATTTTCTCTCCGTTTGAAGTCGGGACGCTTTGAGGCTGAAAATCAATCTTAAATTTAGATAACAGTGTTTTTTTTAGCCTGGGGTTTGTGGAATCACTCAGTTTCATATTTGAGATTTTTTAGTGGGAAACAGGCTGTAAATGTGTGATAGCATGTGAATGAGTTTAAAACATCGTGTCCTCTGATTTCCCATGGAGCCTTCAGCTACTCTGGAAACAACTTGCACTTAATCATTGTTTTATTTCTGAAGAATTCAGTTTGTTTAAGATCACTTTTTAAATCCTTTGAATGCATTCTTTCCACAGATTTTGTCGTCTTATCGGGGACGTTGAAGTGAGTAAGAATTTGGCCGTCTGTGCAGCTCGTAGATAACGTCGTGCAGAAGTCCTCTCGCTGCACCTTGTCGGGGCTGATCAGGCCTCCAGCGCTCGGCTTCATGGGAAACAGCAGAACATTTATTTGTAAAGTCGTGCCCGATGAGAGCAGCTCAGTGTGCCTCTGAACCTGCAGAGTGATGGACTCTGCGTTATGTTGTATCATGAGATGTCTTCTTATAATCCATCTGAAAACAGGACGCTTCCTTCTCATGCATGACATGTCACTGCTCGTGTTAACGTTGAATTCTTTCATGCTGTTTAAAGTGTGAACTGCAGCGACTGTGGTCGAGACGGAGCACGGCAACAACACCAACGCCTCGTGTGTTTAATATCTCATCTCATAGCTGCGGGTTTGACTCCGACTATAACCTGGAAACCTCCTTAAATTAGACTGCAGCACAAGCTGCATTAACATGCAGTGAACTCCTGACACATGGAAGGCTAACTGGCTGCTGTATGCACAGCCAATCAGGGAACAAGGAGGCACAGGTGAGGGTAATCAGGGGGCGGAGCTAACACACAAGGCAGGAACATGAGGAGCAGTGTGTGTGTGTTTGATTAGAAATAATACAGTGTGTGTGTGTGTGTGTGTGTGTGTGTGTGTGTGTGTGTGTGTGTGTGTGTGTGTGTGTGTGTGTGGACATAAACAGCTGTTCGGCTGATTGACAGCTGAACGTGATCAGCTGATGTGGCGTCATGTGACGCTGTCGAGGAAACGACGTCTCATGTGTCTTAAAGCTGATTTCCTCGGTCCTCTCTCCTCGGCTTCGTTTCCACCGTGCATCTCTGGTGGGCGGGGCTAAGACGCAAGTGGAGGAGACGACTCGGAGGACACTCGGTGCAAATAAGACACTTGAGATCCAGCCAGAGACGAGGGTAAGTACAAAATAAAACAGGAACAGACAAGACGAGATAAACGAGAAGAAACCGAACGTACAGATCGTACAGATCGAAGTTATTGTTCTAACTCACAGCAACTTGAATTGAACCTCTTCGCCTGCATTCATCTGCTACCTCAGGTCTTTATTGTGAGTATCTGTGATGCATGTCCACATTCTTTAAACTTAGTGTGAATAATCCAACGATAACACACGTTAGCTTTATGTCATGGTCTCCTCTCTGCGTCTTCTCTTACATCGGCCTACAGCTCGTAACATGGACTCCATGCACTTCACTCTGCTCACAACAACAAGAACATTTGTCAAAATGTGAATAAAGATATACGAGAGAGAGACAGAGAGAGAGAGACAGAGAGAGAGAGAGAGAGAGAGTGTGTGAGGAAACACAGACCACCTGGCTGCTCCGCTCGGCTCTGAACACGAGCATGTTTTCACTTTCACAGAAAAATACATCTGGATGTTAAGCGCTGTTCTTGTTCTGCTCGTACAGTCCAGCCTGGGCTCGCTTCAACATTACAATCGTTTCTATTACGACTGGATGACAGCAGCCTCTCTCTGCCCGCTCCTCAAACACTCACTCAGAGCTCGCAGTGAGGTAATGCTCGGGCTCAGGCCAGACATCCAACCTCAGAACAGGGAAACCAAATCACAGCTAAATTTAGACATTTGTTAAGTAGACTCTGTAACAATTCCATCAATCAAACGGCTGACGTCTCCCTCTCCTGTTCTGCAAAAGTGGATTTTCTGCATTTCATGGCGATGTATCATGGATTACGTCATGGCTGTGGACGATGCGTCCTTTTTGTCACAGGTTTGACTTCCAGTCTTTGTTCTGGTCCTGACCACCACCTGAACCCCCCGGCTGATAAGTCCGGGAGTCTTATCCTCTGAAAACGCAGGTTCGCTGCTCATCCTCTGAATGTTTTGGTACTTTGCTCTTGATCTGAGGTGAACGCTGGAAGCTTCTGGTAAATACGGAGCTGACTGTAAAATGTGAGCCGCTTTCTTACAGGGTATCACATGAGCCTGCCTCGGGGCGTCGCTAAAAGCTCTTAATGCCCTCCACTCTGCTGCAAGGCCACTTTTCCCAGGAGCTCGACTGTCCGTCAAACGGAGTGAGATAAAAGCTTCTGACATGAGAGAAACTCAGCTCCCTCTCTGCTCAGCTACACTTACACAAAACAAGACGCACACACCAAACTCCAACGAGGCCCTGAATTAACTGAGTGCACTGAGATCCGCCCCAAAGTTCTTAACCAGTTTTTAGCTTTTTTGAACTCACACATGAAGCACTGATGAAGCTCAGCTGGGTTCAGATCAGGAGGACTGAATCTGAAATCCTCCTGGTCATGCATCTCACAGTGGGACACTATCCCTGTCAGACAAGAGGGGGGGCGGAGTCTCCTGAGGCCACCGCCCCCTCCCACTGGCTCCAGGTGAATTCTCCTGATTATATCCTGCTGCCTTCTCTCAGTCAGCTCACTCTGACTTTAAACACTCGGAGGATGGCACACACAGGCAGCTCATCCCGAGTACTGTGCATGTGAACAAGACTTTAATGACACTGAACAGGATGACCTCATCAGGATGCAGATGTGTAAAAAGTCTGAAGCTGTGCTTTTTCACGTTTGTTTGCAAAATGACAAGAGAATCACTTTTAAAATGCTTGTTTTCTAAACTGGAATCAGAAGGGGGCAGGTGTTTTAAAAACGCCACCACGCAAAGTTAACAAACATATTTCTGAATGTTCCTGAAAAGATTTTTCCTGTTATTTTGTGAACTTTCATTTTTAAAAATTCTTGAAATCATAACTTTAGTGTCATTTTTATTCCTCCAGGGAAAATAAATGATTTACGTTACTGATAAGAAAATATTTCCCGTCCGTCAGCTTCGAGCTGCAGTGAAAATTCCTTCAAAGTTTAGAGAGATGACTGGACAAATCTGTTTTTCACAAGAAACTCACAGAGTCCATTTCTCTAAATTTGCACCTGGATGATGTGTGAAGAGATCAGTCCGATAAAAAGAAGGAATGGTTGATCTTTTCTGAATGATTACCAAGTTACTGAGCCACTGGAACTCATCAGTTCCCCGTCGCTGCACGCTCGCTTTGTAAGAAATGACTTTCATCCAATGACCTCACTGCTCCGTTAATAACTCAGAGACAAGAGCGAGGAGGTAAGAGCCCAGTCTGCAAACAAAAGCTGGATTATAAATAGACTTAACGGGCGCTGGGAGGAGGGAACACGTCCGTTTATTCACACTGTAAGAGCGCTGCTCGGGGAGCTGCAGCAGGCCATCTGGACCAGGACGCCCCCCTTCCTGGATCTGTGGATCAGGATCCCCCCTGCACCCGGAGGTCAGTGAGAGTTATGTCATATATCTCCTCTCATCCTCGCTGTCAGCAGCAAACTGAGCTTAACTTCATCAGAGTGAGAAAACGGAGAGTATTTGGTTTCTTCTTCTTCACAGCTTCTCTACACAGCGTCAGTCTGGACGGGAACATAAATAACTTTAGAATAATATTGTGCCGAGTCATTCAGAAAGGATTGCGAAGCTCGTCTGTCCTCTGTCTGACTTGAACGGTTTCAAATAGTTGTAACAGTTTCTGTGCTTCACTCCTACTCAGTGATCAAAGTGAGGTAAGAAAGGATGAAGATATTTCACTGAAGAATTCATGGCGATTTTGGCTTCAAAGGAACGCAGTATTAAGATTCATAACTGCAGGCTTTGAGAGGTAACGGCAGACGCAGATAAGAAAAAGGTGAACCTGTTTTTCTAACTGAAGGTGATGATTCGTCGAGTGTGAAGGAGAGAAACAGTGAGAGGGTCAGGAGCTCTTTTAAACCCTGAAAATCTGACTCTTATAGTAAACATGTGTTTCCATATCAGTCCCATTAAGCATCGCACAAAATCCTGTTTTTAAAGGTTTGAAAACCTCCATTTAAAAAGGCTCATTTTGCTCGTTTTCCAAGACTGTGTGGGCGTGACAGTTCACATCTCTGTCTCGCCCGCCATACGTGACCATTGGAGTTCACTTTGTTTGAGTCCTGTCCACGTCCCGCGGTCTGTCAGCTGCAGGGTATTTGCTCGGTCGACTAGCGCACGCTCTGCCCCGCCCGCTACATTTCTGTAATAGGCCGAACCTTTACCAGCTTATCACATCACAGAGAACTACAAGATCACAGGAAGAACTACAAGATCACAGGAAGAACTACAAGATCACAGAGAACTACAAGATCACAGGAAGAACTACAAGATCACAGGAAGAACTACAAGATCACAGAGAACTACAAGATCACAGGAAGAACTACAAGATCACAGGAAGAACTACAAGATCACAGAGAACAACAAGATCACAGGAAGAACTACAAGATCACAGGAAGAACTACAAGATCACAGAAGAACTACAAGATCACAGGAAGAACTACAAGATCACAGAGAACTACAAGATCACAGAGAACTACAAGATCACAGGAAGAACTACAAGATCACAGGAAGAACTACAAGATCACAGAGAACTACAAGATCACAGGAAAAAAAATGTAGCGATTTAGCTTCATATGGGACCTTTAAAAAATAAATATATATATATAATTATATATAATATATATAAATTCTTTGACTTTGAATATAATGTCAGATTTGTTCAACACAGAAAAACTGATGAATCATGACATTAACAAGGAATGTGCTTTTTAAGTACAGACACTTATCTGTTAATTTGAAATGGAGACAGCTATGCACAAACGTTGACCTCGTGTGTCGTCCACTAATACTCCAGATGTGGCTATTAGTGGTTAAACTGCAGCGAGCATGTAGTTACTGTAGACTTCTTGGCATATATATATATATTTATATATATAAGAGCATCAGAAGCAGGTCTGAGGCCCCGGGAGGGCTCAGGATCCTGAGGAGGGATGTTTATAGAAGCAGAGACGTTCGGGAGGAGCGTATCTTCTGGGCTGATCCCAGGAGCTGCACCTAATTAGAAACAACTGCTCCAAATTCACTTCAATGGCTGCACAGATCTCTCGTTTTATGTCTCTTGGCCGCTCCTGCACGTTCATCAGCTGCACCTCCGGGCTCATCTCCATCTCTTAAGACTCCCCTGGCCGCTCCGTGTTTGTGGATTTCATGGATGTTAAAAAGAAATTCGAGTCCCGCCACCTAACTCCCCGACCTTATCGCTGCTCGCACACACACAAACACACACTCAGGTCTGCTCTTGAAACAACAGGCTACAATCACACTTGTCAGGTCAAATCTGTTTCCACTTTGGTGAGTTTAGACCTCGCCCTGCTGCTTTGGAGAAACATTACATCATGGACCTGCTTTACTGAGGCCGCCTTGCAGCGTTTGAATCTCTCGCCCTGCTTGTGTTTGGAGTCGAGTCAGTTACAGTGATGAGATCACAGAGGAGGAGGAGGAGAAGTGCCACTGCCGAGTCCTTCGAGTCCAGCTCTGTAATGCTGACCTGGAGCATCCACACGATGATTACATGTCTGGCGTTGCACTATTTGGCACACGTGGACCCAGACGTGAACCCGTCCAAGCTTTCAATCCAATCTAATCCTGTCATCAGACCATCTCATGACGGAGTTCCTCATACAATTGGCATCCGAAGGTTCTCCTGCAGACGAGCTGGCAGAGTCAGACGCTCATATTTGAACCAGGTGATGGAGTTTCACGTCAATATTTCTCATGAAACAGACTAAATAATCAGAGAGGAGGACTTATCGCTGCGCTTTCTGAACAAATTCTGCGCTCAGGATGGTGTTACAGCTAAAAAAAAAATCCTCTTTATTTTCCCACCTGACGGTATGATAGTGGAAGTGTCTGGAAACATGAGAGGGTTTGAGAATGTGTTGCAGACGTGAGGTGTTCCTGTGAGTGTGAAGGATGAGGTTGCTGAAGAAACAGAGCTGGCCTGTGCTGAGCCTCGGCACGGACACTCGCTGCTTATTGGACTCATGAAAGAAAACAAATTGACCCTCAGCAGAAAATAAACCCCCCTCTGTTGACTACTGAATCACTTTCACGTCGTTGTAACCGTAATCTCTGGAATTCACACCTCATTCATGCTGTCAGTAAAAATGTGTTCATCCCATTCCCCTCCCATCCCGTGGTCGAGTCTGCACATCTGAGAACAGCACGGAGAACACGACGGTCACTTCATGATACGTGGCTGCAGACAGAACGTTCTCCGTAGTGACGGACGTCCACGTTGCGTACGCGTGCTCGTGTGTGAACCTTACCGTGCAGAAGCACACGTCTCTGAAGCGTGCGAGGAAGTGCAGTCACATGAAGTGGACTTTAGGAGTGTGCTGAGGCAGAGTGTGCCCTGAGTCATACCTGGCATATTTAAATACTCATTTACATGTGTAACAAAGTTTGCATCAAATGGCAGCTTTATGGAAACCGTCATAAAATTGCACTTAATGGTTTTTGACTATTTTCAGCTGCAGGTGATGTGACGGGGAGTCAATGAACTCTTCTATATACGTTCAGTGCAGACTCCACAGCATGCACGCTGAAGGTGAACGAGGTGGAGAGAGTCAGAGCCAGGCGCAGAGTGTGTTTGTACCAGCCGACAGAAAAGCAGCTTTTAGCTTCTTAATTAGTTTGTTGGAGCGTCAAAGGTCCAAGAAGATCCAACAGGAACGTTCCATCGTGCACACTGCTAATGAATGGATCATCCTTCGACAAAGACACACAAGCTGTTTCTGTAACTCCACTTCACTGTGAGTGTGTAACACTGTGTGGTCAGCTACCTGAGGCTAAATCTCATCTCTAATTGACGCACACACGAAGTAAAGAGAGTTACACCTTCATGAACTGTTGTGCCGACATTACAAAGGAAACAAAGCGTGTGTGTTCACGTGTGATTGAAACAGAAACCTTGGTGACTCTTTGAGTTAAAGAAACAGAAGCATGTTTACGTTGGTAATAAAAGGATGTCATCTGCACAGCATCATGTTCTCTGTGTACGTCAGACTCCTCTTTAGGACCATCGCCCCCACGCCCTGCTTCATGCATGTGTGTTGTTGTAAACCCCGATCTCCCCGGTCATGTTGTGGGCTGATATCCTGCATGTTGGATTTGGTCTGTTTCCTTCAAACACACATTCCTGTGTCTGTGTTTGGGACAGAAACAAGTCAGGAGGAAGTTGTTCTAGCTGTGAGGCTTTTAAAGGCAGCGCAGCCTAAACAAAGTTTCTTTAAGTATGAGCAGCATGTTGACCGTGTGTGTGTGTGTGTGTGTGTGTGCAGACGGGGAGGGTGGGTGGAGAGGCTACGCTCGTATGTTTAACCCTTGAAACTGTTTAACAATCTCATAGACCGACATGGGGAGAGGAAGTTGACAAGCAGTCACTTCCTCAGATGCAGGTTTGACTGAAGTCATCGTAATAAGTGAAACATTTTCTGCTTTAAAGATCCCATATTGTGCTTTTTTTGGGGTTCATGATATGACCGAGCTATTGCAACAACCCAGACAGGAAGTGAGACCAGGAAGCGCCCAGTCAATTTCAAAATAAAACACTCAGACTTCTGATGGTTCCTTCGTCTGCAGCTGTCCAACGTTTGGAACCAAACTATGAAAGCTGCTGTCAAAGTCAACAAACGTGTCGTCTCGGAGTAGAAAGCGCAGTCTTGTGGCTGTCATCGTTTGTGTGTGTGGAAATATTTATGGAGTTAAAACGATTAAACATGAAGTCGATGTTTTAGACTCCATGTTCGTTTCGTGGGAGGATCTTCTCTCAGCGTTCTGTCGGTTCTGCACATTCTGGAGGTCTGAAGGATTTTAAGATCCCCAAAGACGTGACATCATAATCAGGAAACACATCGGTCCCTGCTGGACCGTCTCCCCGGGTTTGAAGAGTTCTCAGGGTTAAGCACTATGAGTAATAAGTTCATGATGTGGTGATTCATCGCCCGCCGTCTCCAACTGGACGCCACAGAAAGACTCGCCATGAAAAATGATATAACTCTTGACCCGCTCATGTAGCACGTCGACGCTTGGGGAGAGCTCAGACGAATGGTCTCACTTTACCTGCCGTCATTAGAGCCTGTTGACATATTGAAGAAGCGAGCGAGTCGAGACCCCCGCTCTGAGACCGCGCGGCGAGTTCTCCCCGCTAATCGATGGACTTCTCGTTTTGGACAAATGTGGGTCGTTCGGTTGGAAAGATTCTCTCTGCTCTCCAGATTCCTCCTCGTTTTTTAAAAAGGGGGGAAAGGATGAAAAACAAAACACATCCCCCTCCCCTCCTCCCTCTCCCGCTCGCTCGCCCCCGGACAGGGTCGATCGCAGGCGTCCAACAGAAACAGCACACAGAAATAGAGCTGCTATTTCTGTCCGAACAGGCTGTTATTTTTAGAAAAAGTGACACGCTCGACGCTGAATTACAGCATCATAAGGTCACAGCGGACCCCCCCCTCCTTTTAGCCTCCAGCCTATGACTCACCAGAAAGTATGTGGTGACGTTACCCCCACATTAGCCGCCCCCGTGTTCTGATCAAAGATCTGATATCGAGCTCATCGACCTGATTCAATCAAAGGGGGAACTTTAACTATCCAACGGAGTCTGCTTCTCGTTTAAACACGGTCTCATATTTTATCGTCCTGCAGGTAAAAGTCTGTTTATTTCACGTGCGTTTGTTTGACGCTGGGATCGGCGCCACCACTCTCTCGCTGCCTTTGACAGCCCATCATTAACATTATTGTGCAGCATGTGAATGAAATGTAGTTCAAACATGGAGCAGGATTGTACAGCTGTTTGTGCGCCAGGCTGAGACATAAAGAAACACACAAAACACACCTGCTTCCACTTTCTGACTCACCTCGGAGTTCGGTCCAACCTGTGAGCGAGCGCTAAATGAAAGGGTGGCTAATCTGTCGGCAAAGCGTCTCCATTAAAGACTGTGTTCATTTATTTGTATGCTAGCTTTTTAAATGTAACCAGGTTTGTCTTTAACAAGGGAGAGAGCAACGAGGGAGTCTCTGAAAGCAGGAACAAGCAGATCAAAAAGATGATGTCAAAAGACATGACAAGAAAAGACAAGACAATAAAGTACGTTTGGCTATTAAAGATTAGAATAGATGTGCAGAAACTTTTGGAAGCACTTCTTGATTCCTTCTGGAGGAAAAGGAAACTTCAGTCACATTTAATCCGTTTGATCGTTGTGGTCACATTTCACTTTTTGTTCTTCACCAAGCAGCAAAACAGCATTTCTTCTTGTGTCTCCACGTGTGAGTTAATCCCCACAGAGTCCAACTTTGAAGGGCACAGCAGAGGAGACAGAGTGTGAGTGACAGGTGCAGCCCCGCCCACCTGGCTCCCAGGTTGCTCTCAGGTGTGCAGCAAAGAGGGAGAGTTACAACGCGTCACTAACTGTGTCGTGTTTCCATGTTTCAAAGACATAAAGTCAAAGATTTCAGAAGTGGTGAACAAGAATCTTCTAGAAAGTGTCTCCTGGAGCGTCCTTCACAGTCGACGAGGTCTTTTCATGTCTTCATGACGTCTTCTTCCTCATCACGTGATCATTTCCATTCTTGTGAAGCTGAAGATAATCTTTCACAAACAAACTAAAATACGACTTCAGCTGATTACAGTATTTGTGATGACACTCGAAGGCAGCCTCTGCCGTCTCATCCCACTGGTATTTGGTATTTTCCAGTGAAACCAGTGGTCAGTCAGGTCAACAGCAGAAATGACTATTTATAGTAAGGCAGCCAGTGAGATGAGACGTGAGCTGGAGGAGCTGTAAAGTCTTTGTCTGATATCAGGGTGGGATGATATGTGCTGCAGGCTCATCCAAAAGAAGAAATCATCCCAACAAATCTTCGTCCTCTTCAGCTGGAGCTGCAAACGTTAAAGTGACCTTTTATTCATGAAGTCAAAATAATGAGCTGCTCTGAGCTCGGCTGGCTTCGCTGTGTGCCTCCAATGTCAGTGTAAACATAGGATGCAGCTTTCAGAAGGAGAGCACTCAGGACCAGCACCGTCTTCTCAGAGAACGACTTTATCTGCTTTGAGTGGTGACATCATCCCATCCTCCCTGCTACTCTCTCTGCACGTGCACGCTCTCGCTCTCTCTCTCTCTCTCTCTCTCTCTCTCTCTCTCTGCACACTGAAGCTTACAAACACTCATTATAACGTGTGTGAGTATTTAAGGCTGCATGGTGGTTCAAACGTTAGTTGTGCTTCCTGGTTTGGACTCCTGTGTGCACAGGTTCCTCTCAGGGTGTGAAGGTGGAGGAACATCTGTCTTCAATCGCAAAATAGTGCTAACATAGTGCTAACACAGTGCTAACACAGTGCTAACATAGTGCTAACATAGTGCTAACATAGTGCTAATGTAACAGAGTTTTTGTTGTTATTCCACTTGCTTATATGATTGTTTATTTTTTTGTTATCATTGACTCAATAGCGCCCTCTCTCAGGTGCAGTATAAATGCACAGCGGTAACCGTAGCGGGTACCATTGTGTGTGCTGCCGTGTGCGAGCCAAACAAATGAATGACCAGCATTTATTCTGTTCCCGTTCAGACGGACTTGCCTCGATAATAAGTTGCTACGTGAAAAGACCAGCAAGCCTCCCGCTCCTTACTCTTTACACAACGCAGAGTCGAGGGGTTTATTGAACCAGCCAGATGAGCACGGCTACACTAGCACAGTGCTAACATAGTGCTAACACAGTGCTAACATAGTGCTAACACAGTGCTAACATAGTGCTAACATAGTGCTAACACAGTGCTAACATAGTGCTAACACAGTGCTAACATAGTGCTAGCACAGTGCTAACACAGTGCTAACATAGTGCTAACACAGTGCTAACATAGTGCTAGCACAGTGCTAACATAGTGCTAACACAGTGCTAACATAGTGCTAACACAGTGCTAACATAGTGACTTCCTGGAGGCAAAGTAAGGCGCTCTAAACAGCGTGTACTTGCAGCCATAAAGACGTCTAAAGTTGGGATTAGACCTTTAGAAGAAGTCAGGATGTTTAAAGACTCGACATCCAAACAATCATTTTCAGTCAGAGAGAAACTGAAGCAGCTTTGACTTGGGTAATGTTCATGGAATGCTTTTTAACTTTGTCACCAGGGAAGCTTAAAGATGCTCGACACACGGAGCTGCTCCTTCACCTCTGCAGACAAGAAAACAACAAGCCTGAACAGAATGTGATGGATGACACGTTTCACCCTTTCAAACCAGAAAAGATGACTTCAGAAAGTCTTTAGTTTTGAAAGTTAGCTCCTTCTCTTCCTGCTTTGATCGTTTTAAAAGGCATGATGATGAAAAACCACCTGCACACATTATTAACATGGTGTGAGAAACTTTATGTCACGGTTCAAACGCTGAAAAGTTCTTTAGATTTTGAAAGTGTTCCAAAGTGAGCTCGGAGAAGAGCCCTGTCCGGGAACAGCGAGTTTTCCCGAAGTATGACCACGGGGATGTTTCTGCAGAATCACCTCCCATAGTATTTTCTAGTTTTAATCCATCGAGGGAACAGTAAAATATGATGTCCTTCATGACTTTCCTTCCATATGCTGTTTGCACCGATATTCCCAGAGACATCCGGCCCTCTCCATTGATAAAGCCAGCAGCAGCAGGAAGGAAGGCTGTCAGATGTTCATCATGCAAAGCGGCGTGCTGCGGGCCGGCTGCTTTGCATGCTGCACAGTTGAACAGTTGAGTAGCAGCAGCGGGTGTGAGGACGCTTGCAGTCATTACTGAGGAGGAAATTGGACGTTAAATGTTTGAATAATCACGTATCTGAGGGGGAGTCACGGACGGAGCCGACGCTGGAGAAGCAAATTAAAACAAGTGACTCCAATTAGTGTTTATGGAGAGCAGCTGCTGACGTGCACGTGGTGGTGAGTGAAACTCTGAAGCTCATGTTCAGCTGCGTCACTCTTTTATTTAATCATGAGGACAGATTGACAGTTTGAAAGGCTCGTGTTGTGTTTGGTGGAGATGGACTCTGGGCCGACATCTGAGGAACTTCTCCGTCTCCGTGAGGGGTTTTCTGATGTCGTAACATCTCGATAAGTCGCCTCTTTGGATTTACACGAAAACAAGGTCAGTGTTTGCTCTCAGTCGTGGACGAACCGCCGTTATCCGACTGTTTATTTACGAATCAATTCATCTGAGATCCAGCCAGCAGTCATGTTCTGGATAAGCTTTCCTTTCAAAACATTTGGATTTAATTATCATGGGGATATGATATCCAAACAATCTGCTTTCTTCTATTAATAACATGATTGCAGCATGGCGGGGGGAGCTCAGAAAGCAGCGTTTTCATATTTTCATGGATTTTCACTCTTTGTTTTCTTACTATTATGGGCATGAAACGAACGCCACTTTAGAGTAATGATACAGTTTATGTTGGGGAGTCGAAATAGATCTTTGAGGAAGTGTCCGAGCTTAACGGCGAGCAGCGTCCGAGCTCTATGGCGTGCAGCATCCAAGCTCCACAGCGTACAGTGTCAGATCTCCACGGCGTGCAGCGTCAGATCTCCACGGCGTGCAGCGTCTGAGCTCCGTGGCGTGCAGCGTCCAAGCTTCTTGGCGTGCAGCGTCAGAGTTTCTCGGCATGCAGCGTTGGAGCTCCACGGCGTGCAGCGTCCAAGCTTCTTGGTGTGCAGCGTCCGAGCTCCACGGCGTGCGGTGCCCGAGCTTCTCGGTGTGCAGCGTCCAAGCTTCTCGGGGTGCGGCGCCGAGCTCCACGGCGTGCAGCGTCCGAGCTCCACGGCATGCCGTGTCCGAGCTCCACGGCGTGCAGCATCCGAGCTCCACGGCGTGCAGCGTCCAAGCTTCTCGGGGTGCGGCGCCCAAGCTTCTCGGCGTGCAGCGTCCGAGCTCCACGGCGTGCAGCGTCCAAGCTTCTCGGGGTGCGGCGCCCAAGCTTCTCGGCGTGCAGCGTCCGAGCTCCACGGCGTGCAGCGTCCGAGCGCCAAACTCCGGGGATGACTTGCGTTGTGGTCCATGTTGGAGCAGCCGGAGGAAAGGGAAAGCGTTGGTGATAACAGGAGGAAACTCACAGAGTGTGACTCTCCAGATAAAGCAGCGCAGGACGTGATCTTCTATTTTTAGATCTTCAACATGCTGTCGAGTGTTTCTCCTCCAGATTAGAGCGCTGGATCGGCGGGCTGCAGCGACGGGAGGATTGTTCATTTTGGCTCCTCGGTGGGATTCTTGTTTGGGTCTTTTAATGACGTTGAAGATTATTTTAGTCACATTTGATGCCTTTAATTATTTATCCACAAAAAGCGGGAGCCAATGAGAGATTGATTCTGTGGTTCATATCTGATGACGTTTGAATGTTCTGAGGTTACAGCTGTTGATTTTTTTTTTTTTTTTTTTCAAAGATTTATTTTGGGCCTTTTATGCCTTTATTATAGAGGGAGGACAGTGGATAGAGTCGGAAATGAGGGAGAGAGAGTGGGGAGAGACATGCGGGAAATGGGCCACAGGCCGGACGCGAACCCGGGCCGCCCGCGCGCGAGGACTGAGCCTCAATACATGGGATCGCGCGCCTTGCCACTGCGCCACCGACGACCCCTCAGCTGTTGTTTTTTAATTGGCTGCAGGCCGTTAATGGGTAATTAAATAGACTATTTCTCTGTCAATGGAAACGTTGTACTTTAGTTTTGCTAATTTAGCATCAAGAAGATCTCATAGAAGTTTGAGTTGATGCAGAGATGGTTCATTGAACTACAACGATCCAGAGATCCATTTGATGAGCTCCAATCAGAGGCTCATTGATAATTGAGTCTTTCATTGTAGTTTGTCCTGTGTAGTCCATACAGGCCTCCTTTTTCTTCCGCTTATCCGTGGTCGGGTTGCGGCGGCAGCAGGCGAAGTAAACCCACGTGGGTCTGAAGCATTTCGAGGCCGGACAGGAAGTATGATCCCTCCAGCGAGCTCTTGGTCTACCCTGAGGTCTCCTTCCTGAGAGAGGAGGCACCAACCACCTCGACTGGCGAAGGAGGAGCAGCTCTACGCCGAGCTCCCCCTGAACGTCTAAGCTCCTCCCCCTCATCTCAGCCGCGTCTATCCGTGATCTCTTTCTTTCAGTCACTACCCAACGCTCACCACCTGGAGAGAAGGTTTGTGTCATTGCATCTGGAACCAGTGTTTATTGTTCTACATCGTCCCGTGATCTCTGGAGGGGAGAAATGAAGCCTCGGGGTCAGGTAGGGTCAGGCTGGCTGCAAGGAGAAACAGGAAGTCACATACACACCCATTCAAAAAGCCTGTTTTTACTGCACACATGTTTACAGCTCTCAGCCTGTTTCTTTGTTGACTGAAAGTTAAGCTGAGTGGACGCCATCATAAACATGCACAAACAATCCACCTGAGAACCAACACAAACGTTTATAAAACAAGCAGTTTAGCTCCTCCTCCTCGTGTCACAGGGTCGAGAGTCAGCAGGACGCACTTCACACAACAAATCAGTGAAGGGGGCTGCGTCCAGCCGCAGTTGTTGCGGATTAGTGTGAGTGCTGAGCTCGTGTTTCAAAGAGCTTCTGATCGTCTGCTGGACGACCTGCCACGAAGGCCTGAAACTCCAGAGTCACCTCGTGGTCACCTGCCTCTAATGGCCTCTTGTTTATCTTGCTATGATTCTTGTATTGGTGACTCACATTAAGGTTGACCTTTGACCTGCTGCTGCTCTATAAAGCTGGCAGGGGTCCCGTTATCTCGGTGTGATAGCTGGCTCTGTGGTTTCCCTCAGACACACTCGTCTTGACTTCACGCTCACGTGATGTTTCTTTACAGAAACGTGACATGAACGAGTCTCAAGTATAAAACTCAGTCTGCTCCTTTGTCCCTTCAAAATAAAACTCAGTCTTCTCCTAAAGTGAAGCTGCTCCTTTGTCCCTTCAAAATAAAACTCAGTCTTCTCCTAAAGTAAAGCTGCTCCTTTGTCCCTTCAAAATAAAACTCAGTCTTCTCCCAAAGTAAAGCTGCTCCTTTGCCCCTTCAAAATAAAACTGAGTCTCTTCCTAAAGTGCCGCTGCTCATTTGTCCCTTCAAAATAAAACACAGTCTTCTCCTAAAGTGCCGCTGCTCCTTTGTCCCTTCAAAATAAAACACAGTCTTCTCCTAAAGTGAAGCCTTGTCCCTTCTGGGCCTCCGTACATGTGTGCCTGTGTCTGCAGAGACTCTGTCCTCTGACTGGATTTTACTCTTCTGATTTGTTCTGGTTGACTCGGGACGTTTGTGGGCGGAGCTTGCGTGTTTCCTCCAGCCAATGAGAGTACACATGGACGTGGCGCTGGTCTGCTTCCTGTTGGACAGGAAGGTGAAAAACAGCAGCCGTTAGCTTGCAGTGAACGTACACACTGCGTCCTGAGAGCGGCGATGATGAGCCCAGGAGGCGGGGCTAAGTCTGAACGTTATAAACATTTGTAATGGTAAAACTATTCAAACAGTCGTCATCGTTGTGATGTCAAGATGATGATGAAAATAATAATTAATTTAACATTTCACCAAAGACATGAGATGCTGATCTACTGATGGAAGACGAACACGCTGCGTCACAGTTCTCGACCTCGACCGCACTTTAAGAAAATCTTCTGAGTGAACAAAAATCACCTGTTGTGATTCAAAACCTGTAAAACAGACGTTTGAAGTCTCCGTGCAGCGACGGTGGGAAACGGTCAGCAGCTGTGCGATCTGACTGAAACATGTTTGAGCTGTCACAGTTACATATGGGATCACATGTTCAGATTTATGGACGCTCCGATTTAGGACAGAGCATGTGATGCAACCCGGGCGCTCTGAAGTGCTGATCGTTCGCCGTGTGAGCGTGTAAACTGCGCTGTGGCTTTGGCGTGCGTC
Organism: Symphodus melops; assembly: GCF_947650265.1. NCBI lineage: Eukaryota > Metazoa > Chordata > Actinopteri > Labriformes > Labridae > Symphodus > Symphodus melops. The sequence goes on along the minus strand of NC_136711.1, from coordinate 847,380 downwards.
TCTCACCTCTCATTGACGCTTCCTCGCCGCTCAGTGCCACCCACACTCGCCGCACGTTGTGCATGAACAAGCTCTTCTGACCACATGTGTTTCATTAAGGTTCAAGTCCACCGAGTTGGCGAGCTAATCCAAGTGGAGTTCTGCAGCTGGAGCAGCCGATGGCTCGTCCATGATGTCTAATTACAGAGTAAGACAGGAGTAATTGGGATCATAAGTAAAGTGTTTAGATTGTGCAGGAGGCGGCCCAGATGTCAAACAGCTGTTTTGATCCTGTTGTTACTTTACATGGTATCATGCTGTCAGCTCAGCTCATATCTGCATGTGAATAAAGCTTCTCTCTCTTTGACCCTCTGCACACCTTGTAAATTCAAAGTGAAAGAAATGGCATCGTCTCATGTAAAGCAGGAGAGCTTCTGACACGGAGTCGCACAGAAGCCTTATTGTGCCGTATGTTATCTGGCGTGCTGCTGCCTCTGCTTTACATGCTGTGTGTAAGAAGCAGCTCACGCAGCGTATGGAGGAAGATGCCATCCGTCCAGTCATGTAAAAACATCAGAAGGAGGAGGAGGATTCCCGTGACCAGGCAGAGTGAGTTATGATATCAAACTGGAGATAATCCTCAGAGAGCAACGTGTGACCTGAGCTCACTCTGACTCACCTCACAGGTACAACGCCACGCAGCCATGCAAGGGTTAATCCCTCCTAATGAACTCTTTCTGTCCTTCTGCCTTTCATCTGGGATACAACGTTTTGATACCTGTTCCCCCCCCCGAGCTAAAACAACCAAAACAAGCAAAGACGCACTCTTAAGTTTGTTTTCCACAGAGTCTCCGTCCGTCCGTCCGAAGGCGTGCGTCCGTCCCGACAAGGTCTGCGTCAGCGGCTCGCCATATCACGCAGGACGATTTGTTTTTCATTCAGGGCCTGTTTGGACGGGATGTTGCTAAAAGTGTCGGGATGTACAATCAGGAGTCTGTATTTTGTGTTTTATTTTGAAATGAGCAGAATCTGTGTTGGTTTTCAAAATAAAACTTAAATTGACACGTTGTGCTCTTTTTCCACTCGTCATCTTGCGTTCTCTTTTTGATGTTGTTAACATGCTGCCCTCTGCTGGGCTCACGCAGACCCAGTGGGTTCGGCTGCACGCTGTGGGGCGGAGCCAAAATGTGGCGGATGATTAAATGATCAACATGGATGGATGTCGGCCGGCTCTGATCATGTGATCATATCATTGATCATGATACAGTTTGGAAGTAACATGTTGATGTTCTCTGACTGAAGGCGCTTATCAGGACTGTCACATACTGATCGTGCACCGCGCTCAGTCAGCGCCGCGGCCTCCAACGCCACTTTAATCAAGCGCTCTGTTTCCACAGCAAAACGCCGCGGTCCGTCTCCCCGCTACGCTCTGCGACCTTTTCAAATAAGTCGATATCTGACGGCGGTCACTGCAGGCACGCGTCAAGCCTGACCTCGACAGGAAGTCAGACAAAGAGAGGCACAGTGCGTCTGGTCAATTTCAAAATAAAAGCCCACACACATCACGTCACTGTATCATCATGAGGTCAAAACAGGCACCGAGTGAGCGAATCATCCTCAGAGAGGAAAAGAGGAAAAGCTTCTCCTGTGATGCGATGAATCAAGGCTCGCGTGTCCAGAGGTACCCGGGATGACCCGCCTCACATCGTCCCCGACCTTTAGTCCAAGACGTCGGATTGTGACGACTGAATAAAAGTGAAGCATCAGAAAGTGAAAGACGTATGTGGCAGGTGTAGAGACACCTCTGGCAGCTTTAATGAGTTTATTCTGCTGCCGTGCACAGGAAGCTTTTAACATGTCATGATGAATTCTTGAAGCGGATTCTGTCGGATTCTTTGGTGGGTTTGTGACGCGGCTTAAAGGGATTGAGTTCATGAGACGTAATCCACGACGGAGAGCTCCGCTGACCTTCAGATTCAAACCTGTGCAAAGACTCTGCAGACTTCAAACGGCTGCCATGTGGACTCTCTCTCTCCTCCGGGTATGCCAGGCACACGCCGGGATCTCGTTCAGTTTGGGAAATAAACGAGGAGAGGCGGCAGAGTTGATATTAAAAGATCAGTGCAGTCGGCTGCATTCTCTCTCTCATCAGTCACGTTAACTCAGAACAGGCACGTCTGCTTCTTCATGACTTTGTGAATAAATCAAAGCGTCGTTTTGTTATCGATATCCAGACACGGATCATCACGAGCTGTAAAATATGAAGCAGACGCAGTGAAATGAAGAGCCGGCTCAGGGGAGAAACGGTTTCTAAAGATGGATCTGTCAGCAGCTCATGTGGTTAGTACTCTTCAGGAAATGATTCCAGCGATCTGGAGAATGTCCGAGAGTTTAAAGTGAAGCTCGAGCTGAGAGACGTCAGGACGCTTCACGATGTCCTTCCTTCAGTTTGACGCCTGCAGGGAGACTTCAGAAAGATGAGTCCACGTCTCACTCGACGCACTCCAGACAGGAAGTGAGACAAGGAAATGCAAAGAGCATCCGGAAAACTTTCAAAATAAAATGCAGCATACAGACTCCTGATCACTTTATCAACATGAATCTCAACACAAAAGGTTTCTTATACGGAGACTGTTAATTATGATTCAGATATTTGATCTCTTTGATCAAACAATAAAATGTGTCGAGCGGCTTTAACAGCGACTAAAAGCATATTTGGCATGACGGTGGAACGACCATGACGTTGCAGCGTATATGTCAACATAGGAGCAGATCGACGGGACAATATCGCCCCGCTAATGTTCTTTTTTACTGCGCGTGTTTTAAATGTGAGGAATGTGGCGAGCGCCTGATTTGCTGATGTCCGTCACAGCGAACACGTTGGGACTCTTTACAGACCTGCTTTTAATTGGCTCTTAACTGAACCTGGCGTTACACTCTGATCACACTCAGATGGAAAAACAGTGACAGGTTGTTTTTTGGTGTTCGTCTCCGACTTGGCGTTGAGCGCTCGGCGGCCTGATTACACTCTGAAACCTCGACTGAAGAATTTTATGATCTCACACATCAGGCAGATGTTCTCAATCAATATCTGTAGATGTGAGAGCCCATTAGTTTGCTAATTACATTTGCATAAACATTTCCTCGTTTCATATTTACTACGCCGAGTTTACACACGGTGGCCCTTGATGGCTTACACGTGTTTGGCGTAAATACCAACAATGTGCGCACACACACACGCAGCCAACCACGGGCTGTTTGTGTGGCCGCACACACACAAACCAAGTGAACAAACACTGGTCTGTTTCTGCTGAAGCGGCCGTGTGTGTGCTGCTGTTTGTTTGGTCGACACGCCGCCATGATGTTAACAAGCTGTTTAAGCGTGTTTACAGAAGGCGCCATCAGGACGTGATGAGACAGGGAAACCCCTCTGATGGCTGACAGACGCCATGTTGGAGGCTGAATAAAGACGGATCAACATCATCACCATGTCGGTATCGGCTCACATATCAAAGATATGTGTTGGTGTTTATTCACCAGTCAGACAGAATTTGAGTTTCGTTGTATTAAACAGGCCGTGTTGTTTGACCAGCAGAGGGCGCTGTATGGATTACACCTGTGCAGGGCGTCGAGCCGTGATGATGCACGCACACGCTCAGTTACTGTCCAGCAGAGCGAGCAGCTCGTCTTTGTGTTTGACACCCCCCCCCCCCCCCCCCCCCCCCCCCAGCGTGGTCATGTCTTCCCTTGTCTCTGCTCTTGCTTCTTTTTTTTCATGCATGCAGAGAAATATATTTTTTTTTTTAACTTTCTGAACATGAAATGAAAAGCAGTCCTAGCAGGTGTTCATCCTCCTGCTACATCGCACACCTCCCTCTTTGACTGAGTCCCAGGCCACCTCTCACTCTCCTGCTGACATGCAGCAGGGAATGTGCAGGTGGAGTTTATAAGAGGAATTAAAGATGGCTGCGTTCCTCTCACGTGTGTCCATTCCAGGACCCTATTTGCATACTGTTTCATTATCATGTCTCCATGGGACAGTTACAGTGAAACAGCCTGTTTGCATAGTTACACCTGCTGTGACAAGTGGACATGCCTGCTGCATGTCTTGAAGTCTTTATGAAAGGATGATGCATACAGCTGCACAAACACAGAGGTCAAAGGTTACTGAGGGAATGAATTAGCTGAGAGGACATCTAGCACACAGCTAGCAGCCCCCAGCTCTATGGAGACTGACTCACTGCAGGAGACAGACTCTAGTGGACACTGGAGGAACTGCAGCTGTAAAGTTGGACATTTTAACATAGAGCTCTATGGAGACTGACTCACTGCAGGAGACAGACTCTAGTGGACACTGGAGGAACTGCAGCTGTAAAGTCGGACATTTTAACATAGAGCTCTATGGAGACTGACTCACTGCAGGAGACAGACTCTAGTGGACACTGGAGGAACTGCAGCTGTAAACATGTTTATTTTAACATAGAGCTCTATGGAGACTGACTCACTGCAGGAGACAGACTCTAGTGGACACTGGAGGAACTGCAAATATAAAGCATGCAGTAACAGACTGTTGTCATGGAGACAGGATGGACGTGCAGCACCTTCACCTGGATTTGACAGTTTTTATTTTTGATCTACTGAAACAGAAGGAAAGAGACAGAGTCATGTGACGGGACATTTGCAGGTCACACATGGTTACTGCACATTACAAACGATTCCTCTGGCCTCTCTCTCCTCACTCAGTTGTCTGGTTGTTATGGTTACATGTCACCTGTGCTCAGACAGTTGACCTCTGAGATGACAGCACGCGTGGTCACAGGTGACTTGAATGATGTTCCTGACGTTGTTCTCTGTGCACAGGAGTTTGGTATGTGTCTGACAGACGTCTGGTTTCTCTTCAGTGTGTAATGTTCAGTTTTATCATCGTCTATCATCCTACACATACCTGCACAGAGGTCACAACACATCAAGCCGTCCTCTGCTTTGTATTATTTGGGTTTTAATATGACAACAGCGCACGGCTCGACGTCTCCGCAGGCTTCTGTTAAATCCGTTTAGAGGAGAGACGGAGAATTTAATCAACTCCAGGCTGTGGAAGGTTGTAAATTCAGAAAGTATGTAAAGTTTACTGCTGCTTCATACCTGACTAAATCTTATGGATCCATAATGGGCGTTTAAAGTCTGCATTAGTCCTTCCAGTCAGTGAAAGTGATCGATTCATGTGCTCTGTGTTCTCCCTCCCCGTGAGCGCCGTCACCACGGCCAGAGGCTTTGGAAGCTGCCCCCCCCGCCCCCCCCCCCCCCCCCCCCCCCGCGCCCTCCGTGTGCTCCCCGCTCGGATTAAAGCCTGTTTTGGCAACATATGAGCTCATGGGTAATTGGCTGAGGTGATGTTTCCTGTTGAATGCTACCTGGATCCTTTGTGGTCGCCTTCATGCTTGGCCTCTTCCTGCCACTAAGGCTGGTAATTGAGCAGCACTTGGGCGACACCGGCAGCGACCCGAGACGAGGAAGTTAGATGTTTCCTCGGAGTGTCATTGGAGAGAATGACGGAGGGATTGTTTTCATGCTGCACCTCATGTTAGTCACTTCACATTAAAGACCGAAGACCTGGTTCAGACTTTGCTTCAGTTTCAAGTTCCCTGAAAATAAGATGTCAGAGGCTGGAAACAAACAGCTGACTGAGACCTGCACAGTAACTAGAGAGGAGAAGAGATATCGTGTGTTCATGAGCTGAGGAACTGAAACACACAGGAGGGACGTCAGAGTCAGGGGGGCTGCACCTCTCCAGACTCCGCACCGGGACTTTAACCGACAACCCAACCCAGGTCCTTTGCAGACTCAGATAGTGTGACCTATTTGAACACCAGCTAAAACATTTAACACATTAAAATAACGTAACATCACATCGATGAAGACGCACTGCTGTTTTCCTTATCTGAAGGCACAATATATACAGACCAGCCTTTCAAGCCATGGTCCTCTAAACTCCCATTAGTTCCCTTAAAGCAAGTTTCTTGTAGAAATAAAATACAGCGTGTCAGCGCTGGCTGAGTGTCTGGACTGGGAGGGGCTTGTTTCTGGACTGGGAGGGGCTTGTTTCTGGACTGGGAGGGGCTTGTTTCTGGACTTCACATCCTGACAGGCTCAGACCCGTGGTGCCTGGTGCAACAAAATCTGACTGCAAACTGGAGGGAAAGATAAACCTAGGGGTCACACAGAGGTCATGTGTGGAGGGCCTGGCCCCCCTAATGCCCACCCATAGGGCCCCATTTGAACACATTGTTTAATACTGTAAATGAGTGTTCATTCATCACATCAAGGCTCGACTGCTGCAGCAGCATCTTATACATCCAGATGTTTGCTGCACACCTTCCCACCAAGACCTGGTCCTGGGAGCTCCTCATCCCTGTTCTCGGACCATGTCCACTTCAAAATCCTGCTCCTGACACGTTTAACCCTGAACCCTCAGGCCACACCCCTTTCTGTGACC
>NC_136711.1:823408-835908 GCF_947650265.1 Symphodus melops | reverse complement strand
AGAGAGCGTCTGTATTTGGTTTTGATACCACAGCAACAACAAAGAAGCCTGATTTGTACATGTTCTTGTTTTTTTAATAAACTCAGTCGATATTCTTTGATTTTCACTGGAATCATAGCTGCTGCATTATTTAAAGGACGACTCCTGCATTCATGTGTTTGCATGTTAATGTCAGTCACTAATGTGTGTGTCACACTAAAAGGTCACGATCGAGCCACTAAAGCAGGAATCCTCTCCGAGAATCACTCCCGGCGTGTTTTTGATTATTTTCAGCCGAGATAAAGCGGCACAGGATCCGAGGTCTCCCGAGCTGTGACCCTTCAGATCACAGGCCTGGCTCTAAACCTTTGGCCCTCCTGGTCCTGACCCTGCACCCTAACCTTCCCTGAAAGTGCACAGATGAGATTAAAGGAGGGATTCCCTCTGTCAGCGACCTGCTGTTTCTATTTTCAGGAGGATTTCTGCTCATTTTTCAAACCTGGCTCTTCAAAAGGACCGGCTCTGAAGTCCAGACACGGATGCTGAGAGGACGGGCGGCTCATTCCTCAGAGTTTTCTTCTTTCTGGGACAATCTCGGAGCATCGGTGGGTGACAGTCTGCCCACCCACGGAGGCCTTGGCTTGTCTCCTGTGTGGATCTCTGATGCGTCCCCGTGTAAACAGCCTCCCCGTCTCCAGCCCGCAAACACGATCACTTCTGAAGAATGCAAATGTAGATTGTGAACGCTCCCTTTGCTTTATCACGCTGGACAAACAGAGCTGAGTTATTGGGAGGATTATGAATAACTTTTTTTTCTGCAGTGGAAAAAGGGAGATGTGGCCAAGACGGAGTCATCAGAGGTCCCTAAAATAGCCGCAGTCTGAGAATGAAGCAGAGAAAGGTGAACGGCACCGCTTTGTTCGCTTCTGTTAAGCCCATTCTGCTTCATCGCCCCCCAGAAAAACCCGCGGCGGAGGAATCCTCCCGCTCCTCTGTAGCGCCTGTTTGACTTTGGAAGTTGTGAAGCATTCGTGTTTTCTTTTAATAAACTGTCTTTTGTGTGCAGGTTTAATGTAAATGTTTTTGTTGAAGCGTGCTCTGTGTGTGTGTGTGTGTGTGTGTGTGTGTGTGTGTGTGTGTGTGAGTGTGTGTGTGTGTGTGTGTGTGTGTGTGTGTGTGTGTGTGAGTGTGTGTGTTTACTTTGGCGTGGACAGCGAGCGTGCCCTTTTTGTTTACAGGTCTTATTGGCTCTTCTCTCCCACACTTCTAATGCCATTTGCTTATTGCTCTTCTCACTGTGTCGTCTCAATTACAGAGGGGTCTCCAGCAGAAGGAGCACGTGTAAAACACACACACACACACACACACACACACACACACACACACACACACACACACACACACACACACACACACTTAAAGCCAGCCTTGTGTGTGTGTATTTATTATTTCTGAAGATAAATGAGCATTCAGGATGTAAATAGACACTCAGCGATAGAGCTTTCATTTATTCCGCTTCAATCTGTGCAGACAGTCCAGCATGGTTCCCATGACAGGGTCACAACAGAGCGCTGGGCGGCTCCCCCCAGCCCCTTTATTTTATTTTAGACCAGAGGCTCATGGGAAAGCTATTTCAAGACCTTTTCCTGTCGGCCTCCGAAAAAACCGAGCCGGGTTGGTTAACAGGTGCAGTGAGAGCAGAAGGGTCTTTAAAATAGTTTGTTTTTACTCTGAAGCTTCGTGAGTGTGTGTGTGTGTGTGTGTGTGTGAGTGTGTGTGTGTGTGTGTGTGTGTGTGTGTGTGTGTGTGATCTGAATTCAGCCTATGGGAGAGAAGGGGGAGGGGCCTACTGTACTGTCCTCTGTGTGGATGCATTAATCGGGGCGTGTCCGCGCTGCAGAGTGTTGACGTTGTGGAGATGATTCAATGTGAAAGGTGAAATTCCTCATGCCTTGGCTCAGTGGTAGAGTCGGTCGTCTCTCAACAGGAAGGTCGGGGGTTCGATCCCCAGCTCCTGCAGCAACATGTCCCATGTGTCCTTGGGCAAAACACTTAACCCCGAGTTGCTCCTGCTGCTTGATCAGCGGTGTGTGTATGAATGGATGAGTTCATACTGAGTGTGTAAATGTGTGTGTGTGTGACCTGAAGCCACAGGATGTGTCAGAGGATCAACCTGTTCATTAAAGGTTTTCTTGAATCTTCATCTCTTAAGAATTATCATCCTCGTTTCCTGCTGGAGTTTTTCCCAGCTGCTGATTGGTTGAGAGTAAACTGTGAAGCTTCTGTGTCTCGTACTGTATTTTAGGTGGACTTAAGCCTGATGCCTTGTTGCATAATCCAGATCTTCATCAGAAGTTTCCACTTCTAGCGTGCAGGTTGTCGGGGAATGGTGTTTCTTTCACATGGCAACAGAGACTTTAAAAACAGGAGGAGAGAGAGATGTGCTGTTCTGCATCCAGTGACTCATGAAGCAGCGACTTCATGCTCATCATATCTGACCTTCTTTTAGAACCATGATCAACGTGATCAGCGTCCATAAGTCATCTGTTGGTCCATTAAACGCCCCGAGGAGCGTCCGTTCATCTGTTTGTGCTGAGGCTCAGTCCTCGAGTGGACGATCCTGGTGAAGGTGACTCATCAGGCTTTTCAACCATGTACAACACAACACCTTATTGTTATTCACAATAAGGCGTGTAGCTGAGCTGATGGACAGGTGGGCGCCGTGTGACGGTTTGTCAGGAGGCTTAAAACCCGCCTCAGCTCTCAGCCTGTCGTTAGCTTGACTCAACGTTAGCCTGGTGCATACATCAAAGCCTGCTGATCAGTGATTGGTCCCCGGACCCCCGCAGACAGATTCTGAACGTAGAACCTGTGAGAGAGATACACGAGGAGGAGGAGGAGGAGGAGGAGTGAGAGGGAGAGAAAGGAGAGAGAGAATGAAGTCTTTGGGAGCAGGATGACCCATCTGACTTGGCCGGCCCCTCTTTGTGTTTCCCACACAGTCTGACTGAGGCTAAATCCACACGCCCCCCCGCCCCCAACCCCCCCCCCCCATGATATGATTCATGGCTCAGTGACGGCCAACATGTTTGCCTTCCATGCTGCCAGCTGCACATGGCATCACCATCACTACTCTTCGTCCTCTTGCCCAGACTCTCAGAGCATCACAGATCTCTCAGGTCTGATCTCAAAAACTTTCTCAGGATGATTTTTTTTCATTTTTCACGGTCGGCTCGTCGTGAACCACGCTCTCCGCCTCTCTTCATGTTCACTGCACATGTGGCGCGGTTTCACGTGTTTTCTGCACTGTGGGAATTATCAGATAACGCGCTCTCACATTACCTACTATAGATGCTGTTGCCATGGGAACAGGTGAAGTTGGCATGCACGCTCATGTTTGTGTACATGCGACATGAAAACAGGGAGTATGATGATGCATAGAATCAAGCCTGTTTGTTATCTGATGGACAGGAGTTCACTGCACATGTTGCCCACTATGGTACCCATGGGGGGGGGGGGCCCTACGGTGGCCCTGAACCTACGGTGGCCCTGAAGGTCTACTCCAAAAACATTTCACAAAGAGTGACCCAGAAGTTTCACCAGACATGTGCACAGCACGTTCGCTCCCGTCCGTCCAGAACATCCAGAACAGGAAGTCAGAGCGTCCCGTCAATTTCATAACACGACACAATACACACTCTGTCAACATGACGCCAATAAACTCATGGAATGAACAACAAATCACCCTCAGAGAGTCGAAGCGACATGATGTTTGCACGCCGTGATCTCGTGAGTCAGCTAATAAGATGAGCTGACGTTTAATGTTAGCTGTTAATGAACAGTGAGCGAGTCAGAGGAACCATGAGCAGGTTCATGTGGCTGGTTGGAGAAGTTAGTCGCCTGCGATGACGAGCGTTCATCCTTCTATTTCAAGCTTTTACTAAACAGCAGCGTTCCCACAGCTCTGCACAGATCACCTGTCATTCAGAAATGAAGTCTGGCATGGGGCTCAAATACCAGCTGACTTTATTATTGTGAGGCAGAAATATGCATCAACACTTCATCTTCAGAGAGAAGCCAACTGTGGGACGCCACGTGATGTGGACTCTCCTCCTTCGCTTCTACCTTCATCGAGGTCTCGGGGTGGCAGTCGCTCAGTCCGTAGGGACTTGTGTGGGGGACCAGAGGGTGGCCGGTTCAAGTCCCGGGAGCAGGGCATTAAACAGACTGACATGCTGCCTGTGGCTGCAGGTGACACTCAGCGGGTCTCTCTCTGTGTGAGACTCACCTGAGAATGAGAAGGACGCCGTCACATCCTGCTCACGCCGTCTCTGACCAAACTGGACAAGGACATGATGTCCTCGCTGTCGTCCTGCTTTCTCACAGCTGGTTTGGAAGCGGGGCTCTTTATTGGATGACTTAATGCTCCAACTATTTGAAGAATGTGCTGTAAACTTCCCATCAGTGTGATATGAAGCGTCAGAGTGTGATGCTGCTGTTTATTTGTGTCTCGTGTGTCTCCATGACCCTGACCTTCCTGCGAGCTGTGACTCCCATGTTCGACCTCCGTCCCCGTGAGCGGGACGAGCGTGGCGTGGCGTGCACGACGTCTTTGCCAAGCAGACATGGCATTTTGGCTGAATCTCCTCCCTCTGGTCCTCGGCTCCCCCAGGACCTCCCGAGAACATGGACCCAGCTTGTTTCCCATCTTCTGTGCTACAAACAGACCCAAACAAATATGCTGCTCAGTGCTGCCAAAGGGCCCGTCACTTAACATCGCTGCTACGACCAGCGCCGACTCCAGCTGTGTGTCCATCAGGCCGGCTCGCGGTCACTGTCCCAGAATCTACGGGGGCTTTCCCCGCCGCAACAAACAGCTATTTCCACTCCACCTCCTCCCCCACACCAGCGGCCCCCGGGGAGCCCTCCGTTCTTGGCCGTGGCTCAGGACAGTTTTGTTTGTCTTTTATTTGAAACCCTCACAGGCCGTCACATCATCTTGATTGGATGATCCGAAGACTTCCCGAGCCGGGTAAACAGACAGTGTGAAAGTTCACGAGGAGCCTGCTGGACCTCAGATGGGACTCAGTGGGCTGATACTCACAGAAGTGATTTGTGGGTCCCCAGCCGCTCAGCCCTCCTGACACCAGCACCGTCTGTGGAGGCAGAAAGCATGGGATTTCCCATCCATCCATCTGATAAGAAGATATGATGAGTTCTCAGAGAGGCACGCCGTCCCTGGAGTGAACAAGAGGACGTGTCACACGTCTCTGTCTTTGTTTGATTTCTTGCAGCAGAGACATTTTGTCATCAATCTGAATTAAAATCCCTCCTCAACATCCCGTGCAGCATCCTGCAGCACGAATCATAGGATTATGTCATCACGCTTTGCACATCAGTGAATGAGCGCCTGACCACAAGGGCTGCTTCCAGTCGAGCCCTCAGAGACCCACACACACACACACACTCACACACACACACACACACACACACAGAGGAAATACAGTGGATGAAGTGTCACAGCAGAGAGAAGTAAGAAGTGAGAGTCCAAGGACAGGGATCCAGATTGGGAGGAAGACATGCAGAGTTATGTGGAGGTATTTATAAGAACAGTGTGGTCCCCCTCCTCTTTGTCTCGTCCTCTTGGGGGTCTGTGGATGAGAGAGGGAGACTCTGTTCCCAGACCAGGATCCGCTGCAGGAAACCTCCCCTGCATTTCTCGGCGGTCCTGGCTGCTCACAGCGGCTGTGATTGGCCCACCTTCAAACCTCGTCCCCGAAAAAAACCGACATCCGACTGGAAGACCACCGCGTGTCTGCGTGTGTGTTGACCTTGAGTTGTTCCAGCGAAACGAGACATGATGAGAGAAGCTCAGACATGTTAGTCCCTCTCAATATGTGCTGCCTTACTGACCTTTCACCTACTAAGCTGCTGGACCAGTACTTTGTACCCCAGGTCGCTGGTACCAGGAGGTTCTACTGGCCCCCATTTTTAAACACAAACTGTGTGTGTGTGTGTGTGTGTGTGTGTGTGTGTGTGTGTGTGTGTGTGTGTGTGTGTGTGTGTGTGTCTGTTTTAAAACACCTTCAGCTCCATCTCTTTAAATGGATCTAACGTTGTAGACCTCGATGTCGGTCTGGACTCGAGTCCACTTCTGAGTCGGTTCTTCCTGGGTCTGGTCTCGGTCTCTCGGACTCGGGTTTACTGTTTGGCGCTCATCACTGTGATCAGAAGGAAAACGCCTCTCTCTAACAGAACACATGACTTCATTTCTGATCAACAACCTTCCACATGTTCCGCTCTAGGGACACGCCCCCTACACGCCGTGGTCTCGGTCTCGGTCTCGGAGCACTCTGGTCTTGGTCTAGACTCTGATCAGAAGTTAGGGGAAGTCATCCTTTCTGGTGTTTCATTTTGCCTGTTCAGAAGACACATCCTGATCTCACTGATGGTAAACGCTTAAAGAGTCGCTCCTCTGACGATGAGTAGTGAAACTTTTTGGTCGGACATTTTCATTCAGGCTCGTCATGCATCTGAATAAATTCACCACAGACGTGGGGAACCGTGGAGGTGGTTAATGTCAACAACAGCCATCTGCCATGACAGCCATACGTACGTGACCTCCTCCTTATCGATGCTGCTTTACCTCAGATACTCCAGGCACACGTTACACCGGCTCTCAAAGGAAAGTCCTCTTCGGTTTAAGAGTCAAATGTAACAGAGTGGCGAGGTCAGAGCAGGTTGGATATGCAGCGGAGCGGCGAGGAGAAAGCAGAAGGTCAAAGGGGGCCAGCGATAGGCCGGGAGGAAAACACACTCTGAGGACACGTAACACAGACATGAGGAGAACTCTGAGAGGAGGTCCATCTGAACCAGAATCCTTCAGGGCAGGCGAGGGATTAAAGCGGACAGCTCAGGACGGGGCTGCGGAGCGTGTGCGCCGTAATTGAATTTCACGCTGGCTGCCTCCTTCTGAAGTCGTGTAGCAAAGCGATCATTTGAAAAGAAAGCTATTAGTCAAGCCCTGTGCGGAGCTCAAAGCTGTGCCGGAGGAAATCTGGGATTACCCCGGCAGCGGGCTTCGCTGTTCTCCGTCAAAACACGAGTGTCCCGATGAGCGGCGACGGAGGGACCGCAGCAGTGCATTATGGGCTTTGAAAGGGTAACAAACACTTGACCCTGTGCACGAGCAGCTCCGTGCCCCTCCAGCTTGGTCTTCTTCACATCCAGAATCACAAGGACAGCTTCACACCTGAACGTCTCCAAGCAGAGGACAGAAAACAGAACCTTCATGTTGGATGAAGCTTCATGTGAAAAAGCCTTTAAGCCTGTGGAGTGTCGTCATGTTGGTTCTTAAATGTCTCTGGATGAGAGTCTGGGCAGGGTGGAAGGTTTGAATCCTGCAGACACCATGACACAGAGACAACGTGCAGACGTGCTGCTGAAGGAGAAACTCCAAAATCATTTTTCATCTGATCCTGTTTGTTGCAAAGTGACTGTTGTGTTTATCAGAGTTTGTCTTTGTAATTCTGTTCTAAAACATGTTGATTGTTTTTCTAAATCAAAGTAGTCGGTTGACAAGTATGAGAGCAGAAAGTTCTCTAACGACCAGGATGAATCAATTATTCAGATATTTACAGATCAGGCAGCAGCTTTCTTTCCTCTCAAACAGCTGCAGTCTGAAGACTCCTGACTGACGTGTGTGTGTGTGTGTGTGTGTGTGTGTGTGTGTGTGTGTGTGTGTGTGAGAGAGGAGCTCAAGCTCTCATGCATGTTTGTTTGGTTCTGCAGAAATCAGAGAAAATAAACTCTGTAATGGGACATTAATCAAAGACAGATTGTTGCTTTTCACTTCCATTGTCCCAGAACCTCGAGCAGCACGGAGCACATTGTTTAATGTCAGCTCGATACACACATCAATGTTCATGTGTTTTCATAAGAGCTGGCATTTTAATCAGCAACATCAAACATCCTGCAGATCATTTTCATGTGGACAGTAAAAATGTAAATAAGATCCTTATTTTAAAGGTCATTTTAAAGGTCCTCCTCTTCTTCAGGTGAAATCAGTGTCCTCGCTCCTCTTCATCATGTGTGTGAAGTGTGTTGTTGTAAATCCTCTCTGATCCTGTATTTGATCATGTCTATAAACCCCTCTATTTCAGCCCTGCTCAGAACAGGCTGTTTCTGTGTCTGTAGCTTTAAATATGTAAATGAGCTGTGTCTGACCACGCCCCCTCTCTGGAAGGGCTCGGGTGTACTCGCTGCTTTCTGGCTCCATGTCCTATTGTTTACGGTGAGAAGGCAGACTCAGAGGGCAGAACAAACACCTAGCTGTGGGAGTGTCACCCACCAGGGGGAGGGGCTACTGCCCTTTGTGATGTCATGAAGGGAACATCTCCAAACAGCCTGTTTGAGCACAGACTGGTGAATAGACTGTATAAAAACATGGACGTAGTTTCAGTGATGTCACCTGTTGGTTTTTGAAGCTAACTCTCCGTGTTAGAAACGTAGAGAGACGAGCCTGAAGTCAAACAGCTGTTGTTTCAGACGAGAGGAGGAAAGATCTTCAACCAAGTCCAGGTCTCTTTGGATCGAGCTTTGAGTCCTCACTGAGGGTTTTTACGTGGAGCAGTTTGTCCTCTTCAGTGCTGCAGTGATGCTGCAAACTGTGTCGCTGCCCCGTTCCATGTCTGGGATGATTTTTAATGTTGTTTGTGGCTCGCGGTCCCTTTAACGCAGCAGCTTCTGTTTGTGTTCAAGTTCAGAGGTTTTCAATAAAGCCCGATATTCAGATGATTAGATTATAATCTGATTAGGCTGTGATGAGTGTTTCTTACAAACAGGAGACAGAAGAAAGAGAAAAGAAGGAAAATGTCCTGGAAACATAAATATAAGAGCGTCTTATTGGAATCAGTTAAATCTAAGCTTTCCTGTTGGATTTATCCTGTTTGAAGCTGCACTAAGCACTTCTCAGCTCCGTGTGTGTGTGTGTGTGTGTGTGTGTGTGTGTGTGTGTGTCATGTGAAGGCCCCTCTGTGAGCACTGATCCACAGTATGAGCATACATACTGGTGCAGGGTCATATCGGTGCTGCACACTCGGCAGCGAGGAAACAAACAGCGAGGTGTCACGCTCAAACCTCGGCCTGCTAATTGGCTGCTAATTAGAGAGCGGTCTGACCTGCAGTGATTCCAAACACTGGAAGGAGCTGGACATGTTCATGTGTGTGTGTGTGTGTGTGTGTGTGTGTGTAATCCTCTCTGTTCAGAAACATGATGAAATATGTGAATACATGAGATCTTCATGTTCAAACAGCCCCGACTCTCCTTTGACCCCGACGCCACTGCGACAGGAAATTATAAAGTCTCAGCCTTCAGTGCCTCCCCGACAAACACACACCAGTCTCTTTGAATTGTTCCAGTCAGTCAGTGTCAGAGGTCTGGCCTGAATGATTCATGTGATCTGAGGTGCATTTTTTTTATTCTTTGAAAAACCCTAAAAATGACATTTTGCGGAGTGATTGGTTTTTAAAACACAGCAAAAAGTAGAAAGTGTAGTTATTCAAACTAACATCCCTCCTTCTCCTCTTGTTTTAGAAGGATTTCAACTCTCTGTGTTTCGTTTTGATCGAATTAGAGCGGAGCCACGAGAGGTAGAAAAGCTGACGAGGTCTCAGACTAAGTCCAGAAAAAAAACTGCAGAACTTAAACAGCTCTGTCATCTGATTAAAACTCCAGTTTCTGGTTCTGTTTTCTCGTCCTGGAGCCAAAACTGTGAAGAGCAGCGTGCAAATGAGAGCGCGAAACACAGACTCAACATGAGGAGACTCTGTGACACGCTCGCATCACAGGAGGTCATTTTATCTGTAAAACACGGGCTCTCTGCAGAGCTGCACACGCACACACACACACACACACACACACACACACACGCACACACACACACACACACCTGATTATTCTTGGAGAAGCTCTGGATGTCTGTGTGATGGAAGGAGTTAACGTGTTGGCTGTCAGCTCCGGCCTGCATCTCTGCAGCTCTCCTGAAACAGCCTCAACTTTTCCTCCCAAACGTTTCCTTTCCTCCCCCGCGGACCGATTAGATGTCTCCACTTTTAAAGGTCGCTAGCTTGGCGCTACACGCCGACCTTCAGCACTACAAAGCGGGTTCACGTTGTTGTTCTTGTACATAATGAGGACCGTTACTTCCAAAGTAAAACCGCTGAACGATCATCAATGCACACAAGTGAAACTGTGATAAACGCTTGAGCGAGCTCTTTAAAGCTCCGAGCTTGTTAAATGATGATTTAAGGGACAAACGTGGTAGTAAAATATGTTCTCCTGGTTGGATGACGTCATTATAAATAAAAGCGTTGTGTTTTATGGAGGCTGATGTTATTTGTGGCGCTAGTGGGGGCGCCTGTTTGTTTGCAGTGTAACGCTATATCTGAGGAGTGATGTCATGAGAGCTGACAAACTGATATCAGAGTAATAAAACACTCTTCACCATGTTTGTCTCAAATGTGCCCCTCGCCTGTTTACAGATGTTTTCAACAGAAGCAGAAATCCAGCCGACCTGTGAGTCCTGACTGTCTCCAGTGAGGGAGAAGCTGGAGTCCTGCTGGCTGTGTTGTTGTCAGAGCTGTGTTTACATGGCTCCTCCCCTTGTGTATAAAAGCTGTTTGAGTCAAGAAGAAGAAGAACATACTCACTGATAGATCATTCTGTCAGTTTACATGAAGCTACCAGCTAACTACAGAGCGCTAACATTAGCATGCTAACTTAATGCAGGACACAGGGGATTGAAGCTACCAGCTAACTACAGAGCGCTAACATTAGCATGCTAACGCTACAATGCAGGACACACAGGTGACTGCAGCTAATGGTAATCATTGATAACTCCTGTGTGCGACCTCGAGGGGTCGGAGGTGTGTCGCTGCTGGAGGAGGGCGTAGATTCAGTATGAAGGAGGCGTGGCCTAACAGCAGTTTGTTTTGGTTTTATGCTGGTGCTCAAGGGCGACATCTACTGGGTCAAAAAGTCACACACTCGTCTTTTAAGAAAACATCAAAGCGCACTGTTATGACTGTCTGTGTTGACTCTCACAGTCTGTCCTTCAGCTGAAGCAGCTCGCTCTGACAAAACAACATTTTCTCTGCATTTCATTTTTTAAGTTGTCCCAGCCTGAAGTCCATCCGGGTCTCGACTTAAACGGGCGACGTCCGTGAGTCTGAAGCTGCAGTTTTCAACAAGTCGTTGATAGTTTTATTCTGCTGTTGTTCCTACTTTTACTGAAACACGTCGATCATTCCAAAGTAAAAACGAGTGCACACTGTCGAACATGCAATGGATTGGTTGCCAATGAATTCGTGTTGTGCAACTTTGACAGCTTACAAACTTTCTAAGTACTTAAAGTAGTGACTTTGTTTTAAATCCACCTTCCTCATTAGCACAGATCACCTGTGGGGATAGAAAGGAGTAAAAGTGTGCACACACTTCAGGCCCCCCCAGACGTAAAGGTCTGGACCCCTTACAGTGTGCCTTACATACAAATGTAGATCTTCATAAAGTTTTTCTAAGGAGTGAACAGATTCAGCAGAAGACACTGAGAGGAGAAGTTATAATTCACAGAAGTTATTTACAGTAGAGGAATGTTTCTGAGGCTACAAATCTTCCTCTGTTTACTCGTTCAGACCAATAAAACGCCACGTTGAACTTTGTTTCTCATGTCTTGAACATCATCAGCACATCTCCGTCCGCTCAGATATCAGCTCAGCTTTCATTTCACCACCTCATCTGATCGCTCCTTTCATCCCTCCCTTTCCATCCCCGTCTAACTCCCTCCATCCCCGAGCTCCAGCGGCTTATTTGGGCGCTTTTCCCCCAGAGGACACGTCGAGTTGAGCCGCCGTGAATTCCTCTGGCTCTGCCTCGGCTTGTCTTGGAAAAACAACAGAAATTACAGCGGAGAGAGCGGAGGAGATAAGACGTTACACGCGTCAGGAGGACCGGTTAAGTGTGTGTCAGGACTTCACACCCTGCATCACTGCTTCACTTTCTCTGGCCAGATCACGTGGCCTTTTCGAAGCGGCCTGTGTAAACCCAGAGGGGAAACAGCACATAGTTTACAGTTTGCGAATCTTTGCGTCTTGCCAATTAGACAAAACACAGTCGCCATACGAGTCCTCCAATCTGCACTCACAAACACAGATTATTCAAAGTCCAAAATGTGGCTATTTATTATATTAGCAACATACAAAATGGATGACTTCATTTCTTCGATGTTCCTGCAGCACTTAATCTGCATTCGATCTCTGTAAACGAAATAAATCAAAGCTTGTATTTAGAGCAGTGTGGAGATGTGAAGGCGTGCGCGACGCGCTGCCATTGTTTCTCTCACGGCGTGTTCTGTATTAAACAGGCCACGCTGACGTGCAGCCTCAGGAGTGTGGAACGTGTTTCCAAGTTGATGTGACACCTTTCAAACAAGAGCAGCCTCTTTTTTGTACTCTGGTTCCAGCGC
>NC_136711.1:800908-813408 GCF_947650265.1 Symphodus melops | reverse complement strand
GCAGGCGGTCTGATCGTTACGACGGCGTGAGCTTGTATGAAACATCACGCTGACCTCCGCCTATCGTCCCCCGTGTCCCCGTCACTGTGTGTAAATCCTCAGAGTGGTCTCTGTCTGTCTCTGGGTGGGCTCCGGGGGGCTTTTAAGCCAGTCCCATCAGTTAAGGCTTCATTAAAGAGGTTCCTCCTGCCGTGCACGGAGGAGTCCTGCTCTCCTCGGACAGTGATTTAATGGCACTGTTGTTCTCTCTCTGAGGTAAATGCACCGCTCTGTTATTGTTTGCCCGGCTCGTGTTTATGTACAGTAAGCATGGAAGCCCCCTTTTTGTCCCTCCACACACACACTACCTCTAATCTCGGGTGTCAAGATACGGCTGAGGAGACACAGTGACTTGAAGACGACTTCCCAGAAGAGACGAGTGGAATCCCAGAGACCTGCCAGGGCGTCTTTATTTCTTTCACAGAGAACTTTGTTCAAACTCGTATCAAAGATAAGCCAGAGCTCTCAGGTGATAACAGCGCCTTTGGCAGCCATGTTGGAAAGGCTTCGGCTGCACAGACCGCAGACAGCTGGAAGTTTCTAGATGAACTCGGCTTTATGGACACCATTGAACTTTCAAACTGCGGCGGATTGTGAAGCCGCTCTGAATCCTGACTCTGTGGGTCGGACTTGAACTTGAGGTTTGGTAATGTCTCCTGTTTGTGTGTTAACATCACTAAAAGGTGAGTCAGGAAACAGACAGGAGCTCAACCCAGCAGGAAAACAGGAAGAATCCTCCTCACATGCTCCATCCACCAGGAGCAGCGACTCTCCTCCTCGATCGCCCCTCCCCCTCTCTCTAAAAAGATCGGCTCTCTCCTCTCCACGACGGTTCGACACTTACACTCGTGTCACCGCCGACTCTGAGCCAATCAGATTCCTCACCTTGGGGTGTGTGTGAATGCAAGACGTCTCTCGACCTGAGGAAAAAAGTCCAACAGCAACTTCTGCATGAGCAGAAATCTCTCCGTGTGTCTCTCTGTCTCTGTCTTCTCTTGTTCTGTGTTTAAAAAGTGACCCTGGATTTCCTCCACACACGTCCTCACCTGCAGCCTCTTTGAAAAAGTGTCTTTGTGGAGGGCTTTGCATGAATGGATGTGAGCTGTGTTGTCCTGTGAGCATATAGGCCATTGTCCAAACAGAGCTTATTAAAGAAAACAGTGGTGTGTGTTTGTGGGGCCGTATAGAAGCGTGCAGCGTAGATCTGCTGCACGCTCTGATGTCTCAGTGAGAGGCTCATTCTTCACACTGACGCTCTGTGGAGGTTATCTAAGCTACTGAATCCTCACACAGCGTGTGTTTGATGTTTACTCAGGAGGGTCAGCGCTTCCTTCACTTGAGGTAATTGATCATTTGGCAGCGGCGTCTGATGGAGGAAGGCGTGTGTGAGGCAGACAGGAAGTAACTGTGGAGCAGCGTGGTAACGGCGTCTCCTTGTCTTTACAGGGGATCTGACCCGAGGAGACATGTCGTCCTGCAGGGACTGAAGCGTGGGACATGAACTCAGTGAAACGCCCTCAGGTCCTGCTCAGCGGTCCAGAGGACAGGCAGAGTCCAGGACACCTGCAGAGGACGACGCTGACGGAGAGGAGGAGCCACAGGCCGAGGGGCGAGCTGCTACAGAGAGAGAGAGAGGACGGTAAAAACACTTTATTTAAAGTTCAACCTGCCGTCCTTCACTGAGCCTGAAGGTCACCTTCAACTGTTGTACAGTTTTTTATTATTCTCTATCTTTGACTCTTTTTTAAATTCTATTTTATAAATAAGGAAATTGCTTCTCATATTTAAACGCTTCCTCATATATGAAAATGTACTCACGCGATAAAAATGGATTCTGAGTCCGGGTGGGAAGCAGAGGAGCCCGGATGTGGGGTCACCTGGTCCGGCCTCAGGACTGAAAAGAGGTTTTTACTTCTGTCCAATGTTTTAACAAAAAAGCAGAACAAACATGTTTAATAAAGCGCTGAACACACACAGCTCCTCGACCCCCCTTCAGCTCCTCGACCCCCCTTCAGCTCCTCGACCCCCCTTCAGCTCCTCGACCCCCCTTCAGCTCCTCGACCCCCCTTCAGGTCCAGGACCCCCCTTCAGGTCCAGGACCGCCGGTTGAGAATCACTGAGCGAGATGACAGAGTAAACCCTCTTCAGAAGAAGAACGTGTGATCATCATCACGCTGTTCACTGCTGCTGTGTTTGATGTTTCCTGATGATGCACGTCTGCGGTGGAAACGCTCGCTGCTGGTTCTCTGTGTGTCGTCAGACTCACGTAAGAAAGAGACCGAGCTGAACTCAGAGGGAAGGAGGCGTTTCCTCCCGACATTAACCACAGCTGTTTTCACCAGTCGACAGAGAAGGTAACTTCAGCAGGAGGCTCGCACTAACTCCACCATCTTCAAATCCAGGTCAGACTCTGGTTGGATAGAATCTGTTGACTCGGGCTTTCAGGGTCTCAACCTTATCGATATGCAGGTCTGCTCATTTCTTCTTCTGGAGCTCCGCTCTGAAAGCTTCTGGAAGTTTCTCTGCTGTGTCCTTGTTTCATCGTGTTTGTATGTACAGAAATGAAACCCACATGATTGGCTGCTCTGTCAGCATGTCCTCCACTTTCAAATCAGCGCCTGATCAGTCGAATGTCATGTTTGTTCGACTGACAGGCTGAGTCTCCTCCCTCCAGGTGTTCGATGTCTCTAAACCTGAAGGTCGGCGGTTCGATCTGCTACAGATGGACTTCACACAGCTCGGGTCAGAGGAGCGCCTCGGTGTGCAGATCTCTAAAGACGTCAGTGTGTGTGACGGCGTTTTAATGCATGAAGTCCACGTCATTTCTGACTGCAGCTTTTCAACAAGCACGCCTCCGCTGAGGGGGAGGGGCTTATCCTCTGAATGAAGAAGGTCATATTTGTTTGAGATAAGTCTGAGTGAACGAGCTGCTTTCCTCCCTTGTTCACATGATCGATGGAGTTTTCTGAAACCATTTTAAAAACAGCAGAGACTCACCTCTGTGTTGTGTTATTACCGTTAGCAGCTTCAGATAAACGGAGAGAGACGTTGTTTTATTTCAGCCAACGAACACAGAACAGGTAAGAATGTGAGTCCCACACGTCTGCCAGATCAAACACATCTTATTGAATCCTTGTGATGATGAATCCTTTCTGAAACACATGTCGGCTCGTCAGCGTCACAGGGCCGAGGCTGAAAGCATCCCAGGAATCCTGAGATTTACGTGCTTATTTTTAGACTGAGAGGATGGCGAGGGCGACGCAGCGTTTCCCTCTCAGGCTGACAGAGTTTCCATGATGTCAGCAGAGAAGCTGAAGAGGCGCACACGGACGGGAATCTCCTCGAGTTCAGCCGTTCATCTGACCACGTCGGGCAGAGAGAGGAAACAGAGAGCCGAGCCTGACACACTTCCATGTGTTTCCACAGAGAGACACGTCTGCATGTGGAGGTCACCAACAGTCACACAGCTGCGTTAAAAGCGTTCATCGCTCGGAGCTTTAGCTGAGTGGCATTTTTTATTTTTCACCAGGAATATTCCCACTGAAATAAAAAATGTCTTTTCCAAAGAAGTCCTGGCCGAGAAGGCAGCAGAAAAAAACAAAAGACACAAAACACGGATGAAAGTCAGCCAGACGTGCACACTGTCAGACAGTCCTTCAAATCCATCACGCTGGTCTGAGATCCAGCTGAAGAGGCTGCAGCAGATTTAAAGGCTCTTTCATTTCACGCTGATTCTGGATCACGCTGTCGGGAGAGACAGCCGCTCCTCTCCTCAGACCCGAGGCCTGAACCATCCACAAGCACGAGGCGTCACCAGTGTTCTCATGAGGAACACATGCAGAGAACGCTCAGACGTCACCGCCTCGGAGAAGTTTGTCTCTGTAACACTCGACACAGCAGGTGGAGCAGGTGGAGCAGGTGGATCAGGTGGAGCAGGTGGATCAGGTGGAGCAGGTGGAGCAGGTGGATCAGGTGGAGCAGGTGGAGCAGGTGGATTAGGTGGATCAGGTGGATCAGGTGGAGCAGGTGGATCAGGTGGAGCAGGTGGAGCAGGTGGATTAGGTGGAGCAGGTGGATTAGGTGGATCAGGTGGAGCAGGTGGATCAGGTGGAGCAGGTGGAGCAGGTGGAGCAGGTGGATTAGGTGGATCAGGTGGAGCAGGTGGATCAGGTGGAGCAGGTGGATTAGGTGGATCAGGTGGAGCAGGTGGATCAGGTGGAGCAGGTGGATTAGGTGGAGCAGGTGGAGCAGGTGGATCAGGTGGAGCAGGTGGAGCAGGTGGATCAGGTGGATCAGGTGGAGCAGGTGGAGCAGGTGGATTAGGTGGAGCAGGTGGATCAGGTGGAGCAGGTGGAGCAGGTGGAGCAGGTGGATTAGGTGGAGCAGGTGGATCAGGTGGAGCAGGTGGATCAGGTGGAGCAGGTGGAGCAGGTGGATCAGGTGGAGCAGGTGGAGCAGGTGGAGCAGGTGGATCAGGTGGAGCAGGTGGAGCGGGTGGATCAGGTGGAGCGGGTGGAGCAGGTAGCTTCAGACTCTCTCCTGCATGCAGAGGCTGCAGCTCCTTCTGTCATCTGGAGGAGATTATTGAAGCTGATGGACACGATCCCCCCGACTCTCCATCATCTCGTTCACTGCAGCTCTGAACAGCTCGCGTGTTTACGCTGACTAATGAACTCCACTCTGTGATTATAGCTTCAACTTGTCCGAGCTGAACTTCCACTCCTGCAGAACTCCTGCATGTTCAGAACGCCGTGTTTACCTTTCCCTCCTCATGAGTGTTTCTGCCGCTCTGCCAGGCGGCTTATCGGAGCCGCCATCTGCAGCAGCGAGTCTTTTTCATATCGGGGAAACAGGTGGAATGTGTACAGATGCATATTTGCTGCTGTTGTTTTTAGCTGCTAATTCAGCCATGAAATTACTCACATGTTCATTCATCATCTGAGCGAGGCCGAGCGGAGCGGCGGGCCCCGACACGACGAGCGCAGGGCCGATATTAGCTCAGAGCAGGCGGGCAGTAAACAGGCGGTGTGACGTGATGAGAGCATGAAATGATGTGCTCGTGTTTGTAGTGCCGACCCAACTGTGTAATTGGTTTCATATTTAGTCGAAGGTATTGAAAGGTAGAGTTGTGTGAGCTCACACACATAAATAAATCTTTTTACTTTGGTTACAAAAATGCCGGTCCTCACGCCAAGCGCTCTGCTGCAGGACAATGATTGCTGCTTGTTTTGTAAGCTCTGAAACATTCGGCGCTCTGAGCCAAGCTGTGTTCACCTATCAGGAATGTACAGTCGAATGTCTGTGCAGAGAACATGGATGCAGGTGGGGCTGCAGAGAGACGGCGTGCAGGGAACAAGCTCTCCCACATGGTAAAGACACTGTGTTTGCACGCTGAGCTCACAGCGCCATCAGGACGTTTAATGGTCACATGACTGTGAGAGGTGCAGAGAGCTCAGAGTTCTACTCTCGACAACATCAAGTCTGTGCGTTGTGTTTTATTTTGAAAGGGACTCGCGCCTCGTCCTGTAAGCAAAGCGGAGGGCGGTGATGAGCGGCAGCGAGAGAAAAACAACACGTAGCTTTGTTGTTGGCCTGTTTGGACGTCGTGTTTATAAAGATATGGAGTCTGTATGTTGAGTTTTATTTTGAAATTGACCGCACGCTCTGTGTCCGGATCGTTCTACTCTGTCCAGGTCGACGCCGGCTTTCATCCCGCTCTGTCCAGAACGTGTTTGGAACACGGAGCAGAGCGCTGTGGCGTGACGGCTGCTCACGGATGTGTGCAGACGGACTGCAGCGCGTCTGGAGGATGTGGAAACTGTTGTGAAGGTGGGGTCAGACGCCTTTGATTGACAGGTGTGCAGTGGGCGGGAGTTAGGGGAGGAGGAGACGTTTGTGTGGCGTGGACGGCGATGAACAGCTGAGTGGCGTGTGCTGTTAGGCGAGGTGTTTGACTTGAAGCAGTAAAGTGTTTTCTGGAGGATTTCTCAGCTGCTGCGTGTTTATGAATTGACATCTTAAATTGAATTTTGGACCCGCTGAGGCTCCATATTTAGTCATGGGGAGGAATGACAAAGCGTAATCTCATCAGCTGACTCGTGGACAGTCTTCGAGGGGTTAATACGACTCCTTATGATTTCATGGCTCTTCTTCTTATTAAAAGGATTTTCAGATTTGAAGCTCCTGTCGGCTGGAAACACAAACTGCTTCAAACTTTGCGTGATTGTCGCTCATATCGGCGGCGTGGAGATGAGCAAGGACAAAAGTAATATAGAGGGAATTAAAGGGCTTACTCCGGAAGCTTCCGTTAGAAGTTTTCATTATTGGTCCGAGTCTTCACGAAGGAAGGCCTCGCTCGTCTGTCACCACAGAGACCGGCTGTGTTTGTTATCAAAGCTTTACAGTGGAGACAGTTGCACACACACACACACACACACACACACACACACACACACACTGACAGGAGAGTGTGTGACTTTATCTCATCGATTATTAACGGCTAATCAGAGCAGGAACACATCGTTTAGCACCGCCTCGTCTCATCAGTGATAATTCATCCATCAGCTGTCGACGGAGAGATAAAGAACATCCAGGATTATCCCGCTCGCCAAAACTCCGGAAAAGATTAGCTCATCGCATCCACCCGGCTAATTTTAGCTCCTCTGACGGTGGCATATTAAACCAAACGCTCTGAAATTCAATTAAGAGAGCAGTCGCCCACAATGACCTGAAAATAACCCGGAGTTCTTCTGAAACACCGGCCGCCTCACATGTGGTTTGGAAACAGCGGCGCTTAAAAACCGCAGCTCGAGAGCAGCTGCCCAGATTAATGAAGAGTTTCTTTTTCCAGGTGTTGTATTGTGGATACAAGAGCTCAGAGCGCCGAATATTTTAACCACCGGGAGAAATCCTCACGGTAGAAATGAAAACAAAGACACAATATACACCTCTGATCCGGCTCATGGTGAAGAGAGAGAGAGAGAGGGAGAGAGATAGAGGGAGAGAGAGAGAGAGAGAGAGAGAGAGAGAGAGAGAGAGAGAGACAGAGAGAGACAGAGAGAGAGACAGAGAGAGAGACAGAGAGAGAGAGACAGAGAGGGAGAGAGAGAGAGAGACAGAGAGAGAGAGGGAGAGACAGAGAGAGAGAGACAGAGAGAGAGAGAGGGAGAGACAGAGAGAGAGAGACAGAGAGCGAGAGAGAGAGAGAGAGAGGGAGAGAGAGACAGAGAGAGAGAGAGAGAGAGGGATTTCAGAGCAGGGTGTCTGCGTCCTCAGAGCGCCGTGACCATGGAGTCACCACACAGTGTGAGATAAGACCATGTATGTGGTCACACAGTGTTTTATTCTGAAAATAACCTCATGGCGTCAGACTTCCTGTCCCGCTCGACCTGCTCTGTGACACATTGAAATGAAAGTGTCGTTTTATCTGACGGAGCTGAGACGCAGCGCTGCACGCTGAGAGGTCAGAGCTGCTCCTGAGGGAGGGACAGAAGTTCACACTGTGTCAGCGAGAAGCTTTTCATTGACTCACGTTTCTGATAGGAATGACAGTGACAGAAGTGTACCTGAAAGAATGACAGTGACAGAAGTGTACCTGAAAGAATGACAGTGACAGAAGTGTACCTGAAAGAATGACAGTGACAGAAGTGTACCTGAAAGAATGACAGTGACAGAAGTGTACCTGAAAGAATGACAGTGACAGAAGTGTACCTGAAAGAATGACAGTGAGGGCCGGTCAAAATGTGAGATGAAGTGAGCTGAAGCGCCCGGTGGGAAAACGACCCCTCAGGCCTCCGTCTGCAGCAGAGGCAACGTTCAAACTTCAAGGACTGTGACATCACTCCCCGTGTCACACGCTCACCTGTCTGTTGCTCTACTGACGTCTCACACACACTTTAATCATCCTCAGCTGCTCATGAAGAGCACAGCTCAGCCTGTCTCAGTGCAGGCTCACATTAAAGCCTCTCACTTCACGTGTTTCTGCTTTTTTCAAACACCACCAATAACCCAAATAATGCACCGCAGTAAAAACAACAACAAAAGGCTGTGGATGGGCCGAGTGCAGCCGGTCCGGGATCTGCACACAAACCAGCAGGGAGGGTTGCATGCAATGTGAAATCATCGGCCCTCTCTCCAACAGCCTCATGTGCTGCTAATCATAAAAAGAAGAATTCATTTGAGGGTTTTCAGCAGCGGGCAGCTCGGGCATACATGTGTCAACATAGAGGGAGACTTAGAACCACATGTTCACGCAAATGGGAGGCAGCTGGATGTGATTACAGCCACACACACACACACACACACACACACACACACACACACGGCTGCACACAAGAACATGATCACGCAACAACAGCATCTCGGAGTAAAACATTCAAAAAATATTGATTCTAATTAACATAGAGGTGGACAAATCAATCAATCAAGCTTTATTTGTATAGAGAACAAGTGCGTGGAGGCGATTCACTAAAAGCAGGAAGAAGGCTGCAGGAACGTGCACCAATGAGGAGCATGCAACACGTCGTTTAGTGCTGCAGGTGAATGTTGCCGTCAGCCTCCTGCCCGTATGAGAGCGTGCAGACCGAGGCCGAGCGTGAGCCCGGCGCTCGAGCTCTGACCTCCTCCAAACGCTCTTCATTAACGTGTGGAGGGGGAGAATCCATCAAACGTTCCCTCCTCTCCCAAAGGCCAAGCACAACACGGCAGCGGGGTCATATTTTCAAAGCGTTCAGCTGACATACCAGCAGCTGAGGAGATCCTGCTCAGTGAAAACAACAGAAGAGCAGAGCTCAGGTCCAGAGATGCTATCAGTGTCAGGTATGTGTTCATTACACATGTTCTCCAATTAACGCTCAGAACACCAATCTACTGTGAGCGTCCTCTGTTTATGCACACCGCTCTTCATTCTCACTACACCTTGGAAATTTCATTAAAGTGAAGAAGAGCTACAACAGGTATCTGGCTGCTGATCCTCTGTTTGCTTTGGTTTGATGTAGACGGCCGTCCAATGATACGAAGCTGCGCGCTGGACGGATTTACTCAGAGAATTACAGACCGCAGGGACTAAGAGAGACTTTATTTCTAATAAGACGAGGGAGAGGCGGGCGAGATAGTTTTATTTCATTTTAATGCAGGAAAATAAATATGTTATTAATGGAACCTGTGGGGGGAAATGTTCCCAGCATGCATCTGTTCCTGCAGGACTGGACATGTTTTATTTCAGCATTTTGACTTCATGATCGTCACAAAAGGAAGATATTCAGCCGGCAGCGTTTTTTAACCTTTTACATCCATAAGAGACGTTTTGGAGCGCTGAGTCTGAAGATCACTTCCTCTCTGATGTCCTCTCTCTGTCTTCTGTCCTGCATGGCGAGGACGGGCAGCAGAGAAGTCACACACTCAGTCATCAGTCTACATGAACACAGATTTGGAGAGAGCAGCCTCCAGGCAGCATGTTGTGTTTTATTTTGAAATTGACCGGACACTGTGTGCGGCTCCTTGTCTGACTTCCTGTCTGGGTTGGTCTGTTCTGTTCAGCCTGCCTCCGTTTGAAACAGACCGTCGTGGCGGCGATGGCTCGTCTACGTGCCGGAGCTTTATGTTTCTGATTTGTGGAGTGATGATGAGATTTGTTAAGAGCATCATTACTCCATGATGCACAGCACAGGGAAGGTTTCAAACCTCTTAACCAATCAGAGGCTGACTGTAAACAGCAACACCATATTCTCTCACTTTAACTTTATAATAGCGTGCGATGAGTTTCTCCCATCTGACCTTTGACCTGCAGTGTGAGCCAGCAGCAGAGCGCCCTGCAGGCTGAAAACAAGCCGCATGTTCAGTCTGCGTGTTTCACCAGGACAACAATAATCCCACGCACGCCATGTCTCCGCTCGCCGTTTATCACGCTTTTACAACACAAGCACACATAAAGAATCCTGATTCATGAGCTGGTCGGGGAGTCCTCCTCTCTCAGAGGTCAGAGGTCATCATCATGTTGGACGTCCTGCATGAGGGGAAACATTCATGTCAAGTTTCATCTGAATCAAACGTCTAACCCTCGGGTCTACAGCATCATCCTGTAGGCTTTGGAACTGCCTTAACCTGATGGGGGTTCGCTTCCTTGCTCAAAGGCACATCTGCAGTACTATGTGAGTGAACTGGCATCTCTCCAGCAACCAGTCAAACTTCTTTCTCTGTCCGTACCGAGACATGAGTCAGGACTCCTCTCCACTTCAAGGCAGGGTGGGGAATTTTAGCTTTAGCAAGTAGCATTCCCTCAGTGCTCCATCTAGCCCCGCCCCCTCCCCTCTGTGCTCCCTCAAAAGCCACGCCCCCTCACTTACATGCACAAAAGCCGTCGCTCCAGAAGTGGTAAATAAAAGTGAATATTTCACTACTCACTGTACAAACGCCGTCATCAGTGATTGTGAGCGCACAAGAGGAGAACAAGCAGGGAGGCTGTGATTGGTTCATCAGAGAGCAGGGAGACAGGGAGGCTGTGATTGGTTCATCAGACAGCAGGGAGGCTGTGATTGGTTCATCAGAGAGCAGGGAGACAGGGAGGCTGTGATTGGTTCATCAGACAGCAGGGAGGCTGTGATTGGTTCATCAGACAGCAGGGAGGCTGTGATTGGTTCATCAGAGAGCAGGGAGGCTGCGATTGGTTCATCAGAGAGCAGGGAGACAGGGAGGCTGTGATTGGTTCATCAGAGAGCAAGGAGGCTGTGATTGGTTCATCAGAGAGCAGGGAGGCTGTGATTGGTTCATCTGATTGTGGCAGACATTGGTTGAAGTTTTTACAGACAAACTGAAACAGATGATGGATTTACTGTCTTTAAATATTTTAAATGTTTCCTTTTAATGGAATGTGAAAAATACCGACTCGTGTCCTGGTGGTTTCCTCTCGTTCAGTTTGAAGTTGTGAGGCTGAACGTGGACAGGAAGTGACAGCTGCTTCCTGTGCAGGTGAAAAGGTGAAAACACTCGACATGTTTCTGTTCTCACGTTGACAGACAGCCTGATTAGTGCAACACTCACAGAGATAACACACTGACTGTGTGGCCCTCCTCTTCGTCTGACAGGCTGCTTACTGACTGTGTCGCCCTCCTCCTCGTCTGACAGGCTGCTTACTGACTGTGTGGCCCTCCTCTTCGTCTGACAGGCTGCTTACTGACTGTGTGGCCCTCCTCTTCGTCTGACAGGCTGCTTACTGACTGTGTCGCCCTCCTCCTCGTCTGACAGGCTGCTTACTGACTGTGTCGCCCTCCTCTTCGTCTGACAGGCTGTTTACTGACTGTGTCGCCCTCCTCTTCGTCTGACAGGCTGCTTACTGACTGTGTCGCCCTCCTCTTCGTCTGACAGGCTGCTTACTGACTGTGTCGCCCTCCTCTTCTTCTGACAGGCTGCTTACTGACTGTGTCGCCCTCCTCCTCGTCTGACAGGCTGCTTACTGACTGTGTCGCCCTCCTCCTCGTCTGACAGGCTGCTTACTGACTGTGTCGCCCTCCTCTTCGTCTGACAGGCTGCTTACTGACTGTGTCGCCCTCCTCTTCGTCTGACAGGCTGCTTACTGACTGTGTGGCCCTCCTCTTCATCTGACAGGGTGCTTACTGACTGTGTCGCCCTCCTCTTCGTCTGACAGGCTGCTTACTGACTGTGTCGCCCTCCTCTTCGTCTGACAGGCTGCTTACTGACTGTGTGGCCCTCCTCTTCGCACGTCCGACGCGCAGTTTCGCGTATTTTTAATGTCCGTCTTTTCTCCCGTATTAAACTCTGCTCATGTTGAGAAGTTTCACTGAAGTCTGATCCTGTGCAGCGTCCAATCAGTGAGTGATATACGAGAAGGGGGCGTGTCTGTCAGTGAAAAGACTTCCGTGAAGTCAGCTCTCGTGTCTCCTCGGTCATCGCTCCTCGGATCAGCCTCCTCTCTCCTCCATCCTCTCTCCTCTGTTCGCTATTAGAGCTTTGGGACGATCCTCAACATGGCGGCTTTGGAACTACTTCCTGTTTGGCCGAGGACCGAGGAGACTGCAAATAAGAGAAGTGAGACGCAGCCTGTGTCGCCCTCCTTGTGTCTCCTCAGACACTTTGAGACACAAACATTAGTGAGCTGTCAGTCGGCTTGACGGACAGGTGAGGAGAGCGGAGGGACAGTTTGCAGTTTTATGTGAAGTATGCAGAGTGAAGGCTCTCACAGAGCGAGGCTGTCCCGTGTGTGTGTGTGTGTGTGTGTGTGTGTGTGTGTGTGTGTGTGTGTTTTCAGCAGACAGGTGTTACCTGCAGAGCTGATGTAAGACGGTGTGTGACTGTGGAGGTTTCCCTCTGGAGTCTGTCCTGAGTTGATCGTGTTCATGTGACAGTGGAGATGTAGCGTGGAGAGAGGAAGGTTGAGGTGATGGTGGGGGGGGGGCGGGACACGCCTCTCATCTCTGAACCCAGAGATGATTAAACCTTTAAAATTT
>NC_136711.1:736447-798947 GCF_947650265.1 Symphodus melops | reverse complement strand
TCCACAACTTTGATCGATCAACGGCTTCAGTGGTGATTAACGCATGTACCGTAATGAAAGAAGTTCTGTCTCGTCTATTTCATTTTGTCTTCTTAAGTAGTTCTCTATTTTTCAAGTCATTTATGTCTTTGTGATTTTCTTCCAATTTTTTTAATGCTCTTTCCAACTGAACTACTTTTGTTTTTGCCTCACTCTCTTTAGGTGAGCACTGTATCCAGATATCTTCCCTCGAAGCACAGCTTTACATGCGTCTCATAACATTAGAAACCTTACTATTATCGTTCTGATCCAAGTACTCAGCAAAATCCCTTTAAATTTGTTCCTTCAGCCGATTCAGTCCTAAAGTATTTAACCTCCATAAAGTGTCTCTCTGATATTGTTCCAGATTATGATTTAAATAAACAGAGCTATGGTCTGAAAGGTCCATGCTCCCCACATCGAAGCCTCCGACCCGCTTCAGATCCTTAGCAAAAGAAATAAAACAATCAGTCCTCGAATACGCCGAATAAGAAAGTGTAGTCTCTCTTTAAAGGATTCTCTCCAGATATCAACTAAACCGATCTCCTTCATAGCCAGGTTTATGTTTTTGTATATTAATTTGGGCCGGGCTATGTGTATTTAAGGAGTCCAGTTTGGGATTCAATCTGAAGTTAAGAACAAATTACAACTCCTTGGGTCTCTGCTGTTATCAAATCAGATATCAATTTAAAGAATTCAGTCCAAATTACAAAAACAAATCTTCCCTCTGTGTCCCTTTTTTTCAAAGACGGGTTCAAAAGTGGTCTTGTTTGAAATCAATATTGCCCCCCCCCCCCCTCTTCTATGTCCAGTCGAATAAGATGATGAATACTGATGTTTAAAACCCAATCGTTTTAATTTAGCATGTTCTGTATCCGATAGATGTGTTTCCTGTAAAAACGCCACCTCAACCCAACAATCTCTCTTTAGTTAAAATCTTCTCTTAATGGGGTTGAAGGTCTTTCACATTAGAAGTCGCTATTTTAACTTCTCGCATCCAGTGGCCAATAAAAAGAGAGATGACATATATCCAAAACACACCACCACAAGTGTCCATAAGGAACAAAGTAAATCACAGGCTACCCCACAGCAAACAACAACACAGTAAGAACAATAAGGCTCTTAATATGGACCCTGATGAAGCCCTGATGGATAAAGGGCTCTGAGGTAAAGCCCCCCCACCTGTCAGGTGAGAGAGGGCCTTCATGCATTGTATTGTCTCTGTCCCGGCAGCACATAGAGAAACATCTTTCTCCGATGTTTACATTATACTCTTAGCTATATTTCCCATACCACTCATCTTTGATTATCAGCACATGTTAACAGACTAAGTCCTCCCTCTGCTGGGAGTCCCCTGAGGAAAAATCACACTCACCCGTTATGATCAGAATTAACTGGCACACAGCAGTTTTCAGATCACTTACAGTCACCCTGAGTCCTGAGTCATTTCTCCTTAAAGACTGAAGCTCTGTCAGCTCTCTCCCGGTTCCCCGGTCTCTTAACAGAGCGCCATGTGAACCGCTGGATCCTCTCCAAAAGCGAGTCCGGGTGTTTAATGACCGACACCAAGAGTCCCCCCCTCGCCATATCCTCCCGCAGCAAGTGCTCCACGAACACCACCATCGACGGGGAATCGATATCACCATCGACTCTTTAACGCCGTGGATCCTGATATTTTCTCGTCTGGAGCGGCCCTCCAAATCCGTCAGCTTAGCGTCCAAATGTATCTGAAGTTGTAGCAGCTCCTGCACGGTATCCTCTGCCACTTGTAACCGCGTGTCAGCCGCCTCAATCCTCTTCTCCGCCTCTCCGAGCCGAGCACTAGTTTTGTTCATTTCTTCCCGAATTGCTTTCAGCTGCTGACTGTTGTCCTCTCTAAACTCTCTCAGCTCTTTCAATATGAGGCCCAGGTCTCCGCTCTCTCTTTGACCCGCTTCTCAGTGTGAACGTGCATCTTCATCATCCTCATTCGCGCTGCTATGCGAAGGAGTTTGGCTAGCTCCGTCGCTGTCGAAAAACTAAGCCTGCATAGACTTCTTACTTTTCTTTAAAGGCATTCTCAAGGCCCACCAACTTTAAACAAACTGCAAACTATGTTTTTTTTTTTAAATACCCGGGTTGTGGTGGGAAACTTTTTACTCAAATTGTTGGGAGCACATTCTCTGTGCTGGCTAAACCGGAAGTCCCAGAAGTTCTGTCTCCATCCATTTTCTGCCTTTTATCCGGGCCAGGTCGCGGGGGCAGACTTCCCTCGCCCCAGACACCTCCTCCAGCTCTTCTGGTGGGACCCCGAGGCGTTCCTAAGCCAGCCGAGAGACATAGTCTCTCCAGCGTGTCCTGGGTCTGCCCCTAGGCCTCCTCCCGGAGGGACATGCCCAGAACACCTCCCTAGGGAGGCGTCCAGGGGGCATCCGGACCAGATGCCCGATCCACCTCAACTGACTCCTCTGGATGTGAAAGAGTAACGGCTCTACTCCGAGCTCCTCCCTGGTGACCGAGCTCCTCCCCCTATCTCTAAGGGTGCGCCCAGCCACCCTACGGAGGAAGCCCATTTCGGCCGCTTGTATCCGAGATCTCGTTCTTTCGGTCCTGACCCAAAGCTCATGACCATAGGTGAGGGTAGGAACGAAGATCGACCGGTAAATCGAGAGCTTCGCCTTTCGGCTTAGCTCCTTCTTCACCACGACGGACCGATACAGCGACCGCATGACTGCAGACGCCGCACCGATCCGTCTGTCGATCTCACGCTCCGTCTTCCCCCCACTCAAGTTCTGTCTCAATGGTTGAAATCATCAATCAATCATCAATCAATCACCTCTGAAATCATGATATTTCAGAGGCATCATCACTGACCTTTGAACCACACACCCTCATACACACACACCCTCACACAGACACTAACATTTAAGTCTGCTTTACGTCTTTGCTTCCCCAACACGTCAGGCAGTTGGCCACCTTGGTGCAGCTCTCCTGGTGGCAAGAAATAAATGTTAAAACTGCCTTTTTCTAATAGAACTAAAAACATATTAAAAGAGGTGATCTGTGTGACTGGAGCAACAGTTAGAAGCTCCAATGCTTGTTTCATTTTAAAAACACAGGATTCAGAAAATATACAAGACATAGGATGAGAGGCTTGTAGTTTTTATTTTTAACAGAGTTATTTGCTTTATAAAAACCCAAATGGTCCATCTGGGCGGTTCCAGTGTTAAAGCACTCTAAGGAGGTGAGAGAATGCGTTGTTTGAATTGGGTGTTCCGGCCCTTTAAGACGGAATGTTGACACTGTTTTTGAATGATGTCATAAAGGGCTTTGATGATGTCATCAAACGCTGGCTTTTATGTCTTGAAGTAAGACTGGTGTCTTACACAGGATTCTGACACAGGATTCTGAGAGTGAAGGAACAAAGGCAGCTACACTGATTCACAGCAGGTCATTTCTTTAGTATCAGACAATGAACAAACACAGATCAGGAAGATTTTTCTTCACTGAGAATACACGCTCAGTGAAGAACACAAACCCTGGGAGCAGCCCTGACGAAGAGGAGATGAAGAAGATCCTTCAGGTGGAGAAGCAGAGACCAAAGGATTTAAATGAGGAGTGTGAGGAGGAGGAGTCAGATAATTGGAATTCATATGAGGAGTCTAAAAACGAAGATAAGGACGAGATCACACAGCAGCTCAGTGATTGGGATTCAGAGAAGGAGTCTGAAAACGAAGATAAGGACGAGATCACACAGGAGTGCAGTGATTTGGATTCAGAGGAGGAGTCTGAAAACGAAGATAAGGAAGAGATCAGACAGGAGTACAGTGATTGGGATTCAGAGAAGGAGTATGAAAACGAAGATAAGGAAGAGATCACACAGGAGTGCAGTGATTTGGATTCAGAGAAGGAGTATGAAAACGAAGATAAGGAAGAGATCACACAGGAGTGCAGTGATTTGGATTCAGAGAAGGAGTATGAAAACGAAGATAAGGAAGAGATCACACAGGAGTACGGTGATTTGGATTCAGAGGAGGAGTATGAAAACGAAGATAAGGAAGAGATCACACAGGAGTACGGTGATTTGGATTCAGAGGAGGAGTATGAAAACGAAGATAAGGAAGAGATCACACAGGAGTACAGTACTTGGGATTCAGAGAAGGAGTATGAAAACGAAGATATGGACGAGATCACACAGGAGTACAGTGATTTGGATTCAGAGGAGGAGTCTGAAAACGAAGATATGGACGAGCGCTCAGATCAGAATAGCCGTGACCTGGACGACGAGGACGTGAGCATTCAGGAAGTTCACAAGACTGCAGAGGAGGAGCATGTCGTGCAGGAGATGGAGAAGCAGCTGGATAGCTCAGATGAATCTGAAACATTTGGAGAACTTGAGGAAGATATGTTCATATTTGAGAAGATAAATTCCCTGGAGGAGGAGATGATGGAAGAAGAAGCTCATCCAGATACTCAACAGATGTCGTTGGAAGACCCATCACTAGAAGACAAAGAGACCTTAGAGATTGAAGACAAAGACTCAATGATCGAATCCCTAGTGAACACTCTTGAAGAATTACACAAACTGCAGCAAGAAACAGAAGAACGGCACCGTGCTGATATCATTGAACTGCAAGAACGTGTTGTTATTCAGCACAACGAAAAACTTGAGAAAGAAAAGACAATGGAATCATTAAGCCTCAAGATTCAAGATCTTCAAAGTGAATTGGTAAACCGAGATGAATTGGTTTCCTGTCTGCAGGACAAAGTTAACCTGTCGGCTTCAGACCTCGAAGCTTCTTTCTCCCAGCAGCAGAAGAATGAAGGACAACTCTCCGATCAGACTCAGGAAATCCAAAATCTGGTTTGTGAAAACAAAAGGCTGCAGCGTGAACTCCATTCTACCCAGCTCGCTCTGAAAGAGGACAAAGAAACAGGTGACAGAATATCTGAGGAGGAAGATCTCAGGGATCAAGTAGTTGATCTTATGAAGTCACAGGAAGAGCTCAGGCTGAGCAAACGAGAGCTGCAAGGTACAATCGATGACATGACTGCACAGCTCGAGGGGAAAAACACCATAATCCAAAACCTCAAAGACAGTCTGGAGGCACACGAGCAGTCACAGGAGCATCATGAAGACCAGGATCAGTTGGTTTGTGATGAGATCAAGTCACTGAAAGACAGCCTTCATGAGCAGCAGCAGAAGTGTCTGCAGAAAGACCAGGAAATAGGATCACTGCACGTCGATATTCAGACTCTACAAACTGACATTGAAGATAGAGACAAAAGGGCTTTGAAACTGAACGCCAAGGTCAAACACTTGGAACCAGCTCTTAAAGAAGAAGAAGCCAAAAACATTCAACTTCAGAGGGACCTCAGGGATGCTCTCGAGGAGTCACAAGAGCTGCACAGGCTGACTGGTGAAAATGAGAAACAGGCTTCTGAGATCACATGGCTGAAAGGTGAACTTGAAGCTAATGTCCTTGCACTACAAGACCACATCGATGTGCAGCGGAAGGAAAATCTTGAGCACAAAAACACAATGGAATCATTAAGCCTCATGATTCAAGATCTTCAAAGTCAATTGGTAAACCGAGATGAATTGGTTTCCTGTCTGCAGGACAAAGTTAACCTGTCGGCTTCAGACCTCGAAGCTTCTTTCTCCCAGCAGCAGAAGAATGAAGGACAACTCTCCGATCAGACTCAGGAAATCCAAAATCTGGTTTGTGAAAACAAAAGACTGCAGCGTGAACTCCATTCTACACAGCTCAAAGAAACAGGTGACAGGGATCAAGTAGTTGATCTTATGAAGTCGCAGGAAGAGCTCAGACTGAGCAAACGAGAGCTGCAAGGTACAATCGATGGCATGACTTCACAGCTCAAGAGGAAAAACACCACAATCCAAAACCTCAAAGACAGTGTGAAGATGCTGAGGGAGGAGAAGGCACAGAACAGGGAGACCTGGGAGAGCAAGGCAAAATACCAGTCTCTTTATGAGGACCATGAACAGATGCTCTCCTCAAAGAATGATATCATCTCAGAAAATAAGATCACCATCATGAAACTCAGGATCACGACAGAAGACTGCAAGGCAGCACTGCTTCAGAGCGCCACGATGCAGACGGCGCTGGAAGGTACGCTCAGAGAGACGAGGGAGGAGAACTTGAAGCTGCAGCGAGCAGCTGATAGATGTGCCTCTGAGCTGGAGCAGGAAAAGGCCCGGCAGCGAGCTGGACGAAACCTGCAGGCTGAACTGGAGAAGGAGAACTCCGTCTCTAAGACCAAATATTATAAGCTCCGTGAAGCTTACAGGGATCTCAAGCGCCAATACAACACGCTCTGCATCGCCAGCGATTACTCCCAATCATAGCTCCGCCCACCTCGCCACAAAGTAAGCTGTCCTGAAATATCCTCTTCATCCAACCGAGCAGAACTCCTCCAACATGACACTCAAAGAGTGATCGACTCCAATCACTCCATGTGTGTTATTGTCCCCGTTTGTCTTCTCCCCCCTGGGAGGGGACACGTGTTCTCCTCGTGTCCATGTGGGTTTTCTCCGGGATGCTCCGGTTTACTCCCCCACTTTCTTTCAGTAAATTAATCCATCAAATTTGATCTGAACAATAAAACAATTCTTAATCACAATAAGAGAAAAGCCCTGTCTGTCTTTGAACACTTTATAATAAACAGAATAATGAATACCTTTAAAACATGTTGGAGAGATTTTCACAAAATACAGGAATAAAATGTAAACGTTTGCTAACACCTTAAATATATAAGATTGTTTAGCAGTTGTGTTAGCTGTGTACGAGGGTTTGAACCCGACCTCAGTCCTTTACTGATTGTAAACACTTCCTGTCTCTGTTCAGCTGTCCCAATGAAGACAAAACGGCTGAAAAAAATACATCTTTAAAAAAGTTAAATACATGCTGTATAATCAAACCTCAAATGTGCTGCTGAATGAAGAAGAAGTAGTGAAAGCAGTTGAAGAAGTAAAAGAAGCCTTTGTCACTCCCTGTCACATCCTGGACCTGCTGAGTCTGGCCACGCCCCTACATCAGGGGTGGCCAACCTGTGGCTCTCAGTCCTCATGCGGGTCTGGGCCCGGTCTCATGCAGCTCCTCACTTCATATTGAATTGTGTGCTCTTTTTTTGTTCACACACATCGATGGTATATTTTGTGTTTGTGGACTTGAACTGTGTGAGACACACAATATATTTATTATTCACAATGACTGGCCTGCGATCTTTGTTGGTTTGAGTAAATCTTAGGACAGGATTTGGATCCTCATCTGTATGATGTGTCTCTTTAAAGTAACACAGTAAAACCATGTGGCTCTTGGTCTGCTCTACAGTCCCTCTCATGGTTCATTCACAGCTCATCAGACGCTGCGTGCTGCACACGTCCTCCTCCGAGCCTCCGTCAGGCGGACAGCCGAGGGACAGCTGGATTCAAACAGACATTCAGAGCATTTCAAATCCATGACTGCTCCTCTCAGCAGCTCCTCATGCATCATTTATCCAAACTGATGCAAAGACGAGCTTGTTAAAAAAACATTCCAGACACGTTGTGCGTAATGAGTGTTTGTAATTCCCTGCGCAGACTTTTGACATCATTTTTATGATATTTTGTTGCCGTTTTCAACCCCTCACATCTGCTTTATCTAAAACACAAGAAGTCACAGAAAAACCAACAGTCACTTAGTGATCTACATGTCTGC
Organism: Symphodus melops; assembly: GCF_947650265.1. Taxonomy (NCBI): domain Eukaryota; kingdom Metazoa; phylum Chordata; class Actinopteri; order Labriformes; family Labridae; genus Symphodus; species Symphodus melops. Next base: position 791,229 of record NC_136711.1, on the reverse strand, counting down.
ACAGCCAGCCAATAAACACGTCCTCTGGGGTTATGAAACGTGTGTTTTGAACACGCTCTGTGCAAAGGCGTCTGACTGATAGTCGGAGAGGAGCGAGAACAGGGCTTGATCATCACATTCTGCAGCACTCACACTGATTTCTATCGTTTCTATTGAAACTATGCAATCTGTCTGCGTGCTGTAACACCTGCTTTCACTTCATGATGTATACATCATATACAATACACACACACACACACACACACACACACAGACATGTGCAACTGGAGACAGTTCAGATGAGACTTGTCTCCTTCGTTGACATGGGGCCCAATTAAAGGGGAGGATTAAGCCAGGACTGTGTGACCTCCGGAGGAATCTCTGCGAGACGCTGTGTGTACACTGTCAAACCCTCTGACAGACCTTCCCTTTAAGCACTTTCACCTGCTAATTAAGACATGATGTTTGTGTGCATGGACACGTGTGATAAATGTGCCTTCATTCACTGCACATACGAGACAGACGCAGCTCAGATGACGGCCGTAGATTTGCAGCCTGAGCAGCTTCTGTGTAAATATTTGACTGGAGCTTTGTGCGAGTTTTTAAAGCTCACTGCAGAGCACGCCACACCATTCATTGGGTTAAATGATTGCATGTTTTGGTGTGTGCATCCCGCTGCTGTGTGCGAGGCTCCTCTGCAACAAAAGGCGAGCAGTGTTTATGGTGTGAGGAGATTAAAAAGGATAGCAGCGAGGCAGGAGCAGTGAGCTGGACCGAGCTGTCGGTGACTGATTAGAGACGTTTTTACACAATGTGCAGGAAAGGACGGCGCTCATCACACTCTGCTTTCTTTGTATTTACAGTAGCCGACTATGAGCGAACAGGGACGGAAATAAGTGGATATTTTAAGGTGATAATGACTTTGGGACAGAGTGTAGCCGGAGATGTGGCTCACGGTGAAGAACAAAAACGATCTGTTAAAGGAGAGAAGAAAAAGAAGAGGGAATCAAACCATAAGAAGAACCGGAGGATGGAGAGGGAGCACTGAGATTAAAAATAAAAAATCCAACATTTCGGGGGACAAACTGTCTTGATAAATTTAAAACTCAGTCAGACCCCAAAACTTCTGTTAAACATGTGAATGAAGCTGCAGGAACAGTTTGACATGAAGTGAATTCTTAAATGTTAAATGTTTTGCACAGATTCAACCGGCTCAGTGGGTGGAAGGTTGAGGGTTCAATCCCCAGCTCCTGCAAACAACATGTCCGATGTGTCCTTGGGCAAGACACCCAACCAGCCTAGGAGCACCTGTAGGGGGCAGGCCTCACACTCAGAGTGTAAACACCTGATTTCCCTTTCGGGATCAATACAGTAAATCTTTTTATTTTTAATTTTAATCTAAATATATTTTTTAATTATTTTACTTTGACACAAACATTTATGGAGGGGATAAATCTTGAAGGTGTGCAACAAGCACGCACAAACGTTAGATTAAAAGATGGATAACATGGCTCGGTCGACTGAAAGTTAGGCTGAGACAGCATTTCCAGGGGGACACGGGGGACTCCAGCGCCCCCTGCAGGGACACGGGGGACTCCAGCGCCCCCTGCAGGGACACGGGGACTCCAGCGCCCCCTGCAGGGACACACGGGGGACTCCAGCGCCCCCTGCAGGGACACACGGGGACTCCAGCGCCCCCTGCTGGAACACACGGGGGATTCTAGCGCCCCCTGCAGGGACACATGGGGGACTCCAGCGCCCCCTGCAGGGACACACGGGGGACTCCAGCGCCCCCTGCAGGGACACATGGGGGACTCCAGCGCCCCCTGCAGGGACACACGGGGGACTCCAGCGCCCCCTGCAGGGACACATGGGGGACTCCAGCGCTCCCTGCAGGGACACACGGGGGATGTCACTCAGGCTTCGTCCAGTAATATTTACAGTCTATTGGTAAATGTCTGTTTTCATGTAGAATTAATAACAGACTCTACTGTTTGGCTCGGTTTCTAATCTTCTCTAAAGATTAAACGAGTCAAATCCTGTTTTTAAGGGATCTAATATTCTTTATTCTGCTGCGCTCAGTTTACGTGGGGACAGGAAGCACGTACTGTATTTCACTGTTTAGCCTCCTCACATTCTCAGCTGTAACCACAGAACACTTCAATCAGGCTTTAGACAGACAGGAGCTCTCTGCAACAACAGTCATCACAGACTCGGACACCGGCTGTTTGACAGAGACGAACACGCATACATGACATTCCCACTTTTTTCTGCTGCACTTAAGTTGCATCATCTTCTGTTTTTAGCTCATATCGAGCTTTAGTGCAGACGGAGGAACCTGTCGTGTCCAGCTGACGTCCTGTGTTGACGGACGTTCAGGGCTCTCTGTGGCGTTAAGAGCAGCAGTTGTTTGACTCCGCCCCCTTAAAGAGCAGGCGCAGAACTGAGTTAAACTCTGACACATGTCGGCCTGGTATGTGGGAGCTGGAGGAAGGGATGCCTTGTTGAATAAAGGCAGCAGAATCAGCTACAACACAGGCGATAAGATGAACCTCCTGTTTGTCTGCTGCCGGGTGAATCACTCAGTCCAGATCTATAAATACATCCATGGAATTTACTGTAAACACAGCTACCACCCTGTAAACTATGTTTTTGTAGATCACATATTTTTATTTCATATACTGTTTTATTTTTCCTCATTCTCTAATATAAATATATTTCAGTGCTACAGGATTTATTTACTGGAGAGTTTTCTTTAAATCCATCCATCTGTCCACCGTTCCATCCCTCATCCATCATTCCCTCCACAGTTATTATTCAATCCATCCATCCAGAGTCCCATCTTTCCATCACTCCACCAAACCATTACTTTATCCATCCATTTATCAATCCATCCATCCTCACTTTGATCAATCCATTCTTCCTTCCATCCATTCATTTATTATCTACCAATCAATTGTTCCATCCATCGATTCGTTGTTCCGTTCTTCATCAATCGATTTATTTTCCATCCGTTTGTCCTTTCATTCATCGTTCCCTCCATCAATCATCTTTCCATTTAATCACCAAACGTTCAACCCGTCGATCGATCATCCCATCCGTCCTTTTACCTTTTAATCCCGCCTTCTTCCTTCATTCATACATTGATCCATTCATCAATCTGTTCCATCCTTTCCATTGATATTTTATCCCTCCAATCTGTTCCATCCATCCTTCATTCCAGAGCTCCATATCTTCATCCATCCATCCGTAGTTCTTCCACGAGTCCATCCATCTAAATGCACTTTTATATCACACAGTGTTTCTCTATTTATCGGCAGTTAACGTTTGAAGAAGTGTGATGTCATGTTCCCATATCCAGGCGTCTTGAGTCTGTCTTGGCGTGTCATGTATAGAAACAGAACAGAAACCATATTATATTACACATCATGTTCCTATCTCACAGGAAGCAGCTCGTATTCTGAAACATTTATTTCTGATCCAGATCAACAAAAAGTCTTTGCTCTGACTTTGTCCAGTGTTTGGATTGAAGTGTGAGATAGAAGCAGACTGCTGAAGGAAGCAGAGCCAGAGTCTAACAACAAAACAACGAGCTGAAAGATTGTCAGAAGACAAATCGAAGGTGTGACATCATCATCCTCGACTGAACAGAAGAAGTAAAAACAGCCAACGCTTCTTTATCAGCTGGTGTCTCAAAGTGTCACCGACTCTATTTGGAGAGAGCTGATCTAATCTTAGCAGGTAACCCACATTACACATGGAGTCAGGGGCGGCTCCAGGGTCTGTTGGAGCCCGAGGAGAAAACTCATTGGGGGCCCTACAACTTGCGTGTATTATTATTTCCCAGACAGAACTCCTCGTCATTTTCCTTCACTGACACATTCCCAGGAATAAAGCTGCCACGCTCAGCAGGGGCCCGAGTAGGGAGGTTTCCGACTGTTGTTGTAAAATTTGCACATTTTGGGCAATGCTTTGGTTCAAAGTTTGTCAGGCGTTGGGGGGCCCCCTACTGGCCTGGGGCCCCAAGCAGTTGCCTGTCTTGCCTGTGGACAAGCAGCGCCTCTGCATGGAGTTGAAGGTAAGACGTAGGCTGACTGTCTCCTCGCTCCCTCCCTCCCTCTTGACTCCTACTCCTCTATCAGCCTCTCTATCTCCCCCCCTCCTAATGACAGCCAGCCTGGCTGATAGGCAGATATATTTACACTGGTGGCAGGGGAGGAAGAAGTCATCAGCCAGGCCCTGTCCAGCCTCTGGGCTCTGGTGGGCGGAGCTTAAAGGAAACCCTGTCCGGGTAGCTCCTCCCCGAGCCGTGCATATCTGTGTGAGTTGTTCTGGGCCAGCTCAGAGTTCTCAGCTCGATGGGACCACAGCTTCAGCGGCCCCAGACTCACTCACACACTCCCAGAGAGCCAGCGAGCGTGTCTGTCTGTGTGTGTGTGTGTGTGTGTGTGTGTGTGTGTGTTATGAGTTTTTCCCACATCAGTGTTCCTGTAAAGCTGTTGATGAGGCAGGCCGGCTCAGCTCCAGCTCATCTCAGTGAGGTGTCTCCAGGTGTCGGCAGGGGTCGGAGTGTGCGCCGCTTCTCTCGTGTGTGTGACTTTATTTTGCCACTTTTGAACGCTGGACCTGTACTGTAAGCATTATGACTCTTCTGGGCTCTGAGCACTCCATACTCATACGAAGCAAGTTTAGATCAGGTAAGAACAAAGAGTCACACTGTTCTTTTCTGTCTGTGCTGAAGTTTAGCAGTTTGCATGCCATCACTGTTTACAGGCGACGCTGCCTCATGATGTCAGTCATCTGTCTTCATGCCAGAGTAGTGTCGACACACAAACTGACAGCTGTGTAATAAAGTGTGATCACGTGCCTTCTCCTGGCACACGGAGTTATCTGACCTGTCCTGTCACGGAGTGAGGGATTCTTGGGCGTGTTCTGTGATGTTAATGAGGCGTTCTCGTTAAATCACTGCGTGCAGGTTGGTGCACTTGCTCAGTGCCCGCTGTTAACCTGCTGCAGAGAGGAGCCTGTGAGAGTGCGTGTGCACGCTGATAAAGAGAGATTAGGCAGCGGAGAGGAGTCAGAGGTTATCTTAATAAGGCTGAATTGGAAGCTGATGTTTTGTGTGTGTGAACAAAGAGGGAGGAAGGCTCCCTTTAACACACAGCAGCTGTCAGGTCTTTGTGTTAACACACACACTCTTTAATTCTCCTCGCTCTCATACACACACTCTCTCAGTCTTTATTTTGAGCGTCTGTGAGTGTGTGTAGTCTGACCAACAGTGCCACCTCCCTGAGGAACATGAAACTGATGAAGACGCTTTAAAATGCAGCCTGTCAGTGTCCGAGTGCTCGATCGCCCCTGAACGCCAGCTGGAGGCTGAAGCTGCTTCTTTCTTACTTTCTGTTTGACTCTGAGCTGTAATTGCGTTCCAGGGTAAATGATGCTTTTCCTCTGAGTTGTTTTGAGAAGATGGGCGGGGGGGGGGAACGACCCCCCCAGTGCTCCAGGGAGCATGATGAGAGGTGGCGTTCAGCAGCAGCAGGAGGTTCAGGTCCTGTTTCATATTTCTCCGAGGCAGCGATGCTGTCTTCAAAGGTCATCCTCCTACATGTGTGCTCCGTGTCACGGCGACAGGGATTCATGTTCTGCGGTATGAACTTCAACTGCACGGCTTGTTGAGTGAATTTATGGGCATGAAATGTGGAGCGTCAGAGGAGTTAAACTGTGCGTGTGATAACCGCTGACAGGAGGAGTCTTAAACAATCCGCTGGTGAAGGATTTACAGTTTTGTCTTTAAGACGCAGAAGCTCCAGTTAAACTCCGGAGTCTTTTGCGGCGCTCCTGATCTGCGCCGTCGAAGCCATGGGAACTGCTGCTGCACGCTTCAAGCTAAAAGGAAAGATAGCATCTCATTTGAGCGCTCCCTCTGGACCTCTGAATGTTTTGTGAATGTGCATGTAACTGAACTGTTCTCATGCTGATTTGATTAACAGCTCAAAGGGCTGTGGCCCGCTGCTATTACATAATCCTACTACAGAGGCGTCACATATAAGTTAAACCAACTCTACAAGGTGTCAACATGTTAAAGAGTAAATCGGCCCCACACACACACTCACACACACACACACACACACACACTCGAGCCTTACTGAACTCTCACCTGCTTTATGGAGACATGTTGTGTTTAAATGTCGGGAAGATAAAATCAGTTCTCTTGTGGTTTGTAAGAAGATTCTTTAAGTGACTTTTCACTTTGTTCTGAAATAAGGACAACAAGCCTCGTCTTTCTGATCTGTGCTGAATGGATTAAAATCACAGAAAAACATCATGAAGGAGTGTGAGGTGATGATCAACACTGTGAAAGAATAAAACAGGCTGGTGTTAACAGAAAGCGTCCATGGTTATTCACCTACAGAGCAGCTACTTTAACCTCATGGTGGTTTGTTAATAATTAAGGAGGCATCATTTGGTATTCAAAAGGAAAGTGTTCATGTTGGACTTGCACCCAGATTTTATTTCCTAGTTTATCTGCACACAGACATCCGGCCTGGTCTTGATATTAAAGTGGAGCGTGCAGTGCAAACATGAGCATTGACCAGGATGTGATCAGATCCGGATCACTGAGGACAAAGTGTAGACCTCCATCGCTTCATCAACACTACACATTAATAAACATGATGGTGGAGGACACAGCGCATACAGACTGTGTGGCATTTCTTCCAAACCAAACTCAATACTAAACAAATTCAATTAAAGAAGTTTCATTTTGAAGCTCGATGTCGTCCTGCTCACGACTGATGAGCTTGTGATTAAAAGTTTTATAACCTTCATCTTTTTGTTCAAATGATCAGCCTTTTTATTCTGTGCTTGCTGTACTGACCCTCACAGGTACAATCAGTCAGATATGTAGTCGGGTTCTGAATGCTCTGGATTTGATTGGACCAGAGAAGGTAGGCGGGGCTTTGAAGGCCGTTTTGGACGCCCCTGGGTTTGCCAGATATGAGAGCAGTTATCAGGTGAACAGGTGTTGCAGCGATGGAAGCGGGCAGTGGAACTGCTTCAGATAGAAGTGATTGTACCCGAGCTAAAAAGCCTCTGCATGTTTCTAATAAGCTCCAGCAGCAGAAAGCTGCTCAAACTAGGATCAATGTTGGAGATGAAACATGGAGAGAGGTTAGAACGCAGAAAGCTTTACAGACCCATGCAGAGCTGGCTAAACACTGAAGCTACAGTGTCCACCACATGCAGAGCTGGCTAAACACTGAAGCTACAGTGTCCACCACATGCAGAGCTGGCTAAACACTGAAGCTACAGTGTCCACCACATGCTGAGCTGGCTAAACACTGAAGCTACAGTGTCCACCACATGCAGAGCTGGCTAAACACTGAAGCTACAGTGTCCACCACATGCAGAGCTGGCTAAACACTGAAGTTACAGTGTCCACCACATGCAGAGCTGGCTAAACACTGAAGCTACAGTGTCCACCACATGGTGAGTTTAGACTGCAGTACTCATTTTAAACACTAGGGGGCGGAGTTACAGACTGCTCCTTTAAATGTAAGACTGACAGAGAAAAGATGCCCTCTGCAGAGCCAAATATGAAAGTTTGTACCTGTGAAATGGTTGGGCTGGTTTTCCACGACACAAATCAGTCTCTGCTTACAATCCGTCTGTTGGCGACCCGTCTGTTGGCGACCCGTGTGTTGGCGACCCGTCTGTTGGCGAGCCGTCAGCGGGGACGGAGCTGCTCCAGAAACTGAATCCTAATAGTGACGTTTTGGCTCACATTCACCTTTTACTGTCCAAGACCATTGGAATAAATTCCACATGTCCTGTTTTAAGGTGGATTTTCACATTACGCTGAGGAATTAGACTTACATAAACCTAATGCTTCATTTGGAAATACCTGTTTATGAGAAGTTATACAGACACACTCATACATCTGTCGTGAACACATTCCTGGTTTGGCTGAGGGCGAGTTCAGGTCTAAAACACACTCGGTCCCTTCAGCTCAGAAGTCGGGGGTTGAGTGTGAAAGTGTGGTGTTATTATTAGCCCGCTTCTTTCTCTTGTGGTGGCTGTGAAGCTGTAAATCAGACATCACGTCTCTCACTTGTGTAATTATCACCACTTCACCAGCACAAACCAGGCCCAGTGACAATTTATTTACAGCATAAATCTGAAAACTCGTAAATGTGGCTCTGGATTTGTATGTCCTTTGTTGTCAAGGAACTCCGAGTTAAAACAAATGTCTTCAGTTTCAAAGTCAACAGTTGGGGAGGCCGAGTATCGTGCGGTTCAGTGATGTGTGATTACATAGCCTGGCTCTGGTCCGCTCTCTGTAACGTGCACCCTGCAATCAGGACGGAGAGCAGCTTTTTACCAGAAAACACAGATTACATGGCAGCTGCTGCGCTTTTTATACACTACATTATTGATAACTTGTCTGCAAACATAATACAGAGCAGCAGAGATCAGTCCTGTGAGGTGAAACCAAAGACAAGCTGCAGAAATATCCAACAGTAACTTTGGCACATTGCTTATTTTCTGAATGCACATGAATGTTTACAATGAAGACTGGAGGCCTTTTATTTTCACATCAATACGTCGTGTTTGAATAACGTGCTGTTCAGAAACTCAGGAAAGTCTTCAGCATTTCTAACAGCAAACAAGAAGATCGTGTTGTTTTAAGTTCTGAAGTTATTAAATCACCGTGTTAGCATTAAAGTTAAACATCGATGTTGACCTGTCAGTTTATTTACAAGGCAGATACGTTAGAGTATAGTTAGCTTGTCATGTTAGCTTGTTAGAACAACGTAAGAAGGACCAATCAGAGAGCTGTGTTTATTAAAGGACCAATCAGAGAGCTGCTCTCTTCCTGTGTGATCATGAAGGAAACCTGCTGTGTTGAAGCTTCTCTGACAACAATGCAGCAGCCAGTATGTCCTCCTTCTAACTTTAGATTCTGCTCCTGAATGCTCTGGATCTGATTGGACCAGAGAAGGTAGGCGGGGCTTTGAAGGCCGTTTTGGACGCCCCTGGGTTTGCCAGATATGAGAGCAGTTATCAGGTGAACAGGTGTTGCAGCGATGGAAGCGGGCAGTGGAACTGCTTCAGATAGAAGTGATTGTACCCGAGCTAAAAAGCCTCTGCATGTTTCTAATAAGCTCCAGCAGCAGAAAGCTGCTCAAACTAGGATCAATGTTGGAGATGAAACATGGAGAGAGGTTAGAACGCAGAAAGCTTTACAGACCCATGCAGAGCTGGCTAAACACTGAAGCTACAGTGTCCACCACATGCAGAGCTGGCTAAACACTGAAGCTACAGTGTCCACCACATGCAGAGCTGGCTAAACACTGAAGCTACAGTGTCCACCACATGCAGAGCTGGCTAAACACTGAAGCTACAGAGTCCACCACAGGCAGAGCTGGCTAAACACTGAAGCTACAGTGTCTCTACATGCAGAGCTGGCTAAACACTGAAGCTACAGTGTCCACCACATGCAGAGCTGGCTAAACACTGAAGCTACAGTGTCCACCACATGCAGAGCTGGCTAAACACTGAAGCTACAGTGTCCACCACATGCAGAGCTGGCTAAACACTGAAGCTACAGTGTTTAATATCTAAAACTCTCTTAGATGCATTTAATATCTGAATAGTTTGTGGATCAAAATGAATCTGTCCAAGACAAACAGAATGGTGCTGGTGTGTGTGTGCAGGACATGACGCAGGTTTTTTTTGTTTTTAAATAATTGAAGGCCCGTCTTGTATCGACGCCTGATCGACTCAAACATGCACCCGTCCATGTATCACTTACGGGTTCACGGTCAGATTTCACTCAGACACTCATTTCTGCGATTTCTGTCTTTAGGCCACGCCCCCTCCTCTCTGTAAACTAAAGCAGATGTTAGATGAAGGGAAGGGTCTGCTGTTACATAACGGAGGTGCTTCCCCCACCAAAACGCTCTGATATCGAAAACTTTCAGAAGACTCATTGGATCGAAAACCTGGAAGTTCTGGAGAAGTTAAAAAGCACCTGAGGGGAGCGGAGCAGGAAGTGATCAGGGGATGTTTCCTGCTTGTGTGTCCCATCCAGGATCCCATGGTAAGACGGTCAGATAACAGCGTGGAGCAGAGACACAGAGGGGAGGCTCCATGTTTATGACCCCACTCTCCCACCTCCACCATGAAACGTGCAGACCACACACTGCTCGCAGATCTGTTTAAAAGCCAGGAGCTGTTTATCATTCCCTACATCCTGCTCACAGAAACATTAGTGAGCGAGCAGCCTTGTTTTCTGTGCGCATTGACACAAACATGCTTCTGCTGCTTCACCAAGAGAAGCCAGAGCCAGTTTCAAACTCTGGATCAGGAACTGAACACAGCATATAAATGGCTTGAAGTCTGTCTTCTTGCTTTTTTATCTGTCCCTTACCTGTCTTTGCACTTCTCTCTCTCTCTCTCTCTCTCTCTCTTTCCCTCTCTCTCTCTCTCTCTCTCTCTCCCTCTCCATCTATCCTCCTCCTCGCTGTAACTCCAGTTCTACAGTTCAGACTTCAGCAGAGGAGGACACGAGAGCAGCTGGCAGACCAAGGCATCATGCCTCGTGAGTAACGCCTCCCAACACTGCGCCGCCGCACATGCAGGCGCGCACACACACACACACACACACACACACACACACACACACACTTCCATGCTTGTAGACTTCAGTGTGAACGCGACAGAGAGAAAATATAAAACACAAAGGTAACAAAAACGCCCTTTGCTGTTGTTGATTCCAACTCAATGATGCAGAGAGTCTGAGATTTAAGTGTCCTGGTTTCAATATTTCTGTCCTCAGTTAAAAAGGAGTGAAGATGCTCTCAGTGCTCAGTCCACTAGTCGACTGTAACCTGGTAGAAGACACAAAGTAGACAAGTCTGCACAATCAGCACCAAAGAGAGAGAGAGGAAGCGTTTGTCTGCCTCGTCAGGATCGTGTCTCGTACCAACATCCTGATTGTTTGAAGCTCGTAGTGAAGCACAGATGTTTGCAAAGGTTCTCTTTTTAATCCAGTTAAAAAAAAACCTGTTTATTGGGTTATTGAAGCTGGACGGATGGAGACGGATTTCCAGTCTCTGTATCAGTTTAAAAATATCCCCGAGCTGTCTGCGTCCTCTACTTATTTCTTTTGAATCAGACTATTTGTATCAGAAAGCTGCAGCTTCTGGCTGCTTTCCAGAGTTTTCTCATCCATCATAGTTTGTGATTGATGCTCGTTCCTCCCTGAAAAGGGCGGAACAGGAGTCAAACAGCGCTGGAGCTAAAGGTCGACAGAGGAACTCTCTTTGAACAAAAAGAAGGAGGCTGCAGATTAAAGCGTTAAAGACAGACGGAGAGAAACATTCACATGACTGATGCTCAGCAGAGAAGCTGGACCAGACTCCAGAGACGGATAAATCCACAGCCAGAGACAGAAACAGAGGACATGGAGAGGGAGCAGGTGGATACAAGACAGACAGACAGACAGACAGACAGACAGACAGACAGACAGACAGACAGACAGACAGACAGACAGACAGACAGACAGACAGACAGACAGACAGACAGACAGCTGGACATTGAAAGTCCATCTCAATCAGCAGACGCACAGATCCAAACTACAGGCAGTGAGACAGAGAGAGGACTCCTTGAGAGAGACAGAGAGAGGACTCCTTCAGTGAGACAGAGAGAGGACTCCTTCAGAGAGACAGAGAGAGGACTCCTTCAGTGAGACAGAGAGAGGACTCCTTCAGAGAGACAGAGAGAGGACTCCTTCAGAGAGACAGAGAGAGGACTCCTTCAGAGAGACAGAGAGAGGACTCCTTCAGAGAGACAGAGAGAGGACTCCTTGAGAGAGACAGAGAGAGGACTCCTTCAGTGAGACAGAGAGAGGACTCCTTCAGTGAGACAGAGAGAGGACTCCTTGAGAGAGACAGAGAGAGGACTCCTTCAGAGAGACAGAGAGAGGACTCCTTGAGAGAGACAGAGAGAGGACTCCTTCAGTGAGACAGAGAGAGGACTCCTTGAGAGAGACAGAGAGAGGACTCCTTGAGAGAGACAGACAGAGGACTCCTTCAGAGAGACAGAGAGAGGACTCCTTGAGAGAGACAGAGAGGACTCCTTCAGAGAGACAGAGAGAGGACTCCTTCAGTGAGACAGAGAGAGGACTCCTTCAGAGAGACAGAGAGAGGACTCCTTCAGTGAGACAGAGAGAGGACTCCTTGAGAGAGACAGAGAGAGGACTCCTTGAGAGAGACAGACAGAGGACTCCTTCAGAGAGACAGAGAGAGGACTCCTTGAGAGAGACAGAGAGAGGACTCCTTCAGAGAGACAGAGAGAGGACTCCTTGAGAGAGACAGAGAGAGGACTCCTTCAGAGAGACAGACAGAGGACTCCTTGAGAGAGACAGAGAGAGGACTCCTTGAGAGAGACAGAGAGAGGACTCCTTCAGAGAGACAGAGAAAGGACTCCTTCAGAGAGACAGACAGAGGACTCCTTCAGAGAGACAGACAGAGGACTCCTTCAGAGAGACAGACAGAGGAGTCCTTCAGAGAGACAGACAGAGACAGACAGAGGACTCCTTCAGAGAGACAGACAGAGGACTCCTTCAGAGAGACAGACAGAGGACTCCTTCAGAGAGACAGGCAGAGGACTCCTTCAGAGAGACAGACAGAGGACTCCTTCAGAGAGACAGAGAGAGGACTCCTTCAGAGAGACAGACAGAGGACTCCTTCAGAGAGACAGACAGAGGACTCCTTCAGAGAGACAGACAGAGGACTCCTTCAGAGAGACAGAGAGAGGACTCCTTCAGAGAGACAGACAGAGGACTCCTTGAGAGAGACAGACAGAGGACTCCTTCAGAGAGACAGAGAGAGGACTCCTTCAGAGAGACAGAGAGAGGACTCCTTCAGAGAGACAGAGAGAGGACTCCTTGAGAGAGACAGAGAGAGGACTCCTTCAGAGAGACAGACAGAGGAGTCCTTGAGAGAGACAGAGGAGTCCTTGAGAGAGACAGACAGAGGAGTCCTTCAGAGGGACAGATGGAGGAGTCCTTCAGAGAGACAGACAGAGGACTCCTTCAGAGAGACAGAGAGAGGACTCCTTGAGAGAGACAGACGGGTTGGTGAGTGACCTCAGAGGAATGCTCTGGTGCAGCACGGTCCCGTACCTGTTTACAGCAGCGCGCCTGCACAGTGACACATCAAAGCAGCGATGCGTCCGAACACAACAACATGGAGCCCGAGCTGCCGTTTATAAGAGCCAGGCTCTGGACTCGAAATGTCACGTAGGACAACGTGATGAGAACAAGCAGAGCTGGGTGCACGCGGCGTTCTCTCAAATCCTTTCAGTGATTCATGTTGGCTCGTGTGCTTTAGGTCACCTTCCACGCTCATGATCAACAAACGCTTTGATTTTCCTGCTTTTTCACAGCCGGCGTGATGACATCACTTTAGAGAATCTTCTCTCAGGTCTTTATGCCTTCGAGCAGCGGCGTGTTGTCGTGGGCAACCAGGGAGCAGTGTGCGACTCCTGTGTGTAGCTCTGCACTCGGCTGCAGGAACAACACGGGGACTGCAGGTCGGGGATTTGTCCAATGATATCTCTGGCACCGTTTGCCATTTCCCAGCGGCTCCAGCCTGCAGATAAAGTGCTGGTAAGTGTGCGGGGGAACGGAATCCAGAGGCCCGGCGAGCCTCTATCAGTTTCTGGGAGTCTGTCCCAGATAAGGCAGAAAGGAGGAACGTGATTGGCCAGCGGGGCACCAAACGCGCTTTTAAAAAAGAAGGTTTCAATTGGTTGTTTATCTGTTGATTGCAGGCGGAGGGACAGATGGAGGAGGGTTGAATTTGTTGGTGCACACTTTCTCACACTGAAAGACGAGATGTCTTATCGGCTCGCTGCAGCACAAATCCTCTGCAGAAGTGAAGGGGGCCCTTAGGATTTATTTTGATAGTTAATTGTCAAAGCCAAATCCCCCCCCCCCCCCTCCCCCCGAATAACAATCATTGAAGTCGGTCAGATGTCCTTCAGCTTACAAAATATTTAAAAATGGTGTTCAGAATCTGAATTATTCGTTAGGTTCTTGAACGTCTCAGGGTGTCACAGCATCTTCGTCCTCTTCCTCCTGTTGAGCCCTCGGACGCCGGCCGCTCTGCCCGGCCGTCTTATTGGCTGCTGTGGAGATGGACACGGCACACGGTCTGTGTATATATTACCCAGGGAACATCTGGTGTTTATTAGGCTATTGAAGAACACGGCCCAGCTTCTCAGGCCCAGCTGGCGTGTGGCCTGCATGGGAGCACACAGTCTGTCTGCTGGCCACGGGTCTGCACACACACACACACACACACACACACACACACACTAACATCTAATATTTCCCCATAAAGATAATAGAGCAGTATCTGCAGGTTTACGGAGCTTTTCCCTGCATAAAAACACTTTTTCATTCGCTGTGCAGCGGTGCTTTAATCCTCCGGGGATGGAAACACAAAGAGAATTATTCCCACTAATGCACCCTTCGTCTTCCCTCTCCGTGCACTGTTTACGTCTGACAGATACAGTCAGCAGGTAAATGCATTACAATAGGTTTAAAGTGCGTTGTGTGTTTTAATACTGCTGCAGATTGTTTAAACGTCTGTAAGCCAGCTCCACACTCATCGGATCAGGTTACGCTTCGCCTCAAAGAGACGGAGCAGCGGCGCTCGAACACGTCTTCAGGCAGTTTGACTCCACGGTTTAAACACACTTAGAGCGGCGTGCGTCCCTGTGATGTCAAATCAGCTCTTAAATCAGGTCAGAGAGTGACAGGTGAGGCCGGGGACTCGCTCATAAACACATGATGTCATCCTGCTGGTGGTCATATGGCGTCCTGTGTGCTGTTTACATGTCAGCTGAGGGTTCATTTCCTGAAACGGCCTCGTTATCCCTGCGACCTGCTCGAAGAGGCACAAACTTGTTTTTGTAGCCGTTATGATATCAACTCTTTGAAAGAGAAGAATTCAGAATAACAACGACGACTTTGTTCAGCAACTTTCTTCACAAAGATGGCCACGGCCATCTTGTCTCGTCATATTCACTCCGGCCACTAGAGGTGTGTGTTGAGTCCAAACGACAACTTTCAGACTTGAACCTGCAGTTCCTCGAGGGACCACTTGAGGCCGGCTGCAAAACCCCCCCCCAAAAAACATGAATCAGGACTAACCTGCAATGTCCAATCACTGTGTGCGTGCCGGGTCTCCGTCCGACGGCGAGCGTCCTGCCCGACTGGGTCATAAGACGCTGTACATATGAGTTTGTGAAATCACAGGAGAACTGCAAGATCACGCGGGAATAGAGAGAGAGATGTGCAAACACGTCTCTTTGTCTCTCTGAGGATGAGTTGTTGTTTATTCTGTGATGAAATATACGATCGTTGGGTTTTATTTTGAAAGTGTCCTGGGCGCTCTGTGCGTTTCCTTGTCTGACTTCCTGTCCCCAGGTTGAGCTCGAGGTGTGTTTGCAGCGTGCAGACAAACTGCTTGATGGAGATGTTGGTGCATCAGTGTTGTAGTTGGCCGTATGCTTAACCAAATATTATCATCCACACGCTCCTTCACTCCCTCCTCTTCCTCCGCTCCTTCACTCCCTCCTCTTCCTCCGCTCCTTCACTCCCTCCTCTTCCTCCGCTCCTTCACTCCCTCCTCTTCCTCCGCTCCTTCACTCCCTCCTCTTCCTCCGCTCCTTCACTCCCTCCTCTTCCTCCGCTCCTTCACTCCCTCCTCTTCCTCCGCTCCTTCACTCCCTCCTCTTCCTCTGCTCCTTCACTCCCTCCTCTTCCTCCGCTCCTTCACTCCCTCCTCTTCCTCCACTCCTTCACTCCCTCCTCTTCCTCCGCTCCTTCACTCCCTCCTCTTCCTCCGCTCCTTCACTCCCTCCTCTTCCTCCGCTCCTTCACTCCCTCCTCTTCCTCCGCTCCTTCACTCCCTCCTCTTCCTCCGCTCCTTCACTCCCTCCTCTTCCTCCGCTCCTTCACTCCCTCCTCTTCCTCTGCTCCTTCACTCCCTCCTCTTCCTCCGCTGTCCTCTTTTCTTTCTACAGTATTTATGTTGTTCTGTTCTCGCTCGCTCCACTCATACGTCTCCTCTCTCTTTTTTTACCCTCCTGTTTAAATTATAGATTCAAATTCAGTTTGAGTCACACAAGAATTCAGAAGTGCATCAACATTAAACAACCAAAGAAAAGGAGAACCTTTCAAAATAAAATACAAACTACAGACTCCTGATCGTATATTCCATCCCTTCATCAACATGGTTTCTAACGGACTCCGTGATCATGACGTCAAAACAGTGAATGAACAACAAATCAGACAGACAGAGCTGCATGTCGGCTGCAGGTTGTTCTCCCGTCATGTGCGTCCAGCTGATCGCACAACGCACGCCAACCAAGGGAGCAGTAGTGCTCGTGCCCCCATCTATGGAGGCTATTAGAGCGTCCCGGGTTCAGATCTGACCTGGGGCTCTTTTCTCCATTCTCTCTCTCTCTCTCTCTCTCTTTCTCGCCCTGATTTCTGACTCTATCCACTGATCACACAACAAGCCCCAAATAAATCATCTCTGGTCACTTCCTGTCAGCACCTCTGGTCACTTCCTGTCAGCACCTCTGGTCACTTCCTGTCAGCACCTGTGTGTCCAATCAGACTCTGTTGCTTTTAATGATTCATTATCATAATATTTTACTTATATTTTGTTCTAAGTTAACTGAAGCAGGGTCCAGAGGCGTGACATTGGCCCCCACTGATTGAATCTGATCCAAATCAATGATTGGCTATCAGACGTGGATAATACAGCACATATCAACTATTCAGGTTGTTTCCCACAAGCTGCAGTAATCAAAGTACCGACTCGTGCACGCTGTCGAGCTAACAGGTCACTTCCTGCCTGTAAATGTATTTTGCAGCATTGACGTCTTTGTGTTCGAGCGCCTGAAAGAAACGAGCTCAGAAGCTTCATGTGTTACTTACACACGTCATTATTAGCGCTGAAAGAAAGGGTGTAAACTCCACGCCACCCCTGCATAACTGTGGACACGCCCCCTGTTCTTAAGATTCATTGTAAAGAGACATGAAGCCTAAAATATATTTGGAGCTTAAAAGTGCAAAAATTAATCGTAACTTAACTCAGATTTTGGAAGCGTCTTATTTCAGGTCCGTTTTTCATCAGGCTGTAATTCTGCACCTGACTGGTCCAGCACCTCGATATCATTCATTTTATTTTGGCTCGGACTCCTCCGTCCGCCCTCAATAAAATCCCACTTAAATTATATTTGACCAAATAAGTGCTGTTGCTCCTTCTCGCTCTCACATAATCAAAGTGAGGTGGTTTCTCTCCTCCGTCCTGCGGATGGTTTCGTACGCCGGGCCAGGTTCCCTTCAGTCCTGATTATTTATCCTGGATTTAACAGAGGGAGCGGTGGACGGTAGAAAATCTCCGCCGCTGCACACGTTTAATTACAGCAGCTTCATTTATTTTTTCTGCGCTCAAAGTGTCGGCTGCTGAGGGAGTGGAGCAACAGAGCTGAAATCAGAACAGATCCTAAAGCGATATATTGATTATTGAAGGATAAGTGTGGACATGTGTGTTCTGCTTCTTGGGGAAATGTCTGCAAAGATTAACTGCTTACATGAACGATTTCATTAAAACAGAAACATCACAATATATCGCAACCAGATGTTTTAATTTAAGAAATCAGATAATGATGGTGACTCAGGGATCAGAAACTCTTTCATCCAGTCCATTTCTTCCCAATGATTCTTCTGGCTTTCACTCTCATTTGTCACATAAACCTGTTTTTAGAAACCTTTGATTTAAGTTGGAAATCATAAATATTGAGCAGCAGATTAAATTAAAGGTCAAATATTCTGTAAACTCCTCCATGTTCCTCTAACACATGTCTCTAGTCCACAAACCCCCCAATGATGAGACAAGTCCATCCTCTCCGTCTTCTGCCTGCTCCACTTTACAGAAAATGTGTGCTCAAACAGGCCGTTTGGAGATGTTCCCTTCATGACATCACAAAGGGCAGTAGCCCCTCCCCCAGGTGGGTGACACTCCCACAGCTAGGTGTTTGTTCTGCCCTCTGAGTCTGCCTTCTCACCGTAAACAATAGGACATGGAGCCAGAAAGCAGCGAGTACACCCGAGCCCTTCCAGAGAGGGGGCGTGGTCAGACACAGCTCATTTACATATTTAAAGCTACAGACACAGAAACAGCCTGTTCTGAGCAGGGCTGAAATAGAGGGGTTTATAGACATGATCAAATACAGGATCAGAGTGGATTTACAACAACACACTTCACACACATGATGAAGAGGAGCGAGGACACTGATTTCACCTGAAGAGGAGGAGGTCATGTGACCTTTATATTTGCTTGTAGTTTTCTTCCTTTGGCAGAATTTAGTGAAAATGCAGCTTTACAATCAAATAGAGGCCTTCCCCTTTAATGTAAAATAGTAAAGACATAAAGATCATTTGAATATGCCTGGTTACCTTCCTCTCCTTGCAGTTTGTACAGACTGGTTTCCCTGGTGTGTCCCTGTTGTTCACGGCCTCGTCCTGCTGTGTGTTGTGCAGACTCGGCCTCAGACGGCTCCTCTCTGGACGACCAGATGAGGCTGAAGCGAGCGCGGCTTGTCGAGGACCTGAACGGGAAGCTGGCTCTTAGGCCGGGGCCCCTGGAGCTGGTCCAAAAGAATATCATTCCCCTAGACTCCGCTCTCGCAATGACAGGTACACACAGTGGACTGTATGCATCTCTACCTGTGTGTTTGTTTGGCGAGATAGAGAGAGAGAGAGAGATTATTAACTCACCTGTTAAATAGATTTTGCATTCTTCGGGGCGTGGCTGAGTTGACAGGTGGGCATGTTGTCGCAGTTTACAGAGCTTAACGGTCCGCCTCAGCAGCACCTCTGTGTCTGTTACTAGAAGGATCAAAAGCAAAGTGGCGGTCATGACACGTCTTCACAAACCAGTGGAGGACTCATGATTGTGTCACAGATTACAGCAGAAACATTCTGCATTGTTTACAGACCATTTTTTAAGTAAATGAAGCTGAAGTGTTAAAATCATGCAGTACCTGGAGTGTCCACTAGAGGCTGGCTGCAGTACCTGGAGTGTCCACTAGAGGCTGGCTGCAGTACCTGGAGTGTCCACTAGAGGCTGGCTGCAGTACCTGGAGTGTCCACTAGAGGCTGGCTGCAGTACCTGGAGTGTCCACTAGAGGCTGGCTGCAGTACCTGGAGTGTCCACTAGAGGCTGGCTGCAGTTCCTGGAGTGTCCACTAGAGGCTGGCTGCAGCACCTGGAGTGTCCACTAGAGGCTGACTGCAGTACCTGGAGTGTCCACTAGAGGCTGGCTGCAGTACCTGGAGTGTCCACTAGAGGCTGGCTGCAGTACCTGGAGTGTCCACTAGAGGCTGGCTGCAGCAGCACAGGAAGTCACATACACACCCATTCAAACAGCCTGTTTTTACAGCAGACATGAACATGTTTACAGCCTGCTTCAAAAAACCAAATAGGTGTGATTAGCTCATGTCTCCATCCACACACACTGTACGGGGGGGAATGTTTTGATGACTCAGCAGTTTTGATTGGATGAAGGATCAGAGTTATTCACAATAAGGCGTGTAGCAGAGCTGATTGACAGGTGGGCGTGGCCTCAGCTCCAGCTCTCAGCCTGTCGTTAGCTTGACACAGAGTTAGCATGTGGCTCAGTTTGTAGAGTCGTCATCTCTCAATCGGAAGGTCAAGAGTTCGATCGCCAGCTCCTGCCAGCAACATGTCCGATGTGCCCTTGGGCAGGACACTTAACCCCAGATTGCTGCATCATGAATGTGTGTGAATGATGGGCCGACGTCGTCTAGTCTTAAAGACAAGGAGAAATGTGATTTGTATTCTCACTTAGCTTTATCTTGAACAGTTGGACTGAAACGTGACTTTCCTCAGAGTTGCACAGACTCACTACCTGTTTCCTGTTTTTGCTCCTTAATGTGATCCTCATTTCTTAGCAGGAAAAAGTATTTGTGTATTTTTCTGGGAGAATGTTATTTACATTTTTAGAACATCGTGCTCCTTTTAGAAACCCTTCTTCGGCGAGCTGTGGGCCTCCAGAAATGTTGTTGTTGTGGCTATTTCTCTTGACGAGGAGGTGCTGTGACATCTAAAGTGTCTGAGGAGACCTCCACTGTTTGATTTAAGAAAATGCACAACATGCATGCTTACACACAGCGGTGATTTAAGGCGGCACATCGCTCTGACCTGTTTGTCTTTGGATGCTCATCATGTTACTCACTCTCTCTATATCACTCGGGGATGTGCAGAAAGTGCTTGTTGGATTGTGGAGCTTCAGCAGTTTTATGTTTGCCTGCTTCATCTTCCTGTAAACATGTTGCGTAAAGGAGCCGGCGGCCCGCGCTCGGCTGGTTTACCTCTGCAGGGCGAGGGAGCGCCGTTTATTGAGACGAGCAGCAGCTGTATTTGGGTCCACCCTTTTCTTTAGAAGTGTTTCACTTTGAGTGTGTCCGTGTGTGTGTGTGTGTGTGTGTGTGTGTGTGTGTGTGTGTGTGTGTGTGTGTGTGTGTGTGTGTGTATGTGTGTGCGTACCTGTGTGTATATTTGTGTCCCGCTCCTCCTCCCTCTTCGTCTTTGCCGTCCTGCAGAGCTCTGTGACAGGAGCAGGCTGCTGCATTAACCCCTCACCTTAAAGCTCCACATCCCATCTCACACACACACACACACACACACACACACACACACACACACACACACACTCCCTAAGATGATTCCAGCCTCGTTTATAAACTATGTGACCCCACGTCACTTCTGGAACAGACACTTAACGAGAGGAAGTGCACGCTGCAGATTTCCTGCCATGCAGACATTTCACTCAGCCGGTGAAATCAGAGACTCGTGCTGTGACCGACACGTCGTGGTTACACAACGATCACACGGCAGCACGACACTTTCAAATATGGCGTCTCGCTCAAGTCCTGCCGAGCTCCAGGACCGCCAGAGCGCGCTCAGAACCTGAAGCAGCCTCAGTCAGGACAGCTTATTAAACAAACCCTGCATGTGTGGAACTGTCTTTGTAGTCCAGACCTTCATGGCGGCCATATTGTCATATTTTGGAGTGTTAGGCTGATAATCAAGCTGCTGTGATTGGTCGATCTAAAGAGAGAAAATACATAAGAGTTCATCGTGAGCAGGTGTGAGGAAGTGGCATACTGTGTGTGTGTGTGTGTGTGTGTGTGTGGTGGAGGTCATTGAGTTGCACAGAACGTGTCTGGAGCTGTGATTGAAACCAGGGTCTGTTCCTGCCCGTCACATGTTTGGATACAAAGAGAGAATCTTATACAGCACACACACACACACACACACACACACACACACACACACAAGCACACACACACACACAGAGTCACACACACACACACACACACACACACACACACACACACACAGAGTCACACACACACACACCGGCTTCTGTGTGATAGCCATCTCTGATCATCCAATTAAAACTGCGGTCACTATCAGCCCGGCCAATCAGAGGCGAGCTGAATGTCAGTGTCTCACACACGCAGCGTAACACCTCCCTGCTGAGTGTGTACGAGGTGTGAGTGACACAGGAAGTGTGTGTGCATACCGGCGCTCAGCGAGAGAACAGTGTGACCAACGTGTGTCCACACAGAGAAGTCACACATCAACTTCCTTTAATCTGTCGTCTCCTGATGAAGCAGCGATGGAACCCCGAGGCTGCAACGTTATATCAACATGCAGACGTCAAAGGGTTTACTCAAACACAGAGCGCTCACGTGTCTAAAGAGACATGAGTCCAGTCTGAAGACGAGCACGTCCTTCAAACCGCAGCTTCCTGCTTCTTCTCGTCTGTTTTCCTGTTAGCATCATCTGCACTTCTCCTTCACATGAGCTCAGTCTGACTCTCAGGCTGAGGAGGAAGAGCAAGTTTTAATGAGGTGTTTTCAACTGTCTCCAAAACACTGAGGACGTCCTTCATCTGAAGTCCTCCTGACGTCTCACCTCGGGGACAAAGGAGGGCGTCTCAGGGTGACGCTGTGACAGCTGCCATGTGTACTGACAGGGCTTCATGTTGTCGTTGTGGACAGTTCCTGGGTCGGACATTTGAGCGTGCTGTGGATGATGCGTTCAGGGACGTGTTGTAAATGAAAGTATCATCTGGTAGTTTTGTATGTTTGGTTTAATGCAGCAGTGAAGCTGCGAGGTGAACAGATCTCACCCAGCCAGAGACACGAGCAGACAAACTGCCTCTCTGGATCAATGAGGACCTTCTGTACTTGTCAGGGATTATCAGTGACATGTAGCTCCTCATAAAGAGGCTGAGATCAGATGGACTAGCTCTCAGCTCTGTAGTCAATAAAATGTTTGAGAGCTGTGCTCTGTTAACCCTCCTCCGTCTCTGCGCTCCTCTCACAGTGAACCACGGGAAGTTCCCCAAGCAGGAGGACTCGTACGCCTTCGAGGAGGACAGCAGCAGTGAGAGTCTGTCTCCGGAGCAGCACCACAGCGATGAGTCTCCGGGCTCGGCGTGTCCGTCGTCTGAGGCTGTGGGCAGCACGGCCTCCTCCTCTTCCTCGCCCGCCCTCACCAGCCCCAGACAGGTACGAGCTCCCCTCTATCCCCCCCCCTCCAGTCTGCATGTGCCCCTCCTCTGCTGGTCCCCCCCTCCAGTCTGCATGTGCCCCTCCTCTGCTGGTCCCCCCTCCAGTCTGCATGTGCCCCTCCTCTGCTGGTCCCCCCTCCACCCTCCAGTCTGCTGGTCCCCCCTCCACCCTCCAGTCTGCATGTGCCCCTCCTCTGCTGGTCCCCCCTCCTCCATTTATGGGCCTCTGCTGGCCTCCTGTGGTGACAGAGTGAACTGCACCTCCTCCTCGGGTCTCCTCGCTCAGGTGTCACATTCTTCTCTGTTCAGCCCTTCAAACACACTGACCTCATCCAACGGACGCCGTCATCAACCGTCAACACATTTGACACCAGAGCAGGATTATTTACACGCCACACGTCTGTCCCTGAAGTATTCATCGAGCGCGTGCCAGATGAAGAAATCTTGTTTATGAATTTTTCTGCGTGTTGGTTTTCACGGTTGGATTGCGAACGATCTCCTGAGCTCAACGTTGAAAAAGAAAAACAGACATTCAGAGTGGAAGCATAAAATCTGAGGCAGCATGTAGAAAACAACCGGAGCAGTCGAGACACCAAACACGTGAAATGATGGAGACGTTCTCTGCTGCAGTTTAGACAGAACTGATTCTGATGGTTTTATTAAACAGGTCATGTGATCTTTGTGTTTGTTCTGGCGATGAACGCCGTTCTATAAAGACTCAAAGGGGATATTATGACGATTGTGTTGACTGGCCCTTTAAGAAACAGAGCCAGTTTCTGGGCTCAGATAAAAACTGTTATTTTAAGCTTTCTCTCTCCAACATGTCGACCTTTTTTAAAGGTCACATGTGTGAAGTGTCACGATCATCTCACTCTCCACACAGCTCTCTGATTGGTCCTTTTCAGGATGCAGCTCTGCACAGATTCACTCAAGTCTTGGTTTTGTGTCGTGCACAGGGAGGTACAGGACAAGACCCTCCTGATCACAGCCAGGATGAAGGTCAGACTGCTGCCAACAACAACCAGGCCACGCCCCCAATACCTGTTCCTGCCATGGTCAAGGTCGGCATTGTTTAAAGGGTTTTCTTCTCTTTAAGCTTCACCGTGCATGTTCTCACTCTCTCCCTCTGCTCACCCTGAACAGTCAAAGACGTCTGACAAGAACCGGCACAAGAAGCCCAAAGATGTGAAGCCCAAGGTGAAGAAGCTCAAGTACCATCAGTACATTCCTCCGGACCAGAAGGCGGAGAAGTCCCCTCCGCCCATGGACTCGGCCTACGCCCGCCTGCTCCAGCAGCAGCAGCTCTTCCTGCAGCTGCAGATCCTCAGCCAGCAGAAACACGCTCACGCACACACACAGTCCCAGCAGCAGCACACACACACTCCACACACACAAGGCCAGCAGAGGCAGCCGGCGTTCAGCTACCAGCCGCACCCGCAGAGCCAAACACACAAGTAAGTCCTGAATCTGAAACCAAGAGGGTGTGTGATTTATTTCTCCGTGTTGGAGGATTGATCGGCTGTGATTGATCGGCTGTGATTGATCGGCTGTGATTCTCCCCCCGTAGAGTCAGTGAGCAGCTGTCAGTCTGCAGCTCCAACGCTCCTCCGAGCCAAACAAACAGTAACGCCTCCTCCCCGCTCAAGACCTCGTATCCAAACCAGAGCACCATATCTCCGGTCAAACCCGGGCCCCTTCCGGCTAATCTGGACGATCTGAAGGTACAGGCGGCGTCTTGAAGTCAAACAGGGTTTCTGGTCTGAACGTGAAGTTTAACGTCTCTCTCTGTTTGGCTGTCAGGTGTCAGAGCTCAGGCAGCACCTGCGGATTCGTGGCATGCCAGTCTCCGGCACAAAGACCGCCCTCATCGAGAGGCTCCGACCCTTCAAAGACTCCAACGCCAGCTCCTCGCCATCCGGCTCCTCTGACATCACCACAGTCACCTTCCCCGTCACGCCGACAGGCTCCCTGTCCTCCTACCAGTCTCCGTCCTCCTCCAGTGCTCTCTCCCACGGAGGCTACTACCCGTACCCCAGCACCTCCTCCACCCCTCCCATCTCCCCCGCCTCCTCCGAGCTCTCCCTCAGCGGCTCGCTCCCCGACAGCTTCAGCGACGTGCCCATGTCCTCGCCAACCCAGTTCAACCTGCAGCCGTCACCCGGCCATCTGGGCATGGAGGACGGCCTTGGGGGAGCGCAGAGGGTGGGGGAGGGAGGAGGTATGGAGGGCGTGGAAGCAGAGAAAGATAAGATGCTGGTGGAGAAGCAGAAAGTGATCGAGGAGCTGACGTGGAAGCTGCACCAAGAGCAGAGACAGGTGAGGACATCAGCCAATCAGTCATAAAGACACGGTCCAATTAAAAACACACCCAAAGTTGGACATTTTAACATAGAGCTCTATGGAGACTGACTCCCTGCAGGAGACAGACTCTAGTGGACACTGGAGGAACTGCAGCTGTAAAGTTGGACATTTTAACATAGAGCTCTATGGAGACTGACTCACTGCAGGAGACAGACTCTAGTGGACACTGGAGGAACTGCAGCTGTAAAGTTGGACATTTGAACATAGAGCTCTATGGAGACTGACTCACTGCAGGAGACAGACTCTAGTGGACACTGGAGGAACTGCAGGTGTTGAACTGGTGGTTTAACGTGTTGGGACAGGTAACAAAGACTGACAGAATATCTTTGTGGTTTTTCTGTTTTTAGGTTGAGGAATTAAAGATGCAGCTCCACAAGAGGAAACGCTGCTACGGAGCAACACAGGACCCCGTCCCTCCTCCACCTCACCCCCCCCTGCACCACCAGCAGAATCCCCCCATGATGGGCCAGCACTTCTTCGGGGTGACGATCAAGCAGGAGCCCTTGTCTTTGTCCTCCAGCTGTCCTCTGTCTTCTCCGAAGCAGCTGAAAGGCTCACCTGGCAGCTGCATGGAGGAGATGGGGCACTGCAGCGCGCCCCTTTCCAGTATGGGGGGCCCCAGTGGACCACAGTGTATGGACACCACCCCGTCCACTGGCAGCCCCTCCACAATGTCCGCCTTCCTGAGTCCACAGTGCTCTCCGCAGGACTCCCCCACTGGAAAGCCTTCAGGAAGCCCCCAACCTTCGTCTCCCAATAACTCCTACATGCTAACGCCTGCGCTGGGGAGGGATGGCTGCCGTCACCCCCAACCCCACCCCCACCCCCACGCCCACGCCCAGACCAACAACAGAGTACGCAACATGCAGGTAGCGTGTGTTTAACGTTTAAGCTAACATCAACTAAAACAAAAAGCTGCTCTATCCAAATGGACCCTGCAGCTCTTCTAAAGATTCTGATCTCCTTACACGCTCACTTACTCTTTAATTCATGTTCACCCACGATCTCAGCCCAGTCTCATGATTCTGTCTTTAACCATCACGGGGCAGAAGTGTAAAGGTGTGCTTTTATTAAAGGTGAGGCTTCCCCTCGCTCTCTGTAGACGCTAACATGTCAGAGGCAGCCTGACATGATGTCATCACGTTAGGTAGGGTCTGACTCCATCCAGAACAGTGAATTGCATCTACAGGACAACAGATGAAAATGAGCTATCATGCTAACCCCGGCATATTGCTGCTTTATGCTAACATGTTGAATATGCATTGTCCTCATTTGTTAATAACAGATGCAGCAGAAGAACGGCGGCCTGCAGGTGAACTGTTCTTATCCTTCTGAGCAGAGAGGCCTTCAGGGACTCTTTCCAAACTCTGCAGAGTGTTCTCACAACGGCTCCGTCAAGACCGAGAACCTCAGCATGCACCCAAAGGTGAACCTGATGGTCAGCACTCGCAGCCTCTCCCGCGTGCCGTCAGTGTCACGTGGTCATCACCTCACATCCACACACCCGTCCGTGTCTTCTCTGAGTGTGTGTGTGTGTCTGTGTGTGTGTGTCTGTGTGTGTGTGTGTGTTCAGTGTCTGACTGATCTGTTTTCATCACACAACAACGCCAACCTCTCTTTTGATCCCATCACAAGGGCTGGATTCTTTAATGTGCAGGACATTGACACTGAACCCCCCTCTCACTGAAACACTTCTCACCTGTCTCATGTAGATGTCAGTATGTCCTCGGCATGTTTGCCTAAAGAGCCAGGTGTCCCCCCCAGCCGTCAGTAGCTCAGATTCAGATGACTTAAGACAGCCCCCCTGCTATGAGGATGCAGTCAAGCAGGTAAACTCAAAATTTACGCTAAAGTTAGCAGACAAATGGCTGGTCAAAAGACTGTGTTTGACTCTTGGCGTTGCTCTGATTCCACTTTTTCCTCCTCCTGTTTTCCTTGTCTCATCACCTGTGTCTCACCTCTGATACTCATCCATTCGCTTCGTTCCCCGCACTAACTTTACACCCTCCTTAAAAAAAGCCTGATGCAGATGGATGTTAAAGTGGTGTAGATGTAGCAGTCTGTGGTCGAGTCAGAAACCCTGTGAAGTGACGGAGCTCAACGTGTCGTCACGATGAAGCGCAGCATGCTGACGTAGTCTCCTACTCTGCTGCCTGACAGATCACACACGTCCAACTTCCCAGAAACAGCGAGAAGAGAAAGTCCCGTGAGATCTCAACTTACCGCTGAGTCACGTGATGCTCTGTGACTTCCTGTCCAGCTTGACAGCGAGTTTTAGGCTAGCAGCGTATTAGCAGAGCGTGGTGGCGCTGCAGGCACGCTCCGGAGACGTCATAGAAACTAAAGTGGCAGTGAACAGCGGCTTAGTGCTCAACAGTGATATGATGTGAATAAATCCTCGACGACGCTCGATTCACCTCGACCATTAAACTGAACTCTTACATCTTTAACTTTGGCATCTCTTTGTAGCTTGAAAGCTCGTTTGTTTTTTTTAACAACTGTTTGATTGAATTGAAGTTCAGCGTTTCATTAACGGTTTCTTTCTTTGGTTCTGTTGCAGCAGCTGAGCAGAAGTCAGCAGATGGACGAGCTGCTGGACGTGCTCATAGAGAGCGGAGGTAAGGACACATTCTGCTCCTACCGTTAGCATAGCTAGCACTGCACAGGGTTTAAAATCTGCATGTTAAGCTAGCTGGTGTGAGGTGAGCGTTTGAGCCCACAGTGGGCTCTGATCAGAACGTGCAGTGACCCTCCCTCCTCTCCTCTTTGTCTTCAAGAGATGCCCGCTAACGCCCGAGAAGAGAGGGAGCGGTCCTCTGTAACCAAAGTTGTGCCTCACATTAATGTGTCCCCAGGGTGCCCCGGCCTCCTCGTCCCGAGGTTCCACCGACACTACGAGCACCTGAGCCCCTCCCAGCTGCCGTACGACCACGCAGCCAATCACATCACAGAGAGCCACCTGGAGACTCTGCTGGGGAGTCCGATCGCTCGGGGGGCGGACGGGGCTCTCCTTAAAATGGCCGCTGAGGACGGAGGGCAGGAGGACGAAGGGAACAGAGACGTCGAGGGTTACGGCAGCCATTACCGCCACCCGCACCACCCCCAACAGGACAAACTGATGACCAACAGAGAGCTGATGGACACGCCTCTGTCCCCAATTAGCATTAGCACCAAGGTGTCCTGCGTCCCCGAGGTGCAGGGCATGGTGAGCATGACGTTCAGCGAGACGCCGTGGGAGACGATGGAGTGGTTGGACCTGACCCCGCCCAGCTCGGCTACGGCCTTCAGCGTGGCTCCTCCCACCGGGCCGAGCATCTTCAACACAGAGTTCCTGGACGTGACAGACATTAACTTGAACTCCGCCATGGACCTCCACCTGGAGCACTGGTGAAGGCAACGCCGCCAAGTACGAGCTAGCACCATGCTAACACCGGCCTTGCTAACATCAGCTCCAAACAAACCAAAGAACTTTTTAATTCTGCCTTAGCCGCTTCAGTCCAAACGCCAGAGTTTGCCTTTCGTAGGAAACAGTGGGATGTAAATGAAGCAGACTGCCAGCCGACATAAAGCGATTGTGTGTGATTTATGAAATATTTTCACTGACTTCCTCGACATCACTGAGAGGTGTTTAGTCATTGTCAACAGAATCCAAAGAAAACATTAAAGTGACTTCTGTCCATTTTTCTGGACATTTATGCTCAAAAACCGCCGACAAGTTTCTCAAAGCAAAAACAAGAAGGGTTCATGATGTGGATGTGACGATGCACGCAACGTACGACTCGATACGTAACTGGACACTCGGCTCACCATCGGGACTTTTACTAAACATTAGAGAAGTCAATCTCTGATAAAACAATTCTCAGACAGTAGAAATACAAAATATACATTTTCCTTATTTTCTTTAAACATACACAAAGCAAAACCTCGTCAGATCATTGATCACAACCCGGTAAAGTTCCTTAGTGTCGATAGTGTCGTTCTGATCTCGCAGTGAAAAAGAAACGACCCTCTGTGCCTTTAAGCTTAAAAGAAAAACTTTGATAGGTTGAAGAGTCAAAAGTAAAATCCACCTGTCATCAAACGTTTTACTTTGTTACTGTCCGTATTTTTCCCTCAGTTAATGTTGCAACTATCGATCCTTTCAAAATAAGAGCATTACGGAAAAAAGGTTAACAAGAAGTGTTAATTAATGTTTTTTGGGGGGGTTTTAATGATGGGATTTAAATCTAAAAAAAGACGGCTTTAAAAGACGGTGAATCAACTTTTTGACACCTTAGATAAGTGTTGTTGGGGCCCTAAACCTGTAGGGGGGGCCCTTGAGGGCTCACAAACTTTAAACCACAGCAGCCGCTGTGCAAATTTTCAATGACAGAAGGAAACATCCCTAACAGGGCCCCGTTTGACAGCTCTTGTTGCACGTTATTGCTGTGAAACCAAAAGTTTCTCTAAAACGTCAACCAAGGGAAACACCGAGGAATAGTAGGGCGCCCCAATTATATCTTGCATGGAGCCCCAACAGACCATTCGTACCCCACATCTGTACACCACTTTTCCCAACTAACACCCAGCACAAAAAGCCAAAAGCAGACAGCGCCCCCTGCTGGTTAAAACATCATATTGCAATATATATTTTTATAAAATGGATTAAAATGGTTCATATTTGTATCTGTATTGCGTGAAATCGTTACATCCCAAAGTAAAGAGAGTTTGATAACGTGCATTAAATCAAAACTTTATGAAGTACCAGTGTTACACCACCTGGACTCGTGACAATCATTGTAGATCCTCTGAGTTTGTGTTACTGGAAAAAACAAAAGGAAATACAAGGTGAATCTGATGCTTCGAACAGACATTTTGTAAATATCTGAACTCTTTGTTCTGACAGAGACATGTTGACGTATATATTTTGCATATTTTGTCAGCAGCGTGGGAGACGATGTGAACCACAAATCAAAGTGTAAAATGTAATCAGATTATTATCGATGTAAATATGACACACTGTGCACCTCTACATAAAAACACTTTTTGTCACAGTTTGCTTGAGAGTAGAATTATGTGTGTAGAAATATTTGTCTTTGGCTTCAAAGGACTTTTTTCATCTGTTCACTATTTGGCATTTTTTTAAAACCACAGAATGACATAACAGAGAGAAATCAACTTTTATTTTGAAAATCTTGGGTCTTATTGGTTTTAATCACCAGGCAAATATCTGCAACATATTTTAATAACATGTTTATGCTTTCTTTTCCCCCTTTTACAATTTATAATTAGTTTACTAATCCAACACCGGTTTGATATTGTAGACGCTCCGGCATCAACTGGTTTTATTTCATTTGACCAAGTATAAGTAGTCTTTTTTGTACCCAGGCCAATTAACTATTTATTTTGTGTTTTGAATGTATGCTTTATCGTGTATTTATACTGACATTCCTTTCTTATAAATTGGGGCTCTTTGATTTACTGGAAACTTCCTGTGCAGCCGATCTGACCGCGGATATTTCCCAGTAAATTAAGTCTCTTAAAAATGTGATGAAACGTGAAGGAACCACTTTGAAAAGCCATGTTTTCTTATGTCAGTTCACAGAAATGAAGTGGAAATGACCATTATGAGCACTTGTGTATAGGAAATGTAATATATTCAGATCTCTACTGTGAATACCGCGTATGAGCACAGCGTAAACTTAGCATACCAGAGCCAGCCGCTACACGCAGAAGCTACACAAAATTAAAAGTCAGACTCTAACAAAATCTTTAAGGTCTTAGTTTTGAACTTTTGAACACTTTCTCAGAAGTCTGAGGAGAATAACGCGGTCATATCTTTACCACTAAACGTGCGGCTAAAGGTAGTACTTAGCATTGAGAAAGCTAGCTTCTGTAAGCTAACGTAAGATTACCCCTTTTCCACCAAGCCAGTTCCAGCGCTGGTTTCAGAGCCAGAGTCTAATCCAGCGTCAGTTAACAGTGTTTTCAACAGAGAACTTGGTGATGGTTCCAGAGTCCTCCTTGCTGGTCTATGAGAAAGAACTGCTCCATCGGGGGCTGGAGGGTCCTCGTGAACACACTGTGAACAGACCTGCTAACGTTTAAAATTAAGAAACTTTTTCAGAGAACTTCTGCGAGTTGCATGCAGAGACAGGGATGCGTCTCTTAGCGTAGCGCCGGTATACCAGCAACCGCCGGTATGTCCTGAACGCTGCAATGGTGATGCAAGAACGCCGCTCCACCAGCAATACATCTAACATTCAACATTTAACTCACTGCATGCCAAGGTCAGACTTCACGCCGTCAGCACAATATTGGTAGCTTCTCAACCGGTAAGCTAATATAAAGGCCCGTCCACTGTTTTCTAGTTAGCCTGTTAAGCCCTCCCAAAAGCAAGCTTTAACTTTGATAAACATTAGCTCATTGGTTACCGGCACAAATCAACACATTTGACCTGCTTAGATCCGCCATCGCCGCCCACGTTAAATAAAACCCGTCTAAACTTTGGTTTAAAGACTTGTTAGCACATTGCTACCATCACATCTTTATGCTAAATGTTTTGGTTCTTTTTCCAACCAGTGGCGTCGCCCCCTGCTCGCCATTAGTAAAAATGCAGGTTTAAGAAGCTATGTCCACTTAATGTGTAGTCTATTCCCCATCTTTATTTTTATCAGACAGATTTGATATTGACTATTGCTTTTAATCGCATTGACGATGTCGTGTTTCATTGACGATCGGCCACCTTTTGTTGTTTTGACCAAATACTGTTTTGTGCTTCTTTCATGGGTTCAATATTTTCATTCAGGATATTAAAGCCAATGTTAATGATGTAACTATCTGCCTTATTTCTGTGGTCGGGTTCTTCCTGATCACATGACAGAAGCCGCCATGTTGCTTGACCACTGACTTGCTTTCCTTTTGTAAAAACATATCTGTCTGCCTCCGTGTATACTTCAGAAATAAACGTATCACAGCAAAGATCAAGTGTGCACTTTGATTTTTTTATTTTTAAGAATCACACGATAACAGCTGTTTCTTCTTTTTCACGGGAACTTTATTGGCAACCCGTCATAAAGACACAATATAATATTCATCACCCTTAATATTATCTTATAATCTAATATGAACATTCTAGTAAATTGCAATTTTTACAACATGTACCCCGGAGATTCAGGTTCACCAGCGGGAAGTCGGCTTCCTGTGGCGCCCACGAGTGAAGAGACTGTCGTGTCTTCAGTGTGTTTGAAACATGACGGATCGAAACGTGAAGAACAGAGAAACACTTGGAGTCTACCCAGCAGCCTCTTCTGAAAGAGCCCCTCGAAACTAGTGTTTTATCATTTGGCCTCTGAACATCTGTTTAACGCTCTCGCTGTTTTTGGAGGAACTTCGTCCAGTTTAAAAGGTTTTTTTTAAATCTTTGGGATGAACTTTGTTTTGGTTTTGATGCATTCAGACAGAAAGGGAACTAATGTCTTGGCTGTTTTTCCACACTTCCACATTTTGGTTAAAGTTTCCGCTCTTCTGAAAATGCAAGAACAGGAACGTCACCTGGACTCACACGGATTGGTTCATGTTCCCTCCTCCAGCCACCGTGTCTACATGAAGTTACTTCCTGATAGTTGAGGATGAAAAATTCGACTATCAGTGCAAACATGCCGAGTCATGCTGGTCTTTAGTCTTTATGGTTAGGGAGCAGAGACCGTGTGAGGAGCAGGCGAGACGCCGTCTAGCAGCATCATGGGTGACAGAAAGACAACTTTAAGTGTAGTTCCTGCGTTTGCCTCCGTGTGGCAGCATCGTGCAGCTGTGATCGGTGTGGATGAGTTTGTGCAGTGACAGGCGGAGGAGGAGCTTTAAGATTCATTTTTACAAATTCAAATAGAAGAAACATGTTTCATTGTGCAGCCAGCACCAACGCGTACAGGCGAGTATCACGCCAAGAGAGTCTAAATGTCACACAATCCTTTTTTTACGCTTCAAGTTTGACTCAAAATGCTCCTCAGCTCAGTCTCAAAAGTCCTGACGCTTTGAGTCGTGTGGTCAGCTGCGTCTGTGAGACGACTTCTGCTGAAAACGTTTCTGGTTCAACTTCAGGACAACTAAATGATTTTGTGAGCTCGTGAAAATAAAGATTTGCATAATCATAAAACTTTCATCCCCACCCTCCCTCTCTCTCTCCCTCATCCCCACCCTCCCTCTCTCTCTCTCTCCCTCATCCCCACCCTCCCTCTCTCTCTCCCTCATCCCCACCCTCTCTCTCTCTAAAATAAAAAGCATCAGAATAAACCTTAAAGAAACATAACTGACTCTGATGTCATGAGGTTCTCTCTCTCTCTCTCTCTCTCTCTCTCTCTCTCTCTCTCTCTCTCTCTCTCTCTCTCTCTCTCTCTCTCTCTCTCTCTCTCTCTTCTCTCTCTCTCTCTCTCTCTCTCTCTCTCTCTCTCTCTCTCTCTCTCTCTCTCTCTCTCTCTCTCTCTCTCTCTCTCTCTCTCTCTCTCTCTCTGAGAAAAGGAGGAAGCTCAGGTGAAGACGAACTCTCACAGGCTGCATATAAGAAGACGTGAACTCACAGAGAAGCACTTTGCATAACGGAGTGTGTGTGAGTGTGAGCGTGTGCGTTTGTGTACAGCTGCGGTGAACACACACACACACATACACGTGTGTGTGTGTGTGTGTGTGTGTGTGTGTGTGTGTGTCTGTTGTCACTGTTCAACGTTTTATTTGGTAGATTCTGTTTTTGTGAACGTCGGCTTCTTCACGTAAAGAAGGAGCTGACATGAAGGACTCGCTGCGTCCTCGTGAGACAGAGTCTCGTCTTCAGGTTTATTTCGGGGGGGAAGTTGGACGCTGATGTTTGATGGCGTTACGGGAGCGGGGAAACGTTTTGTGATTTTATTTTCTGGTTGCAGTTTGGAGTTCCTTCGTTCTTTGGAACGTGTGAATAAACGACGTAACTCTGACGGGCGAACATGTCGCATCACAAAGCTTCAAACCCCCCCGACACAGCAGCAGCTGATCTCCATCAGTCCACGTACATGGGGGACACGGGCGAGGCCGGGATCTGATCCAGGATGCGAACCACGTACGAGGCGACGTCCACAAAGCGCTCCTCGTATATCATGATGAAGGGATGTTTCTGCAGGAGAGAGGTCAGAGGTCAAAAGGACGCTGAAATAACCACACCCTGATGATGTCATCACTCGTGTCCCAAAGAGGCGGAGCTCGCCGAGAACAGCTTCCTCCTCAGAAACCGGGTTTTAAAATCAGGCTGCAGCTCGGTTCAGAAGGCGGTCGACAGAAACCCGTCCTCCATAACTGAAGCAACACGAACGCCAACAGGACTGACTCACGTCCCCACAGCATCACAGGAATACAGAGGTTAAAGATTCAGGAGCGGATGGTCACAGTCGATTTAGCCCAGCAGAGAGTCTCATTCATCCTGTTGGTGTTAAACACTTACAGCAGGAGGAAGGATAAGAAGGTAAACACAGAGCAGACACCTTCAGCAGGACGAGTCCAGCTGAGACTAAACCTGGAGGACATTTCTTTACGAGACGATTTATTCTAGTTTTTCATTGAAGGAATAAAATATGTCTATTTTTCACCAGGCTCTTATTTTGAAAGATTAACTTGTTGGGGGGGGTGTTTTATGTCTCCTCACAGCGAGGAGGTTCCTGGTTTGAATCCCTTTCTGACTCTCAGCCTCTCCGTCTCTGTATGTCAGCTCTGTGATTGGCTGGTGAGCAGAGCGTAACCCCGCCTCTCGCCCAATGACAGCAGGGATCAGCTCTGTGCGTCGGTGTTCTACATGAGCTTCTTCTTTGTGTTCTCATTTATTCTCACTGATTTCTAACGTTTCATCTTTAAAAACAGATTGTAGTTTAAATCAGGTTCAGAAAGTCTGCGAGTCGTTACGAAGCAGAACTCACCAGAAGCTCTCGGTACTTCGGCCTTTTAGATTCGTCCTTCGTCAGGCTGGAAGGAGAAACAAACAGAAAGAATCCTTCAGCTCCACTTCAGAGATGAAACAGAAAAGAGCTGATCAGAGGACGCCAAGCGGCCACGAGCCCACTTCCTGTCCTTTAAAGAGTTTTATGTTGGACGGGTCAGAATATTCAGCTGCTCACACATTTGGATGTTTGGAGGTTTTTCTCACCACAGGTTGACGAAGTGATGAACTTCGGGGAGAACTGTCGCTCCTCTGAGCTGCTGAGCTGCGGCGGTTCACCTTTGACCACCTGAGTCAGCTGATCGAACACGCTGTTCCACTTGGGGTACGGGAACCGTCCTGTGGCCAGCTCGTACTGAGACGCACACACACACACACACACACACACACACACACACACACACACATTAGACACACGCAGGTCGGTAAAGGTCACACTGACGTCTTTGTTGTTCTCACCAGCGTGATTCCCAAACTCCAAACATCGGAGCGGACATCGTAGCCCTGACGGGAAGCACTCGGGTCTATCCTCTCCGGCTGGAACACACACGAGAGAAGACACACACACACACACACACACACATTTATTCAGGGTAAAGACTGATGATAACTCCTCTGGAGACACAACGGCCCGCCCACTTTCTTCTCTTCGTGGAGAACACATCAGTTAAAGTTGTATATTTTGAAAAGGCTTTTATTTTGAAAATGTTGTTTTTATTCATAAAGGAACATTTGATTTTGAAGTAGTTCCCTTTCCCTCGATGTTCCCTCTGTGCGTCGTGCCCCACTGAACAGGAAGTGTGAAACGTCTCTCTGCTGTCTTACCGCCATGTACGGCCTGCAGCCGGCGTCTCTGGTCTTTGCTATGGAGTCGACGAGCTGGCCGCTGATCCCGAAGTCACACAGCTTGATGTTCCCTCGCCGGTCCATGAGAATGTTGGAAGGTTTGATGTCTGACAAATTAAACATGTTTATCATATTTAACAAGATGAATACAAAATCCAGCTGGAGATATCTGAGAGCCGTCATATGATGAAATGTTTTATTTAATCGCATGTTTGAAATTCCATCATTTTAATAAACAACGTTTAATGTTTGTCAGAACCTTCAGCTGAAACAGCAGGCGAGCGTCATCGGTCTGAATCAGGCACAAACGCACGCTCGCTTTCCTCACACACACCTGACATGTTTGGTTCCCTGCTCCGTGAATTTCAGTTTCTCTTTTGCAAACATTATAACATGTAGTGCTTTTATTTTGAAGGCTCCATGAACCCGGAGCACTTACAGACGGCGTGCATGAAGAGGCACGCCAAAGAACAGCCCGCCGTGGTCATGTGGTCTTACCTCTGTGGATTATTTTCAAGTTCTCCTTTAGGTGGTTCAGTGCTTTAACCGTCTGTTGGAGACACAAACAGGAAGTGAGTTCTGTCAAACAGGAAGTGAGTTCTGTCAAACAGGAAGTGAGTTCTGCGTGCTCAGATTTAAAAAGCAGGAAGTGTAAAGTGACTCACCGCTAACGTTATGTTTCCTAAGATTTCCTCTGGAATGACTTCATCGGATGAAAAATAAACATATTTGTAGAATTTGTCTAATGAGGTAGACATGAGCTCCATGCAGATCCAGCAGTCGCCCTGAAACACAGAGGTCAGAGGTCAGAGGTCACACAGACAGGCTGCTGTGGTGTGTGGTGCGTTCAGGGTCATACCTCTCTGAAGAGCGCTCCGTAGAACTGGACGATGTAGGGACAGTCGCTGCTCCTCATCACCACGTCGAGGTCCATCAGCAGCTGCTTCTGCTCCTTCTCGTCCACCGTGGAGCGAATCCTCTGACAGACGCACAAAAGGGGCGGGGCTTATTCTTTACTCACACACCTACAGCAGCAGACTGTAAACAACTCTGACCCCTAGTGTTTTATATGGGTACTGCAGTATAAATTCACCCCCCCCCCCCCGAGAGAGTGGACGCTCACGCCGGTCGCCATGCGGCGGACACTGAACAAGTCGGTGAGCAGCTCACCTTGACCGCCATGATCTGACCCGTAGGTTTGTGGACCATCTTGTTGACGGAGCCGTACGCCCCCCGACCGATCTCCCCGAGGTCCCTCAGGTCTTCGGCCGTGAAGTCGCAGTGCTGCTCCGGAGAAATCTTCAGCTTCCCCGACGACTCGATGCTGTGCGTCCGCAGGCGCTCTCTGAGGGGGGGGGGGGGGAGACACACGGTGTTAAAACAACGAGAACAGGAGAAGAAGAACAGAACGGCGTTCTGCCATCAGCTGTACTCACATGTGAGGGTTCTGGAAGGACGGGGGGGTCGGGTTGATGGGCAGCCTGGAGACCCGGCTTCACTGGAGAGTTAGCAAAGTTCAGCTTCAGAGCTTTACGTTTACCTGTCAGGGAAAACACACACACACCACACACACACACACACCACACACACACACACACACACACACACACACACACACACACACACACACACACACACACACACACACACACACACACACACACACACACACACACACACACACACACACACACACACACACACACACGGTGAGCCATCCTGCTGGGGCAAACAGTGATGTCACACACTGTGATGTCACTCTGTGACATCACACCACTGTGATGTCATACACTGATGTCACACTCTGTGACGTCACACACTGTGATGTCACACTGTGATGTCATACACTGATGTCACACTGTGATGTCATACACTGATGTCACACTGTGATGTCACACACTGATGTCACACACTGTGATGTCACACTCTGTGATGTCACACACTGTGACGTCACACACTGTGACATCACACACTGTAATGTCACTCTGTGACGTCACACTCTGTGATGTCACACTCTGTGATGTCACACTGTGATGTCACTCTGTGATGTCACTCTGTGATGTCACTCTGTGATGTCACACTGTGATGTCACTCTGTGATGTCACACTGTGATGTCACACTCTGATGTCACACTCTGTGATGTCACTCTGTGATGTCACACTGTGATGTCACACTGTGATGTCACACTCTGTGATGTCACTCTGTGATGTCACACTGTGATGTCACACTGTGACGTCACACTGTGATGTCACTCTGTGATGTCACTCTGTGATGTCACACTGTGATGTCACTCTGTGATGTCACACTGTGATGTCACACTCTGTGATGTCACTCTGTGATGTCACACTGTGATGTCACACTGTGACGTCACACTGTGATGTCACACTGTGATGTCACACTCTGTGATGTCACTCTGTGATGTCACTCTGTGATGTCACACTGTGATGTCACACTGTGACGTCACTCTGTGACGTCACTCTGTGATGTCACACTCTGTGATGTCACACTCTGTGATGTCACGCTCCTGTTTCCTGTCTGAACCTGAGATAAACCTTTTCCTCGGTGTGACATGAAGAATTTCATGTGGCGTGCGTCACAGCATTATGGCGTGCTGTGTGAGTGGTCAGGGCAGAGAGGTGATTGGTTTATCTCACGTTCTGTTCAGGATCAGAAGAAGACCAACATGCAGGTCAACACACAGGGGTCTGGACCCTTTGAGACCCCCCTAAGACTTTAGGATTCTGTATTTCCTCAAATAATGACAACTGATCTTTTATGATTCTACTTGTGTTTTTATTCTCCTGAGGGACGAACCCTGCCGAGGCACCACCAGGCAGAGGTGAGGACGTTCAGGCTCCTCTGAGTCCTGGTAAATACCAGATCCTGAATCAGAACCAGGATCAGACTCAGAGTCTATGACATCGCCATCAGTGAAGTGCTGCAGTACATGGAACGCCATCTAGTGGCACACATGTTACTATAAATTACAATGTAAGTGTTATTCTGTGTTTGAGATGATCCTTTATTATTCACGTCGCTCTGAACATCACTCAGGATCAGACTTATCTGAGGAAATACAGAAATATTTATTTATTAATGCAGAGACGTTTAAGATCTGTCCTGCGGAGACGTCGTGTCGGGAATCCCTGAACTGAAGAGCCAATCACAGCTGAAGCCCTCACACATCAAAGTGACCCAACACTTAAATCACACAAGCTCAGAAAATGATCCGACATGAACCATCAACAGCATCCGTCACCCGCAGAGGTTTAAAGGGATCATAGGCTGCTTAAAAGAAGTGGGCGTGGCCACGCTTTGATTTGGACGAGAGGTCAGATAAAAACCGCTCCGACTTTATCCATGTCGACAGGGAGGAATGTTTACGACTTGTATGTCACAAGCTAGCAATCCTCCAGAGGGGAGTCAGGTCACAGTTGATGCTATGCTAATCGCTAATGCTAACAGTAATGAATATGACATCACTGTAAAACAGGCTTTACCCTAAATGCACCAGGAAACAACAACCTGGAGCTCAACAAGAAATTACTCAGGTTGCCATGGTAATGCCGTGTCAGCGGTAGCCCCGCCCCCTCTTCCTGGTCTCTGTGACTCTAAATGGGCCCAACATTTACTAAATGAACATGATGCTGTGTTGAAACTAGAGACGGAGAAGAAAGTCGTTACGTTCACTAAGGGAACCAATCAACGACAAGCAGGAGGAAGAAGTCTCCCCCTGCTGGTCATTAGGGAGACTGCAGGTCTGGGCCATAAAGAGGCCGGTCTAGTTCTTCTCTACAGTCTCTGGTAGCTGCTGGTGTTGACTTTAAGTGTTGAGTCATCTTGGTCATGCCCTCCTCAGATCCCTGACCCTCTGAGCCCCGATGCAGTGGACAGACTCCCCCAAGCACCACACAGGCTGGTCAGTAGTGTACAGCGGCGTCCAATGACAGAACAGGAACATGTCTCGGACAGGAAACCACTTTAGACTACTGAGATGCACCCACAGAGAGTCCGAGGTCGGTGTGCGAGGTCTACGGCTTACTTTGGGAAACTCCAGACAGTCTTATCTGAAACCCTGAAGTAAAGAGAAAACAGTTTACTGCGTGTTCTTTGGGTTTGTCTGAATGTGGGAGGGGCCACATGAACACGAGTCATCCCGCCACGATGGACGTCAAGCAGGTCAACTGTGGTGAAACTAGATAATAAATAATTAAGTGTGAACATCATCCAACGAGCATGTGCTTCCTTTCGTTCCTCTCTTCTGGAGCCTTCACTTCCTTTCCCCTGCAGGATTATTTTACGGTGCGTAACCCTGGATGAAGCTCGACTGTGGCTGCGTGTCAGCGAGTCTCATCTTTTACTTTAGAAAGAAGAGCAGCAGCAGCGAATCACAAGTTCACAGTGACATGTTTCAAAGAAGTGTGTCATCAAGAGAAGAAGAAGCACAGTGTGATGGACAACAAACATGCAGACGAGGGTCAAAGGTCACGACGGAAATAAAATCAATCAAACAGACAGAGCGGGAATGATCGACAGAAGAAGAAGAAGAAGGTGGATGAAGAACATTTGAAGGACGATTTTCAAACATCCTTCCAGACTGAGCAGGTGAAGAGGAAGTGAATACCTGTTTCACTGTGACATCTCCAGCAGGTGTTGGTTTCTGTAAAGTTCAGATCAAACATTTCATACAAAACATCTGGCCACATGACATCTGGTTCAAACAGCTCCGACCCGTCACAGTTCTCGACTGTAACACATTCAACAATAACACATTGAGCATCGTCTGTTCGGCCCCGTGTCCATCTGGCTTTTCCTGAGCGCTCCGCCTTTTTCATGCTCAGTTATGAGCATAATCTATTTCTACAGACTGAACATCGAGCTCACAAAGATCGGCCGACATATATCTGTGTCATTTCCCGTGTTCCTTCCCAGTACTGGTATCAGACTCTAATTATAACATTTCATTTTTTAGGAAGAGAAATTCTTCCCATGTCGATCAAAGCAGCTTCAGTTATTTTCCTCTCTGATGTTTAGTTAAACATTTATCAGTTTTAAAGTCTCAATCTGTAGAGAAACTTTGAATACAGAGGAATTTAATTGAAATTAAATACTGTTTGAATGTTTCTTTTGATACCAGAAGTGCTGCGGCTATTTAATGGAGCAGC
This sequence comes from Symphodus melops, assembly GCF_947650265.1. Taxonomy (NCBI): domain Eukaryota; kingdom Metazoa; phylum Chordata; class Actinopteri; order Labriformes; family Labridae; genus Symphodus; species Symphodus melops. The sequence continues at coordinate 750,244 of NC_136711.1, read as the reverse complement.
TAAAAAAAGACTTTCAAGTGTTTTAATTATTAATAGACTTTAAAGTGTTTTAATGATAAATAAAGACTTTAAAATGTTTTAATGATAAATTTAGATTTTAAAGTGTTTTAATGATTAATAAAGACTTTAAAGTGTTTTATTAATAAATAAAGACTTTAAAGTGTTTTGGGCCCTTTAGGCCTCGGTAGCTGGTTGTAGCTTTGTGATGCTAATCACGGAAACACTTTTACTGGACTCGGCTTTAAACTCATAAACTTTGTTTAGTTTAAAACTATGTGTCTTATGCAGTTTGATTGATTTGGTTCATGAAATAAAGAAACTTTATTTCATGTCATTCGGCTCAGCGGCTAAACTGAAGATCCTGCATCACTGCTAGCCTGTTAGCTATGTAGCTTCGTCAAGTTAGCCGGTAAAAGCAAGGGCTTTAGCGGAAACTCTGTTTTTCCGCCTTCAAAATAAAAGCATGGATGTTGCGATACATCACTAGCAGGTATGACGGTACAAAATTGACTTCTGTGGTTGGATCTGTGATGACACACTAGCTCAACTTTATAATAATAAACGTAAAGTGTCCTTATTGTACTGTAGATGTATTTCCATCAGCCATATGACCTGAAAACATTGTTTAACTCTTTAGGTGTCTGGACAGGCAAACTCCTACACACTGTCCAAATACAACATATATGACTGGAGATTTACATTTATAAATCAACTGTCACAATAAGAGATTATATTAACTTTAAAAACATGAGATAACGTGAGCCATAAAGTGGGCCAGCGAACATTTTGACAACTTTGCACCACGTCTATAAAGAAGTCCCAGATTAATGTCAGAAGAGTTCTTTAGTCTCCTTGTTGTTGTTTTTTAAGTCTAAGTGTTTTGAAAATACCTATACAAATGTGAATTATTATTAGTTATAAAAAAAAACCAAGACTCACAGAGGATCATCCAGTTCCTCTGAACATTTTGAAATTAAAATATATTTATCTATTTAGAGCAGACTACAATTTACAGGTCCTGATTAAGGATTAGCATTTACATCAACAGAACTTTATTAATCATGTTATTGACTTGAACATTTGCGAAAATAAACAATGATAGAGGGGCGAAAGAGAACTTATTATGAAAATCCTGGCCGGAAGTCGAACGTGTTCCTGTTTAGCTTTACTGTGGTTACTGTGAAGCTACGCGCTCCCCTGTCCCACTAACTCCAGTGTCCCCAGTTCAAACTGACCCCCGGGTTTCTACCTTGCATGCTGCTGCTCTGAGTCTGCGGATGAAACTGGTGCGACGTGGATCCGACGACGTTTCCGGTACTGGTGGAGCTGCTGCTGCTGGAGTTGTTGTCCGGACTGGGAGTCGCCATTGTTGTGTTGTAGTTTCCGGCAGCAGCGGCCAGGCTGAAGTGCACCTGAACGCATCACCAGCTGCACCACGGCCACGTCTGTGCCGCTGGTGCGTTCACTGACTGTTGGAAATCACATGAAACCACGACTTTACAGCAAGGTGATTGACATATTTGACACGTTATAATAGATGTAGTGGCAATCAGGAAACTAAAAAATATGCCACTGTAGGGAATTTAAACCATTTCCAACTCGTGATGAAATAAAATGTGTTTGTCCTGTTTTGATTATTAGAAAACATAGTAAAAAAGGACAAAGAAGACGGTGTATGCTCAGTAAATCAAAAGATTATCAACAGGAAAACAAACACTTCTACACACACCAGTGCACGGTTAATTAACTGTGTGCCTTTCCTCCTAATTCCCACCACCACTCACCTGTGACTTCAATCATCACCTACGCCCAGGTGCACAATCCACACGGCAGCGGACGCAATGCCCATGTGCGTTCCACCTGCCCCAACACACCCACATCAGATTGGCGACAACACACCGGCCCCTAATTGATCATGTTTATAACATAATTCAACACAAAATAAACAATGGAGCCAAAGTCAGCTCGCCAGTCTTTATTCAGCCTCCTGCAGTTGACGGATCTCTGTGATCGGCCTCTCCAGTACATTGCATCTGAACTTTAACAGACCGCGCTAGTCCTTGTCCATCAGGAAAGGTCTCCAGCACTTTCCCCAACAACCAAGATCCACGAGGAGCCGTAGAGTCCGCTACGATGATGATGTCTCCTGGTACAAAGCTTCTCCTGTCCTTTGACCATCGTTGTCTTTCCTGTAACAATGAGAAGTATTCCTGAATCCATCTCCCCCTAAAGAGGTCTGCCAGAAATTGAACTCGTCTCCTCGTCGTTTGCTGTACAAGTCACTTTTCTAAGCAGGTTTGCCTTTCAACAAGAGAATGTGATTTGGAGTCAAAGGTTCGAGATCATTTGGATCATCAGAGATGTTTGTAATGGGGCGATCATTTAAAATAGCTTCAACTTCACACAACAGAGTCTGCAATCCTTCATCGTCCACATTCTGCTGATGTAGTACTGAGTACTTTTCTGACCATGCCAATGATCCACCATGACGTGCTGCTGCAGGGGTGTTGAAGCTCCACTTCACTCCATAAGAACGTAATGAGTGTTGAATTTTCTTTTGATTCAGGGCAGATCGAGCCTCTCTCAGCTCACGCTCTGCTCCTACAGAGGTAGTTCTATTATCTGACCTGATGTGTGACGCTTGTCCTCTTCTAGATATGAATCTGTGCACTGCACTGATGCATGAACTTGTGTCTAATGAATATGACACTTCCAGATGTACCGCCCTACTTGTGCAGGTGAATATGACTCCATAACGTTTGATGATGCTGCGGCCACGTTTTACCTCTAAAGGACCAAAGTAATCAACACCCACATTTGTAAATGTTGGAGTGTCAGGTTGAAATCTCTCTTTTGGCAAATCAGCCATTTGTTGTTCTCCTAACTTTCCCCAGTAAGGTCTGCAAATATCACCTGGAGAGAGGATCTTTCTGGCAGCTGCATTTGCACTGGTAATCCAATATCGCTGACAAAGTTTGGAAAGCAGGTGACTTCTTCCACAGTGGCCTCATTGCTCGTGAATGTGACGTAGAAACGTGCTGATCTTTAGCCAGAATGACTGTTTCATGTCATCAGGCGTTGCTGCTTTGTTAAGCCGTCCTCCCACTCTCAAAAGCTCCTTTTCCAGCACTGGATCAAGTTTATAGATGTGACTGCTTTTCGTCACTCCAGATGTTCCACCTTTCCAAGCAGTCATCACTGAACCTTTTCCTTTGACAACACTGAATTATGTCGGCAGATTCAGGGTTTGACCACCCAGTGTGGCTTTGAATCGCTGCATCTCCTTTTCCACTTTTCTCGTCTGTTGAGTCTCATCAAGCACATTTCTGCTCACAGAAGCTCGGATTTCCTTTCTCTTGTTGCTCAACAACTGCAACATTACTTTTATCGAGCGACTGACATTTTTAACCTTTTCCATGAAGAGAAATATGTTACAAGCTGCTCTGTTGAGTTCTGTGCCTCCTTTAAAGGTTGTATTTGTTGCATTAACTGTGGCTTCATCTTTGACCTCTGGATCATCGCTGCTGATTAAAACAGAGTCCACAATATTAACAGGCCACTCTCTCTTATTTTAAAAAAGAAAGTCAGGGCCATTGATCCATCTGTTTGAGTGAGAAGGTACTCAGCTTTCACCTCATCAGCAGTTTGTGTCAATGTACCTCCACTGGGAAACAGCAGTGGCTTCTCTTATGGTAGAAATCCTGTTCGCCACAAAGTGTGAAAGCGCTTTGTTTCATTCCTGATGTATTTTGACACTGTTGTACCGTCTGTCCAGAACATTGAATTTTCAGTTTGTAATTGCAGCTCTGCTTTGAGCATCCTGTCAACACGCACTGCAAACACAGCTGCTGTCAATTCCATCCTTGGGATTGGAACTTTGACAGGAGCAACTCGTGCTTTTCCCAAAACAAAAGCCAGATGAATCTTCTCCTTGTCGTTCTGCAGCCTCAGATATGAAACTGTGCCATAACCATCCTCGCTCGCATCAGAGAAGTGATGCATCTGGGCACGTTGAATGTGCTGAGCAGTTTAACATCTTCTTGCCACTTGACCCACTGCAACTGGTAGTTTGGGGGAACGTGATCATCCCAATTGAAACTCAACCTGCAGAGGTTTTGCAGCATCAACTTGACAGGTAAGGTAAATGATCCAATGGGGTCATAAACTGAACTCACCACAGACAAGATACCCCGTCTTGTCAGTGGTTTTTCCTGGACTGCCATTTTGAACCTGAAGGTGTCAGTTTCTGCACACCACAGCAATCCAGGAGTTCTCTGGACAGGTAGGTTGTCTCTGTCAAAGTCCAACTCTTTCACTTCCTTGGCTCTTTTTTCAAAGTCAATTGACTCCAACACTATCCTGCTGTTGCTGATCCATTTTACCAGCAGATCTTTCTCCCAGGCCAGAGGCTTCTGCCTCTGAAGACAGGCATTTTAAACAGTCGTCCACATGAAAGTTGTGTTTGAAGGTGTCAGTCACATGTGCTGGGTACGCTGCTTTAGTGTCCTCTGCAGTTTTCCAAAGGGCAAAACTGGCACAGCTGGAGGACGATATTGTGCCGAAAAGATGAACAGTCATTCTGTATTCGGTGAGAGGTTGTGACAGGTCACCATAGGAAGCGTAGAAAGTCCACATCCTCTTCTGCCACTTTGACCTGATGGTACATAGCTTTGATGTCAGCCATCACTGCAATGGGTTCTTGACGAAACCTTGTGAGAACTCCAAGCAAAGAATTTGTCAAATGAGGTCCCTGGAGCGTTAAGAGAGATCCCTTTGAAACTTGCACCACAGTCCAAAACCAAGTTTCCTTCCAATTCATGTTCAGGCACCCTCTCTGCATAGCCACTGTCAACAGCATCACTCAGAAAACTGACTCTTTAAATTTAACATTATTCTTTAATTTCCTTTTCAGGCAAAGGACCCTCTGCTCAGCAACATGACGGTTGTTGGGCATGATGACACTAGCCTCTCTGAAAGGTCATTTCAAGCAGTCATGTCCATTGTCGAGTTCTGCTGAACTGATCCTCTCTGGACATTTCATTCAAGTCATAGTTGTACTGCTGTACCAACAGCAATTGATGTTTGGTTGACTGTAACGGTGGGACAGCTGCTCCCACTTTCATTACTTCCTCTGATTGGTCCATTGATGACCCACCCCAGTAGGGTTCTTCACAGTTGCTGTTTACCACTTCCCATGGTTCCAGTACCTTTGGAACATTGGTACCAATTAAAAGCTCCACATCAGCGTTAATAACAGGAAGTTCTACAGAATTTAAATGTGGCCAAGCACTCAAGTCTTCCTGTCTTATAATATTTTCACGGGTCACTGGCATTTTACATTGTATGTACACATCAGGCAACTGAAAGAAGGTGTCAGCGATGAGTGCAGCGATCTCCAATCCTGAGACAATGTGACTGTCAACAACATTCTCTGGAGTTATTGTCCTCAACAAGATTTTTGCTTTTCTTCCTCTGACCTTTAACTCCCTCCTGAGTCGCTCAGAGCAAAAGGTGGCTGTGCTGCCAGGATCTAAGAAGGCCTCAAGCATGTGGCTGCCTGTCATGGCCTTGGTTTGTACAGGCACAATAGCCAAAACACCACCCTGTGCTCCGGCCCCTACATGTCCACATGTTTTAGGATGAACCACATCATTGCTCCTTGTGGCTTCTTTGTCTTCTAAGTTGATCTTCTCCTTAGAATCCAAGTGAAGAACAGTAGGATGCTTCATGTTACACAACTTGCAAAACAATCGATGACGACAGTCTTTACTCATGTGTCCAACAGTTAGACATCCATAAACACCTTTCTCCTTTAAAAAGTCAAGTTTTTCTCTGTGCAACATTTTTCCATCTTAGGACACATCTCTAATTTATGACCCTCTTCACACAGCAAACACAAAACGCTGTTCGACTTCTCAGGTGGGTTTGTCTCCTTCTGCAGTGGACTCTTTGCTCCAGAATTCAAAACTGCTTTCTTTTCCTTTAACGTGTCATTTTGACAGTTTGTTTCCAGTTTTATACGTCTGTGGTGTTGAGCCAGACGAGTCTTGAATGTCTCCACAGAGTGGATTAGAGGCAAAAGACACTCGTCTTTCAATGAAGTTCACAATGTCACTGAACCATGCTTGGAGATGATGCTTCTCCTGCAGCTCATAAGCTCTGTTCCTCCATTTGTCCCCGAGTTTATACGGTCGCTTCAGGATAATAGCACGCATGTTTGATGGCATGTTCATCTCTGACATGTAATCGATATCCTCCATCGCATTACAGCACGTAAAAACAATGAAAAGGCTCGCAAAGCTTTGATGTCCTCTGATTTTACAGGCTGCCATTCAAAAGCTCTCTTCATGAATGCGTTCTGCTCATTTCCAAATCTTTCATGCATCAGTGATTTTGCTCTTTGATAACCCTCAGGTGGCGTGTGCTGACAGCTCTGGACGAGTTCTCGAGGTTGTCCCTTTGTAAACTGCTCCAAAGAATATAATCAATCTACAGTGTTACCAGTCTTTGCTTCCAGCCCATTCTCAAAGCCTCGATGAACACTGTTGTTGTGCTAGTAAAGCTGTTCTGTCATTTCGTTGCAAGATGTTAAGAAGTTGCCTTGGTCCATGTTTGCACAAAAGCAGAGTGTTGAAAAGGTTTCTCTGTTGAATCCATGTTGGGGTTTTGTAAATGATGTTTGCTGAGATCCTTGAAACTAGTTTGGTTTTTGATTACAAACATTTGATTTGGATCCAGTTAAAGGCTTTCCTTAGGTCGTGTCCCAGTCGACGTGGCAGATCCTTTGGAAATGGATGAAACTTCATTGATTCCTTATTTTGTGCCTCCATTTGCACTGAGGTTTTGCCGCCCCCTGTTGGCAGCTGCTTGAACTGATGATTTGAACTGTGTGAAACTAATTCCTTTGCAGAGGGTCTGAGAGACAATGTATGTTTTGAATGTTTCAGATATGAATTCATCCCATCTGAGTGAGCTCTGGAGCTCTGTGCTTGACTACAGTCACTTTTGCTGTGTGAGCATTAATTGCACTTTTCTTCTGATTTGCTCTTCCTGAGCCTCTCGGGTTAGGGTTTCTCCTGGAGGACAGCAGCTCTATCAGCCTCTGCTTTCTTGAAGACCTGTTTCTGGAGTGACCAGATGATCAGTATGTTTTATGACCAACATTTGAGATGCTGTCAGCAGGATCAATATCATCACCTGTAGCAGCATAATCATGAACCACAGGTACAGTTTTCAAAGCATGTTCATTCAACTCATCATGGTGATCCCCCGTATGTTTGCTCCGTTCCCTTTTATCAAGCTACCACTCCTGGATTGTTTTTGCTTCATTGTGCATTTGAGTTTTGAACCGTTCTTTTTGTTTTGACACGTCATCCTCAGGTATTAATGATTTTAGTGATTCATGCACATCTGTTGCTTCAGCGCTCAGTTTTAAAATCATTTGGTTTGAAAGAATCAGTTGTTCCACTTCCTTTAATCATTTGTGACGTTTCTTTCCTTTTGATTTGACATTATTTTGTCAGTAAGTTTAACCTGTCTTTCCTCCGTTTCACTTTGATTGACGGGCGCGATCATTTCCGCGTCACTCATTTTAATGACTCTTGTAAACAGCCGAAGTTTTATTGAGAATTGCAGCAGGATTTTCCTGCATCCCGTCTATGAAAAGGCCAATCTTTCCCACAGATTGTAACAATTCTAAATCGGTCCTACCGTGACTCTTCGCACAGGTCGTCACCTGCCGGCGTCTTGTTGAGTGGATACCGCTGATCAGAGCGCCGCGCTGCCGGTCCATCGCTTCCTGCTTCCGTCCACTGAAGGCAGTTTTTTCAACTAAATGTAGTGTCAATCAGGAAACCAACTGGTGATGAAATAAAATGTGTTTGTCCTGTTTTGATTATTAGAAAACATAGTAAAAAAGGACAAAGAAGACGGTGTATGCTCAGTAAATCAAAAGATTATCAACAGGAAAACAAACACTTCTACACACACCAGTGCACGGTTAATTAACTGTGTGCCTTTCCTCCTAATTCTTCAATCATCACCTACACCCAGCTGCACAATCCACACGGCAGCGGACGCAATGTGCATTCCACCTGCCCCAACACACCCACAACAACAACAGACATATACATATCATACTTTATTTTTATTGTTTATACATTTGTGTATTGTTGTTTTCTGGTTATCTTTTCCACATTTATTTGCTTTATTAAAGGAGGAGTGTGCAACATGTTAAACATCAATATCTCATAACTTCGGTGTGTGTAAATGTGTGTGTGTGTGTGTGAGTCCTGACTACAGTGAGGGAGAAGCTGGAGTCCCGCTGGCTGTTGTTGTTGTTAGTGCTGTGTTTACACCATTCTTTCACATGAAAGACAGACAGACAGACAGCTTGGATCACCCAATTTCCCCATGGACCCTGAATGCAGCACAGAACCTCAGACATGCAATACAGCTGTTTTTGATGTTTTTATTGCATGTTGCATGGCTGACATCGTCAAACACAGGTGCAATTTAAAATCAGTCCACATCACACGACACATCCGTCAGAAAAACAACAGAATAAGAAAATCAATCAGTGCCAAGGCAGCGGGGGAAAATAACCTCCATCTTAAAAAACAAGTGTATAAATACTCAAAGTGTCCTTTAACCTCTGGAATATAAAATCATAAATGCAGGACAAATATTTGAATCTCTGTCAGGATTAAAAAAATAAAAAGTAGAATAAATAATCTGAGGTCTTGTTTCTGCTCAGCTGAGGTCATTCATCCTCTGCTTTTAGAAAAGATGCTTAAAAAGTCGAGCAGAGCGATCAGCTTTACCAACACAGTCTTTTTGTTGATGACACACACACACACACATTTCTCCCTCGACGGTGTGTGTGTGTGTGTGTGTGATGCTGAACGTCTGGACGACGCCTCGCCGTGATTCGCCCTTGAAGAACGCTCTGGTGTTGCGATGAGCTGCACGTTGGGCCGTGATAAAAACATGCAGAGCGTCTTCGATTCTCTGCACGGGTCCGAACACGGCGCTCAGGAAAGACACGTTTCTTTTGATCTGCTCGCTGTCGAGTGTCACGCTCACGCACACGTGCAGCTCGTCTGTTTGACTTCTTCAAATAAAAATAATAAATCTGAACTTCTCTCTTTGGATTCAAACATATTTCTTTTTGTTGCTCCTGTGGTCGTCATGGAAACATGAACACCCGATCCCGAACCCTCCCGTGTCCTTTCAGCTCCATCCTGTCCTCGTACACGGAGACGGTGGCGAAGGCGTTGCTGTCGGGCGGGGTCTCGATGACGCCCTCTAAGGTGAGGTGGTGCGTCCCCGTGTCTTTGTCCTTGTGGTATCCTCCGTCGTGGTCGTGGCCGGCCATGAAACACACCACGCAGCGGTGAGAGCGGAGGATGGCGAGCAGCTCGTCGTAGTTCCAGGCGAGGCAGATGGGCGAGGTGGAGCGAGGGTGCACGGGGAGGTGACCTGAGCGAGGAAACAAAGAAAACCTTCACAATTCTATTCCTCTGCAGAGGCAGCATCACTGACCAATCAAAATCATGAAGGGGCGGGACTTAGTCAACAACAATGGCGGAGGAGGCGCTTCACTCCTTCACTTGGTCTTCGAGTTGATACGTCTTTGAATTCAATTAAATATGAAACAAGCAGACCTTCCTGAGGGAAGCAGAGGTCAACTTCGTAACCTAGCAACACCGAGCGCTGGCGAGCAGCGGGAGCCAATAAGAACATGCAGACTTTACTCACAGACGACGGTGACGCGGTCCTGTTTCTCGTCACACTGCGACAGAACAGAGCGGAGCCAGTCCAGCTGGACTTTACCGAAGCCTCCGTTAAACATGGTGTATCTGTCCTCCATCCCTTTGAACACTGAAACACAGAACATCTTCATCAGTCTCCTCGTGGTCGTCTGCGTCGCCGTGGTGACGCTGAGATGACTCTGACGAAGGAGAGCGGCGTCTCTGAAGGTTTCTCATCACTGAAGAAATCTGCTTCTTGTTCAGAAGAAAGACGAGGAGAGTCTCCTCAAAGCTCATGGTGCGTTCAAGGTCTTCTTCAAGTGTTGCACATTGAGAACACAGCTGCTGGTTTAGAGCATTAAAGGAGACATGGGCCTGTCCTCGTTCCAGGGAGCCATTTTTAAAGTTTGTAGTTCAGAAAATACATGATCGAATCGATTCACATTTCTCTATGAAGTGCTCCTTTGAGTGACACTTTTATTTCAATCAATCAATCAATCAATCTTTATTTGTATAGCGTCAATTCATAACAGACTTAACAGAAATATGTCATCATATTTAATGAACATATAAAACTGTTACATCTGTACAGAGTCAGTAAACTGTGGTTTAATATCTTAAATTATTTGAATAAAATAAAAACGGAAATAGAGAACCGGAAGTCTTGAAGTTTGGTAACCATGGTAACCTACCCGGACAGTTGAGGTCGTCGTTGTCGTTGTGTTGTCGGATCAGACTCAGGGAGTCCCGGTACCGCTCACTGCTCTCCTCTCGGCCCAGCAGACTCACATCGTACCCGTCCAGAATGACGAAAGTGAAACCGGGCACCGGGCTGAAGCTGTACGCATGCGCCTCACCGTCTGCCGGTGCTGCGTTCACGCTCCGCTCGGAGTCTAGAGTGCTGTTGAGCCGTGAACGCAGCAGCTCGCTCCGGCTGAAGTTATAAAACTCGTGGTTCCCCCACACATGGTGGACCTCCGCGGGCCCGGAGCTGAGCTCGGTCAGCACCGTGTCCAGAGCTCGATGTGAGGCTCCGTGATTCTTGTTGAAGCCGTCAATGATGTCTCCGAGCTGGAGGATGAATTCCGGTTTCACGGTGGACTCTCTCCAGCAGTCCACGGCGCTCTTTAAGAGCTGGAGGCTGCTCCGGTAGAACCTTCTCCGGGTCCGGGTGTAGTTAAAGCCGTCGTCAATGTCCGCGTACTGAATGTCCGCTATGACCCCGAAGGTGAAGAGCGGCGGGAGTTCGGGACAGCTCTCCATGTTCGGCGCTGTCACGATGTGTTCACTGTCCCCGCAGACACGTACAGGTAGGGGACACTCGGACCACGTGACTGTCAGATGTGAACGACCTCACATGACGTCACAGTGCCAGGCTGGTGGTGTCGGTGTCCTCAGTGATGACCGTTCAAAAAAACAGCCTTTTATGAGTACAGCTGGTGACAGCTGAAGCAAAATAAAAGTACGGACTTCCGGTTGTAGCTTTCAAAATAAAGCTTGCAGTCAACTTGAATGCAGAGGTAACAAACATAATTTACTTTTCACAAAATCAACTTGAAATGTGGACAATGAATTCCAATGTTTCCCCTGTGAGGGAAGTACAAGGAAACATTTGACCCCCTTAAAGCAGACACTGGATGGGCTGACTCGACCACTGAGCCACAGCCTGCTGGCCTGTTGGTGATGGATTCTGAACCGTCATTACACCAAAGAAAAAAAGCACCATTTTATTATTCATAAGTCGGTTTATTCATATGTTTGAACACAGATTATTGTGGTGTGATCACAGGGAGTTCTCTGCTCCCTCCTCTGCTGAAGCTGTTTCTTTTTCTCCAGCTGACAAAAGAGAACACAAACACAACGTTAGTTCAGTCTGATCCCTCCTCTTTTATTTAAAGCTCTGTCAGCTCTGTTTCAGCTCTTATATCTGCAACTATTGCAAACTCCATCATGAGCCTGGACATTATATCTAAGTATGGACATAATCATATTGAAGGTGGGTGTTTGATTCTGGCTCTGCCCCTGCTCCCTACTGTTACCCTGTTTTCATTCAAGTCCACCTGTAGAGTCTCTCCCTGGAGTCAGTGGTGTCAGGCCGGTGATACACTTTGGGATCCACTTGGGGGCGGTGTTGGAGGACAACTCGCCCCACTCGCCGTCAGCTCGGTCCTGCAGAGAATGCAGGGAAAGAGAGACTTTGGAGGCAGCGTGACTCTGTGTGCAAGCTCGCTCAAGATGCAACACACTCCAGTGCACATGTCCATCACAACACTGAACAAGATGCACCTTCAAGCTTTCACACAGTCAAGAGATGAGCATGCATCCAGACCAAAGAGGGCAGCTGCTGAGCTGAAAGACAGCGTGCGCTCTAAAGATCTGAAACCTGGGATCAAAGTGGACTGCTCTTCATCAGAATCAGAAACGTGTTTGTACAAGTGACAATAAAGAGCTGAAATATAAATGAGGTGTTTTGAAGCGCTCTCAGGCTCGGGGAGAATCATGACGTCATGAGTGGAGGCTCATCCATGACGGTTTCAGTCTGATGAAGATATGTTCAGTCACACCGCACACGCACACACACAGCCGCATCACATCCTGCATGCTCGTCGTCATGCAGGACACTGATGTGGATCAGTCAGCACCTCCTCTGCTCCTCCTGCAGCCCCTAACATGTGACTCCCCTCCCTGGAGGATATGTAGGCCGACCTCTGGGACTTTTTATCTTTACCGCTCTCCTCAACAGTCGGCGGCTGGAGTCGAGACAGTTGGGATGGTTAATCACTGTCTGCGTGTCATTCTGACGGGGTCAGAGTGTCAGCAGATGTTTTATTACCTGCTCTGTTTGCTGGAACTCTCCGTGCTGCTCACAGCCGATGTCAAACACGTACCTGCCCGGACCACACGGCTGTGAAGCAGGGAACACAAGAAGCAAATGAATGTGAAGAGATTCATCTGAAATCAGAGAGCATCCGTCGCTCAGTCTGTAGGGACTTGGGTTGGGAACCACTTCGAGTCCACTGCCCGAGCACAGCCTAGGTGCCCTTGAGCAATTCACCAAACCCCAAAGCTGCTGTGGAGCGCTGGCTGTGTGCAGACCTCTCCATGAATGCATGTCTATAGGATCCTGTGTGTGTCGCAGGATTAATCAAATATTCATCTTTATAATTCTTTCTTTGTTCCTTTTGAATCTGTCAAACTTTATTGACACACGTGCACAAACAGGAGCTGTGGACGTGCACTGACAGAGAGATGTCAGAGTGGAGCTGCTACACTCTGTTATGCAGGGAGCACAGCAGAGCAGTTTGGGGTTCTTTGCCTTGCTCAGTGGCACCTCGGCAGTACTCAGGAAGTGCCCTGGCACCTCTGGACCTACTAAAACAACTTCCATATTATGGTCTGCATCCGGTTCCCGTCCCAGGTCCCGACAGCGTGAGCTGCTGGAGCACACTCACATAGTTGTTGAGGAAGCTGCCCTTGTATCTGTGGCGGGCGTGGATGTACTCTCCGGCTGACTCCATCTTGCCATTTACCCATGATCCTTTGTACTCTGCACCAGTGTCATGATGGTGGTAAATGCCCTGACCGTGCCTGGAAATCAGACGGCAGCAAAGATGAAGGAAAGTGAACGTTTGATAGACATGTTCAGCTTTTTCTCATTGAAACATTTCTCTTCATTTATTGTCAGTTCACGTTTGTTTATCTTCTTTTTTTAATGTTTTGATCCTTCATACAGGAGTCTGTGCTCCTCAGCCTGCAGCTCTACCTCACATGACGCAGCCACTCTCCATCATACGTGTCTCTGTTGGGGTAAGTGTAGAGGCCGTGCCCGTGTCTCAGGTCCTCCACCCACGAGCCTGAGAAACACACAGAGCAGATGTGTCGGAGAGCTTCAGCTGGACTCTGAGCTCAAAACAGGAACTTCATCCTACCTTCATATTTAGATCCGTCTGGGTAGTAGAAGGTTCCCTGTCCGTGTTTCATGTTCTGATTATAATCTCCCACATATCTCGCCCCATTCTTAAAGCAGTATGTCCCCTGTTGGTCA
>NC_136711.1:723947-733947 GCF_947650265.1 Symphodus melops | reverse complement strand
TTAGATCCATCAGATCAGCAGTAAAGAGAGATTCAGCAGGGTGGAAACATGATTTGCTGACATCTATAGAAAGTGAACATGACTCTTCTTCATGGTAACAACATGTATGTTGTTTCTCAGCAGTGACAGTAGAGGGCGCTGTGCTTTACCTTTCATCTGCAAGGTAAAGGTCATTATTATTGAGAAGCTGAGACACAGCTGAAGTTTGTTCTGTGAAATGTTCCTGTTTTGACTGAATGAGTTTAATTAAGTGTCCAACAGAAATGAAGGTGATGCACGGGACGAATAAAGTCTCTACTCAGTCTCTGCAGCCCGGGATATTTGTTTTTATTTACGCTGCTCGCCGGGGTGAGAGAGAGAAAGCTCCACCCACAGCTCAGTGAAGCTCCACCCACAGCTCAGTGAAGCTCCACCCACAGCTCAGTGAAGCTCCACCCACAGCTCAGTGAAGCTCCACCCACAGCTCAGTGAAGCTCCACCCACAGCTCAGTGAAGCTCCACCCACAGCTCAGTGAAGCTCCACCCACAGCTCTGACATGCAGTGAAATGAGCAGTTCAGGTACTTCTCTGGACTCGTCGACTCGCTTCAGCTCTCGTCGCTCATGTTGCCCCTTCAAACAGACTTCACCATAACACAGCACAGCCCGCACCACTGATAGACTACAGTAAACATTTCACTACAAACAGGATGAAGAGTGGACTCCGTGTGTGTCTGTAGTTGGCCTCAGTGTTCAGCAGGTCGTTTCTGCTTTGATGATAATTGTACATGAAGGAGGAGCCTCCATTGTTAACAGCTGTCCATTAAGCATTATCAAAGTGCATCTGTGACACATAATAGAGCGTGTGACCTCTGATTAGCAGCCCTTTATTTAGACAACTTGAACTTGACTTGACATTAACTCGTAAGCCGTGAGATTTCACCATCTGTTGCATTAAAGATTAGAATAAACTCTGGTTGAAATCCTCCGCATTCACCACGGCTTTCTGAGACTCACGAGGAAAATGTCTGAAGCAGTTATTCAATCAGCAGAAACACTCATGCAGGTTAAAAAAGGAAAATGAAAGAGCCTGTGGTGATGATCCACATAGCATCATTGTCCTCAAACTGATTGTCCTTTCAGGGCAGCCCCAAGAATACCTCACTCCTCTTTTACTCAGTGTCATGTTTACGTCCAACTAATGTTTCCTCACAACTCCAGGATGAAGGTCTCATATCAGAGCGTCTGTCTGCATCTAAACACACTTTAAAGTTGAGTTACAGAGACGATGAAGAGACAAGCATTTTATTATTTTCCCCAAGAAGTACACGAGAGGGTCACGTTTATTTCTATGATGTTTATTCTCACGTTCCACCCCGGCACGAGTCGGGGGCCCTCGCTCGGGCGCACTCACACTCGTCGGGTGGTCGACTCTGCGTCCGCACATTGGTGAACAACACAGTGAACAGGACAGCTAGTACCCACTGTGTCTCATTCTGTGTCATTCATAATCAGAAACAGCAGGAACACTGCAGGAATTCTCCATGATGAAGACGGTCCACGTTTCGTACCCGGGGTCCAAGGAAGTAAGATGTCCACTCCTCAAGTCAAACTGGACTTCAGGGGTGAAGCACAGGTGGAGTACAGGTCGCCTCGTGTGAGTGCGCTCTTAAACAGCACCTGCTTGTGAAGCTAACGAGTGCACGCACATTTTACACACTTCATGAATAACATATTTCGTGCCTTCTTTCGTGGGAAATTCAAGACATCCAGTAGCAAAGGGCGAACATGGAGACTTGAGCTAATCACACCTATTTGGTTTTTTGAAGCAGGCTGTAAACATGTTCATGTCTGCTGTAAAAACAGGCTGTTTGAATGGGTGTGTATGTGACTTCCTGTGCTGCTGCAGCCAGCCTCTAGTGGACACTCCAGGAACTGCAGCCAGCCTCTAGTGGACACTCCAGGAACTGCAGCCAGCCTCTAGTGGACACTCCAGGTACTGCAGCCAGCCTCTAGTGGACACTCCAGGAACTGCAGCCAGCCTCTAGTGGACACTCCAGGAACTGCAGCCAGACTCTAGTGGACACTCCAGGAACTGCAGGATGTTACACTTCATTTTTCCTCACTGGCGGCCGCTGCTTGCCCAGGAGCTGACTTTGTTAGCTGCCATATAAAATGAATGAAATGAGAATATCTTTAGGTGAAGATGTTGCCATGGTTACGTGTCAGAGTAAATGAGATCGTAGCTATGTCGTGATACTTGACATATTGCTCATCCTTGCTGAAACACAGACCTTTATTTGAATCATGTTAATAAAAACTTCCTCAGTGTTTCTTATAAAACAGCTTCTTCTTCTTCCGTGCGGCGTGACCTTGTGCCTCTCCGGTGAACCTTGTTACTCCCCTCTGGCGTCCTGCAGTGTTCCTCTTTGGGAGAGGATGGCAGGACAGAAACGAGGCCGCCTCCAACTCTCTGACACGACCATTAGTCCCTCGTAATCTCTAAAGCCGCCCACAAGGATCCTGGGGGAATTTCTGTCGGGGGTTCATCAGCTATGCTTTTATTTATAAGCCCGTCAAAGCAATCACAAGATGATGGATGGATTGTGTGTAATGTTTTAAAAGCAGCTAATAATCCTCAGGCAGCGGCGGGATGTGTTGTTGACTTTAACTTTATAATAATCAGAGTCAGTCGGGAGTTTATTTCTTTTCCCCGTTGGGACATTAAAAGCATGGAGGGATGTTTTTGTAATGAGTGTTCAGAGTAACTAACGTTTAAAGAAAACAAAGTGAAACCCACACGGTAATAAATATAAGAGTTCAAATAAAACCTGTTTTAATTAGATAAACACGTCATGAAAGGGTTAAATAAATGATTCATTTATTACAGCTGTCAGCATGAACGAGTTCATCACCATTAATCGCTTCTTTATTTTGTCCCTTCAGTCTCTCTGTAGATAGTGGTCCTCAGTGTCTCTGTATTTATTTTGTCCCTTCAGTCTCTCTGTAGATAGTGGTCCTCAGTGTCTCTCTGTATTTATTTTGTCCCTTCAGTCTCTCTGTAGATAGTGGTCCTCAGTGTGTCTCTGTATTTATTTTGTCCCTTCAGTCTCTCTGTAGATAGTGGTCCTCAGTGTCTCTGTATTTATTTTGTCCCTTCAGTCTCTCTGTAGATAGTGGTCCTCAGTGTCTCTGTATTTATTTTGTCCCTTCAGTCTCTCTGTAGATAGTGGTCCTCAGTGTGTCTCTGTATTTATTTTGTCCCTTCAGTCTCTCTGTAGATAGTGGTCCTCAGTGTCTCTGTATTTATTTTGTCCCTTCAGTCTCTCTGTAGATAGTGGTCCTCGGTGTCTCTGTATTTATTTTGTCCCTTCAGTCTCTCTGTAGATAGTGGTCCTCGGTGTCTCTGTATTTATTGTGTCCCTTCAGTCTCTCTGTAGATAGTGGTCCTCAGTGTCTCTGTATTTATTGTGTCCCTTCAGTCTCTCTGTAGATAGTGGTCCTCAGTGTCTCTCTGTATTTATTTTGTCCCTTCAGTCTCTCTGTAGATAGTGGTCCTCAGTGTCTCTGTATTTATTTTGTCCCTTCCGTCTCTCTGTAGATAGTGGTCCTCAGTGTGTCTCTGTATTTATTTTGTCCCTTCAGTCTCTCTGTAGATAGTGGTCCTCAGTGTCTCTGTATTTATTTTGTCCCTTCAGTCTCTCTGTAGATAGTGGTCCTCGGTGTCTCTGTATTTATTTTGTCCCTTCAGTCTCTCTGTAGATAGTGGTCCTCGGTGTCTCTGTATTTATTTTGTCCCTTCAGTCTCTCTGTAGATAGTGGTCCTCGGTGTCTCTGTATTTATTTTGTCCCTTCAGTCTCTCTGTAGATAGTGGTCCTCAGTGTCTCTGTATTTATTTTGTCCCTTCAGTCTCTCTGTAGATAGTGGTCCTCGGTGTCTCTGTATTTATTTTGTCCCTTCAGTCTCTCTGTAGATAGTGGTCCTCAGTGTCTCTGTATTTATTTTGTCCCTTCAGTCTCTCTGTAGATAGTGGTCCTCGGTGTCTCTGTATTTATTTTGTCCCTTCAGTCTCTCTGTAGATAGTGGTCCTCGGTGTCTCTGTATTTATTTTGTCCCTTCAGTCTCTCTGTAGATAGTGGTCCTCGGTGTCTCTGTATTTATTTTGTCCCTTCAGTCTCTCTGTAGATAGTGGTCCTCAGTGTCTCTGTATTTATTTTGTCCCTTCAGTCTCTCTGTAGATAGTGGTCCTCGGTGTCTCTGTATTTATTTTGTCCCTTCCGTCTCTCTGTAGATAGTGGTCCTCAGTGTCTCTCTGTATTTATTTTGTCCCTTCAGTCTCTCTGTAGATAGTGGTCCTCAGTGTCTCTCTGTATTTATTGTGTCCCTTCAGTCTCTCTGTAGATAGTGGTCCTCAGTGTCTCTGTATTTATTGTGTCCCTTCAGTCTCTCTGTAGATAGTGGTCCTCAGTGTCTCTGTATTTATTGTGTCCCTTCAGTCTCTCTGTAGATAGTGGTCCTCGGTGTCTCTGTATTTATTTTGTCCCTTCAGTCTCTCTGTAGATAGTGGTCCTCGGTGTCTCTGTATTTATTTTGTCCCTTCAGTCTCTCTGTAGATAGTGGTCCTCAGTGTCTCTGTATTTATTTTGTCCCTTCAGTCTCTCTGTAGATAGTGGTCCTCGGTGTCTCTGTATTTATTTTGTCCCTTCCGTCTCTCTGTAGATAGTGGTCCTCAGTGTCTCTCTGTATTTATTTTGTCCCTTCAGTCTCTCTGTAGATAGTGGTCCTCAGTGTCTCTCTGTATTTATTGTGTCCCTTCAGTCTCTCTGTAGATAGTGGTCCTCAGTGTCTCTGTATTTATTGTGTCCCTTCAGTCTCTCTGTAGATAGTGGTCCTCAGTGTCTCTGTATTTATTGTGTCCCTTCAGTCTCTCTGTAGATAGTGGTCCTCGGTGATGTAAATGAAAGACTCACTTCCTGTCCTAACCTTCGCTCTACCAGAAGGGCCTTACTGTATTTCAAAATAAAAGCATGGTTGGATTTAAACAGGAGAGCCGAACCATTTTTATTTTAAGGTGTGTGTTTTTTTGTGTTTCTTTAGGTGTGTGTGTGTTTGTGTGTGTGTGTGTGTGTGTGTGTGTGTGTGTGTGTGTGTGTGTGTGTGTGTGTGTGTGTGTGTGTGTGTTTGTGTGTGTGTGTCTGTTTCAGCATCCTTCAGAGGTCACTCTCGTCTCTTCAGCTGACGTGGATTTAAAACAAAAGCTGGGGGACATCTTGGTGATCTCACACGCAGGAATAATCGCTGCTCTCCTCCCACAGAGCTTTGACCTAAATATAGAGGAGATGATGAACGATGAGGAACCTTATAAAAGCAGCAAAGGGTCAACGACTCCAACACGTTTCAGCTGGTGAAGCAACACGCCGTGTCTTTGTGCTGTGACTGTCATTCAGACGTCTTCTCATCTCTCAGGTGTCCACAGGTGCAGGAAGGTAAGACTGATTTATGATATTAGTTTATGCAGATCAGAAGCTTCATGATAGATCACCTCCATGCTTTAAGTCATAGCTCTCTTTGTGCTCTTAAACCTTTCAGGACATGAGGAAGTTTCATAACCATGAAGTGATATTTTAAAGTTATTCCAGATGGCAGAGAGTTCTAACTTCTCTTTCATCAAATGAAATGAAGCAGTCTGTTGACCTCACGCTGAGTCATTCCTCTGCAGCAGACGACTCGTCTCAGTGAAATGTTCAAGTGATGCAGCTTCATCAGAAGATGAAAGTAAATTAATCTGAGGATCAAAACAATACGATGTTCTGACCTTTGACCCCTGCCTCTTTCAGTCCCCTCAGGGGTGAGTTGCAGAGATGAGTTCGGATGCTGAGATGAGAGTCTTTGGGGAGGCGGCCCCGTACCTGAGGAGACCGGAGCGAGAGAGGATCGAATCGCAGAACCGACCGTTTGATGCCAAGAGCGCCGTGTTTGTCATCGATCCAAAGGAGCTGTTTCTGAAGGGAACCCTGCAGAGCAAAGAGGGCGGCAAAGCCACCGTCAAGACTGATGTAGGACAGGTACGTCAAGACTGATGCAGGACAGGTACGTCAAGACTGATGCAGGACAGGTACGTCAAGACTGATGTAGGACAGGTACGTCAAGACTGATGTAGGACAGGTACGTCAAGACTGATGCAGGACAGGTACGTCAAGACTGATGCAGGACAGGTACGTCAAGACTGATGTAGGACAGGTACGTCAAGACTGATGTAGGACAGGTACGTCAAGACTGATGTAGGACAGGTACGTCAAGACTGATGTAGGACAGGTACGTCAAGACTGATGCAGGACAGGTACGTCAAGACTGATGTAGGACAGGTACGTCAAGACTGATGCAGGACAGGTACGTCAAGACTGATGTAGGACAGGTACGTCAAGACTGATGCAGGACAGGTACGTCAAGACTGATGCAGGACAGGTACGTCAAGACTGATGTAGGACAGGTACGTCAAGACTGATGCAGGACAGGTACGTCAAGACTGATGTAGGACAGGTACGTCAAGACTGATGCAGGACAGGTACGTCAAGACTGATGTAGGACAGGTACGTCAAAAACTGATGCAGGACAGGTACGTCAAAAACTGATGCAGGACAGGTACGTCAAAAACTGATGCAGGACAGGTACGTCAAAAACTGATGCAGGACAGGTACGTCAAAAACTGATGCAGGACAGGTACGTCAAAAACTGATGCAGGACAGGTACGTCAGATCTGATGCAGGACAGGTACGTCAGATCTGATGCAGGACAGGTACGTCAGATCTGATGCAGGACAGGTACGTCAGATCTGATGCAGGACAGGTACGTCAGAAGTGGACGAGGCTGATGGCTCCTCTGCTCTCTGAGATGAAGGTTGTGTCTCCGTCACAGGTCGTTACTGTGAAGGATGATGAAGTCTTCCCCATGAACCCTCCAAAGTTCGATAAGATCGAGGACATGGCCATGATGACGCACCTGAACGAGGCCGCCGTGCTGTACAACCTCAAAGAGCGTTACGCAGCGTGGATGATCTATGTGAGTGAGGAAACATTCACTGTTTGATGACCTCATAACTTCAGCCTGTCACACAGCTGCATGTTTCTAACAAGCTCCACCAGCACAGACCTGCTGGATCTAGGATCAGTGCTGGAGAAAGCTGTAAACAATAGGACATGGAGCCAGAAAGCAGCGAGTACACCCGAGCCTTTCCAGAGAGGGGGCGTGGTCAGACACAGCTCATTTACATATTTAAAGCTACAGACACAGAAACAGCCTGTTCTGAGCAGGGCTGAAATAGAGGGGTTTATAGACATGATCAAATACAGGATCAGAGTGGATTTACAACAACACACTTCACACACATGATGAAGAGGAGCGAGGACACTGATTTCACCTGAAGAGGAGGAGGTGTTCAAACTTTGGAAAATGTCTGGGTTACAGATGTTAAAACACAATACTTAATAACATGACCTTCTCCATATTGTCTCTAACTGAATGTTTTGTCCTGCATGTCTCAGACGTACTCTGGTCTCTTCTGCGTCACCGTTAACCCGTATAAGTGGCTCCCGGTCTACAACCAGGAGGTGGTGGTGGCCTACAGGGGCAAAAAGCGCCAGGAGGCTCCTCCACACATCTTCTCCATCTCTGACAACGCCTATCAGTTCATGCTCACTGGTAAAGTGCCATGAGCTCTCAATATAATCATTGTGTCATCTGACTGATCTTATGCAGACGTTGTGATATGACTGGTGTGTCCTCTTGTTGTTGCAGACCGAGAGAATCAGTCCGTCCTGATCACGTGAGCTCCATCTTCATGTCACTCCTGCAGCCTGTGTTTCCTGTTCCCATCAGAAAGGGAATGAAACGTGTCTGTTTGTTGCAGTGGAGAATCTGGTGCAGGAAAGACTGTCAACACCAAGCGGGTCATCCAGTACTTTGCGACAATCGCAGGGTCGAGCGAGAAGAAGAAAGACGCTGCTGCGGCGGGAAAACTACAGGTGATGTTATGAAGATGTCCTTCAGTTTAAATAATGTTTGAAATTAATCACTCCTGTCAGAACAGCAAGCTCCGATGTTAAAGAGGAAAGTCGATGCTCAAGTGTTACACCCTGCAGTACCTGGAGTGTCCACTAGAGGCTGGCTGCAGTACCTGGAGTGTCCACTAGAGGCTGGCTGCAGTACCTGGAGTGTCCACTAGAGGCTGGCTGCAGTACCTGGAGTGTCCACTAGAGGCTGGCTGCAGTACCTGGAGTGTCCACTAGAGGCTGGCTGCAGCAGCACAGGAAGTCACATACACACCCATTCAAACAGCCTGTTTTTACAGCAGACATGAACATGTTTACAGCCTGCTTCAAAAAACCAAATAGGTGTGATTAGCTCATGTCTCCATCCACACACACTGTACGGGGGAATGTTTTCATGACTCAGCAGTTTTGATTGGATGAAGGATCAGAGTTCTTCACAATAAGGCGTGTAGCTGAGCTGATTGACAGGTGGGCGCCGTGTAGCGGTTTGTCAGGAGGCTTAAAACCCGCCTCAGCTCTCAGCCTGTCGTTAGCTTGACTCAAAGTTAGCCTGAGACAGCATTTCAGCACGGAGACCGCCATCCATGGGACTCCAGCGCCCCCTGTAGGAACACACGGGGGACTCCAGCGCCCCCTGCAGGAACACACGGGGGACTCCAGCGCCCCCTGCAGGGACACACGGGGGACTCCAGCGCCCCCTGCAGGAACACACGGGGGACTCCAGCGCCCCCTGCAGGAGCACACGGGGGACTCCAGCGCCCCCTGCAGGAACACACGGGGACTCCAGCGCCCCTGCAGGCAACACATGGGGGACTCCAGCGCCCCCTGCAGGGACACTGGGGGACTCCAGCGCCCCCTGCAGGAACCACCGGGGGACTCCAGCGCCCCTGCAGGAACACACGGGAGACTCCAGCACCCCCTGCAGGAACACACGGGGGACTCCAGCGCCCCCTGCAGGAACACACGGGGGACTCCAGCGCCCCCTGCAGGACACACGGGGGACTCCAGCGCCCCCTGCAGGAGCACACGGGGGACTCCAGCGCCCCCTGCAGGAACACACGGGGACTCCAGCGCCCTGCAGGACACATGGGGACTCCACGGCCCCTGCAGGGACACATGGGGGACTCCAGCGCCCCTGCAGGACACACAGGCACTCGTTTAATAACGTTTAATATTCATATTTTAAACATCTTGTTCATCAGGGGAATCTGGAGGATCAGATCATCTCTGCAACCCCCTGCTGGAGGCTTTTGGAAATCCAAAACTGTCAGAAACGACAACTCGTCACGTTTTGTGAGTAGAAAGAAAATATTTCTCTTCATCAGATTTTCATGTTTCGTTCCTGATCGATCATAATTTTGCTTTTTCAGGGTAAATTCATCAGAATCCACTTTGGAACGACAGGAAAACTGTCGTCTGCCGACATCGAAACTTGTGAGTTTGAGTCAAACAGTCTCTTTTGTGTGTTTCAGACTTTAGTTTCTACGTCCTCTCGTTTTCCTCCACAGACTTGTTGGAAAAATCCCGAGTGACGTTTCAGCTTTCTGCAGAGAGGAGTTATCACATCTTCTACCAGATCATGTCCAACAAGAAGCCCGAGCTGATCGGTGTGTGATCATCTGATACTTGATGAGTTTTAAATTAGCAGGGTCTACAAGCTTCTGACTGGTTCAAATCTAAAATGACGCCACACGAGATGAAACGTCGTGTTTTCTAATTCAGTTTCTTGCATGTTGTTTTTTTCCTCGCAGAGACTCTCCTCATCACCACACACCCGTACGACTACCCGTTTGTCAGTCAGGGGGAGATCAGCGTGGCGAGCATCGACGACAGCGACGAGCTGTTGGCGACGGACGTAAATAACATTCACGATCTCTTCTTCTCCGTCCACTGATTTAACGTTCACAGACTCTGACATGAGCTTTGTTACCATGTTCTTTCAGAGCGCCATCGACACCCTGGGCTTCACTGAG
>NC_136711.1:721046-723747 GCF_947650265.1 Symphodus melops | reverse complement strand
TGCTTGTTACAGCCAACCACCTCTGCTCTACAGCTGCTGATGATGCTCACCATATTACTGACAGGGTCCCAAATTCACTTTCTGATTCACTGGTCAAGGCGGCAGGTAGATGAAAAATACAGACCAAACACGTTTTAATGGCTGAAATAACAAATACTGGTTTGTGTAGCCGACACATCTGTTACTGTACATTTAATAGAGAAAGCATTATGTTCTATATATATATATATCTATATATATTTGCTAAATTATTATTCCTCAAACAAGTTCTGTCTTGATTTAGCTTTGAAGACATTAGAGATTTCATATAATCAGCCTGTTTATTGTTAAAAGTGTATCTCTGTCTGCTCCTGCAGCGCGTGCATTCAGCACGCTCACAGACTACAGAGACCAGAGACGTGTCTATGACAGAGACTGTGAGAGGACGCTGCTATCGTTATGTTAGCTGAGACTACAGAGACCATAGACGCGTCTATGACAGAGACTGTGAGAGGACGCTGCTATCGTTACGTTAGCTGAGACTACAGAGACCATAGACGTGTCTATGACAGAGACTGTGAGAGGACGTTGCTATCGTTACGTTAGCTGAGACTACAGAGACCATAGACGTGTCTATGACAGAGACTGTGAGAGGACGCTGCTATCGTTACGTTAGCTGAGACTACAGAGACCATAGACGTGTCTATGACAGAGACTGTGAGGACGTTGCTATCGTTACGTTAGCTGAGACTACAGAGACCATAGACGTGTCTATGACAGAGACTGTGAGAGGACGCTGCTATCGTTATGTTAGCTGAGACTACAGAGACCAGAGACGTGTCTATGACAGAGACTGTGAGAGGACGCTGCTATCGTTATGTTAGCTGAGACTACAGAGACCAGAGACGTGTCTATGACAGAGACTGTGAGGACGTTGCTATCGTTACGTTAGCTGAGACTACAGAGACCATAGACGTGTCTATGACAGAGACTGTGAGAGGACGCTGCTATCGTTACGTTAGCTGAGACTACAGAGACCATAGACGTGTCTATGACAGAGACTGTGAGGACGTTGCTATCGTTACGTTAGCTGAGACTACAGAGACCATAGACGTGTCTATGACAGAGACTGTGAGAGGACGCTGCTATCGTTATGTTAGCTGCAGACACGGAGAGAGTGAACGGAGAAAAGCCGTTTGACCGGATCACGTGTTCCCGACTGGCTCGTTTGGATCACGGATCAACTGTGTGCTGACTAAAAGTTAAAAGGGGCGCGCCGCGCTCGCGTGTGTGTGTGTGTGTGTGCGTGTTGAAGTGTCTGTGTGTCAGAGAGAGGAGCAGGTAGCTGCAGCTACATTAAACGTGTTTTATACTCATACCAAAGTTTTGATGACGCAAAAAAAAAACGAAGCCTCGAGGCAGCGAAAATTCCTCGATTAATTTTTGTAATCGAATTATTCGAGTTATTCGAGGAATCGTTTCAGCTCTAGTTCTAACCTCTCTCCATGTTTTAAAAGCATCTCCAACATTGATCCTAGTTTGAGCAGCTTTCTGCTGCTGGAGCTTATTAGAAACATGCAGAGGCTTTTTAGCTCGGGTACAATCACTTCTATCTGAAGCAGTTCCACTGCCCGCTTCCATCGCTGCAACACCTGTTCACCTGATAACTGCTCTCATATCTGGCAAACCCAGGGGCGTCCAAAACGGCCTTCAAAGCCCCGCCTACCTTCTCTGGTCCAATCAAATCCAGAGCATTCAGGAGCAGAATCTAAAGTTAGAAGGAGGACATACTGGCTGCTGCATTGTTGTCAGAGAAGCTTCAACACAGCAGGTTTCCTTCATGATCATAGATAGATACTTTATTGATCCCGAGGTGAAGCTGCTACTCTCTGATAGATAATAAAAGTCTTTCTCTGAGGGTTGAGTCACCAGCACTACTTCCTGTCATGGTTGACTCACAGTTTCCTGCTGGTTGAGGAACTCGAGTGTTTAATAAAGAAGTCAGAGATGATGGAACTATTGACAGAATGATCGCTGTCAGCTAGCAACTCGCACTACAGTCGCCCCCTGCTGGCCATCAGAGACAATGCAGGTTGAAGACACTTGAGTGGCCTCATGGTCTGTTGGTTCAATTATTGCTTCTAATAATATGATAATCTCCTTTTCCTCTAATATTTAAATCACATGAAGTATTAAAAATCAGCTTCATCCTAAAGCGGGAAGCAGAACTCTTCGTCCTGTTGTCCTCGTCCTGTTGTCTTCATCCTGTTGTCCTTGTCCTGTTGTCTTCTTCCTGTTGTCTTCTTCCTTTTGTCTTCTTCCTGTTGTCTTCGTCCTGTTGTCTTCTTCCTGTTGTCTTCGTCCTGTTGTCCTCATCCTGTTGTCTTCTTCCTGTTGTCCTCGTCCTGTTGTCTTCGTCCTGTTGTCTTCATCCTGTTGTCTTCGTCCTGTTGTCCTCGTCCTGTTGTCTTCGTCCTGTTGTCTTCGTCCTGTTGTCCTCGTCCTGTTGTCTTCGTCCTGTTGTCCTCGTCCTGTTGTCCTCGTCCTGTTGTCTTCGTCCTGTTGTCCTCGTACTGTTGTCTTCGTCCTGTTGTCTTCGTCCTGTTGTCCTCGTCCTGTTGTCTTCGTCCTGTTGTCCTCGTCCTGTTGTCCTTGTCCTGTTGTCCTCGTCCTGTTGTCTTCATCCTGTTGTCCTCGTCCGATTGTCTTCGTCCTGTTGTCC
>NC_136711.1:711046-718546 GCF_947650265.1 Symphodus melops | reverse complement strand
GTCTTAAAGGACAGAGTGCCATCCTTCCTGGGCTCCTGAGGTTTGTTTACATTGTGTTGCCATGACGACGTGGGCTTCGCTGTCAGTCAAACAGAAGCCCGCCCACTCTGACTCTCAGTGCTGTTTTTTTTCCTGAACAGCTTCAGTTTCATTTCTGCTTTTTTTTTTCCAGCCTGTGTTCTCTGAGGGGAAACCCCCTGCAGCTTCCTCTGTGACAGACAGACAGGAGGCAGTGAACGCATCATGATCCAGAGTCATATGCTTATGAATAAAATATAACCGTGTCACACATAACTAGGCCAAACCTCATCGTCTCTATTCATTCATCACTCAGTCCGTCCGAGGCGAGGAGAAAGAATCAGAGACGCTTTCATTCATGTTTTTATCCTCGAGCAGCTCCAATCAGGACTTCAGACAAACATTCAAATCATCCAGAGCCATGAATAAGGCCGATTCATGCTGCACAGAAGCTGCAGAGGATGAATGAACACTATAGAGATGGAGGCTTTGAATCATACAGGTGTGTACGCTCGGATCTCTCACCTGTCAGAAAACCTCAAAGACGTGCGTTTAAAGAGACGTGGAGACTGAACAGGTGTCACAGGTTAGAGTTAATATTAAACACCTCAAGTGACATATCAGAGTCTTCTCGTTAGAATGACCAGTAAGGCGCTGCATGAGGATCTAAGGTTACGAGATGACTCAGCATTTTAAGAATGTGATTCAGAGCGACACCAAGACGAGCTTTAAGAGTGACCTGTATCAGGAGGACCAGTTGGAGGCGGGAGAACCAGAAACCTCCAGTGTTGAAAATGAAGTGTGACATCCTGCAGTACCTGGAGTGTCCACTAGAGGCTGGCTGCAGTACCTGGAGTGTCCACTAGAGGCTGGCTGCAGTTCCTGGAGTGTCCACTAGAGGCTGGCTGCAGCAGCACAGGAAGTCACATACACACCCATTCAAACAGCCTGTTTTTACAGCAGACATGAACATGTTTACAGCCTGCTTCAAAAAACCAAATAGGTGTGATGAGCTCATGTCTCCATCCACACACACTGTACGGGGGGGGAATGTTTTGATGACTCAGCAGTTCTGATTGGATGAAGGATAGCAGCCTCGACCATCAGTGTGTGAATGTGTAGGTGGGACCATTTATGTGAAACGTTCAGTATATTTGTATTCTTCTATGATTGACATGCTCTATTCAAACGTTGATGTTTTGATTGACAGATGAAACTTTTTTGAACCCAAGACGCAACAAGCACATTGTTTAGTGTTTTTACATAACTGTTCAAATCAAACGGAGATCAAATCTATGACAGCGAGAGCTTTCGTTCTTTGTGCAGCACAAAGTAATGACTGTCTTTGTTTGGATCTTCTATTGGTACTTTGATTGATGCGATTATTATGGGATGTTTCTATTGGTGTCAAACACGTTGACACTGTGTGGGTGGCCAAAAATTTACTGCTAACGTTTTTGTATCGTCTGTTAAAGCAACAATCTGTAACTTCTTCTTCAAACAGTCGTTTCAAAGTCGAGCTAATCGAACTGTAACCTCCAACATGGAGGACGGCGTCTCTCTCGTGTCCACAGGGTCACTCTGTCAGCGGTCGAGGTCATCTGGGGAGAAGTGTGCAGCCTTCAGCTACAACGCAGCCAGTTAGCTCGTCTAACCCGAGTCATGTTTCAATAACTCCATCTGTCCTCTTTTCCCGCCGAGTTCAGGACCTTACAAACCTTTCTGAAGTAGCATGTCATAAATAAGCCACTCCACTGTCGACGCTTAGCCACAGACCATAGTCGTCATGGTAACAGCTGACTACACAAACTCCACATGCTAATGGTTAGCTAACACCTAGCTGTAGACGCTGACAGAGTCACCACTTTGCCGTCTTCTCTGCTTCGACTGTCCTCAGCGCACGTTTTTCATGAGAGGGTGGAGTTCAGCACGCCTTCGGAGGGCGCCGTACTGGGCCTTCAAAAACAACGTTTATTCAGTTCAGAGACTTTATTCACCTCGCAGGTGGAAACAAAAACTCGAGCGGCTGAGCGTTAAACTGAAATAACATATGGATGATCGAGCTGAGTCGATCGTTCTGGCCCTCACTCTGCTGAAGTGGTTATTATCTGCATCTTTAAAATCATCCCAATCATCAGACCGTCACAATAACAAACATCTTCCCCCCGCTAACCACATTACATTCTGTTTGTCTGCATTAAAATCTTGTGTTTCTCACATTATTGATTTGTTTATGGGGAGCTAGCTCGGAGGAAAGGAGGCGTTCAGGGACACTCGGTAAAGTGTTTTACATCGAACAGAAATGCAGCGTTCTCTCCGTGCGTGTCATCTGAGCTGACGCTGCAAGCGGAGCCGAGCGAGCCGAAGGGAATAAAAGCTCTGAACATGTCCGTGCCTCGTCTCTCTGTGCTGACAGTGAGGAGCTAATTGAGCTCAGCGCTGAGCCGGATCCAAACCGGCCTTTAATAGAGTCTGTCATCTTATTGTTTCCATGTTCTCCAACATCTGTGGCAGCTGGAGTCAAGTCAGGACGACAAGAAGAGAACCAGGGCGAAGAGCTGTGTTTGATGGCTTCAATGTGTTTCTCTCATTTGGGTTAGAGTGTCTCTTTATTGTTATAGCCTTCAAAGAAAACAGATGTGAGATAAAGACATTGATTTGTTTTCTTTAAACTAACATGTCTGAGGTGAAGAGATGCTCCTCTTCCTCCATGGTTAGTTCCTGTGACCTTCAGGATCAGACGTTTCTCACAGAGTATTTAAAGAAACATCATCATGAAGGTCGTATGTGTTCATAAAGAGCTGGGTCTTTAGCTTTCTCTTAAAGGTGCAAAGAGACTCTGCAGATCAAATGGAGTGTATTAGTTCTTTCCACCAGCGGGGGGCGACAGAGGGCAAGAGACTAGTCAGAGACTAAAGCCCCGTTTCCACCAAACGGGTCAGAACCCTTTTTATGGCGTTTCCATCGTAAGTTTGGAATGGTACCAAAATAATGGATCCATATCGTTCTTCTTCTTTGGTTCTCTTCTGTTGGGGTACCAAGGGTACTGATCCGACCCTGAACGGTCGGATTTATTGTGTCCTGTTCTTCTTCATTTAACTTAAATTAAAAGCAGGCGACACAGCTGACCGCACAGAACTGAACTGAACCGGACTGAACCAAACCGGACTCAACCGAACCAGACTGAACCAAACCAAACTGCTTGGTGGAAACAGGGCTGGGGGGGGGGGTTGTAGATTGAATGACCTCGGATCTCTTGAGTTGAATCATGTGGTTTCAGAGGGAACAGACGATGTGTGAGTGTTTCATACAGAAACAGAAATAAGAAAATCTTCTGTTCTTTTGTTTCTCAACAAACTTCATGCTCAAAGAATCTGCTGCAAGCTTAAAGCGACTGCACTTAAAAAAACACAGCAGATCTAATTATTTTAACTGCTGACTCAGCTAAATGAAAAGTTTGCAGCCATAGATGAAACCACTTCTAATTATTGATTCCAAAAACACCAGAAAGAAACAATTAGATTCCTGCAGTTCTAATGTCGTTGGGTTTTTTTTAAATGCTCCTCAGAGACGACGTGGGAGAGACCATCCAGCACACCTGGGACCCCAAAGACCCCCCTCAGACACAAGAACTCCCTCCCTGCAGGTAAAAACCATCTCTCTCTCTCTCTGTGCATCCCAACTCAGCATCACTTCATCTCCCGAGTGATTCAGCGCCCGAGGCTTTGAATTCTCCTTAAATTCCTGTGAGGCACAAAGCAGCCGCTCATGAGCACCAAACAGACACTTCCTGTGACTAATTTTATCTGAAGGCTTGAAGAGCAGAACTGAGACTCCTCTGTCCTCGTCTTGGCTCGCCTCGAAAGGAGGAGAAACCAAGCCAGGACGGTATGTGACATGTTTCCTGCTTGGTTCAAAGCTGGGAGCAGACCCTCTCTCACTCATCATTGGTTTTTTTCAATACTAAAGATCAATAAAGGTCCCATAGAATGTGAAAGACACACCATGTTCCTCTAACACGGGTCTACAAACCCCCCAATGATGAGAAAAGTCCATCCTCTCCGTCTTCTGCCTGCTCAAACAGGCCGTTTGGAGATGTTCCCTTCATGACATCACAAAGGGCAGTAGCCCCTCCCCCAGGTGGGTGACACTCCCACAGCTAGGTGTTTGTTCTGCCCTCTGAGTCTGCCTTCTCACCGTAAACAATAGGACATGGAGCCAGAAAGCAGCGAGTACACCCGAGCCCTTCCAGAGAGGGGGCGTGGTCAGACACAGCTCATTTACATATTTAAAGCTACAGACACAGAAACAGCCTGTTCTGAGCAGGGCTGAAATAGAGGGGTTTATAGACATGATCAAATACAGGATCAGAGTGGATTTACAACAACACACTTCACACACATGATGAAGAGGAGCGAGGACACTGATTAACCTGAAGAGGAGGAGGAGGTCATGTGACCTTTAAGAGGAGTTCTGACACTTGTGAAACTTTTTCACTCATGAAGTGAATTCAGCTCTCAGATCAGCACCAGTCTACACTGGCGCTCCTCTGCAGACACAATAACAGTAAAACTAGTATTTCTTCTTCTCCCGTCTGATCTCTCTCTCGCTCTCTCTCTCTCTCTCTCGCTCGTCCTCAGTGAATGGATTTCACTCAGGTGGGAGTCCGTTGCATCATGTGGAGAATTCACACAACAGTCAGGTGAGGAAAGGCAGCACAGCGGAGCCACAGGTGAGACCATCTGACTGCTTTTATTCTCCCCCAACAACATCAAACACAGAGGAGACTTTTGAAAAAGTGCTGAGTCATCATAAAGTGACTGAAGGTTGCTGAGGATTTCTTTATATGAGCTGTAGCTTAAAAACTAATAACAACCGAAGATGTTTACTTTTCACATTTCTGATGATCAAACCCCACACTCTCTCTCTCTCTCGCTCGCTCGCTCGCTCTCTCATTAGTAAGGGGAGGCAGAAAGTAGTTAAAGCAGATTAAACCCTCCCACAGTATATCTGTTCCCCTGATCATAATTAAGCAGCAGTCAGAGTGCAGTAACAAACCATCCACCCACCACACTTCTCCTCATTTGGCCCTTTACTGCACACAAACAAAGTACAAACAGCTTTACTGCTCAGCTTGTCTTCTGTGCAGGAGAGCCGGCTCCAGACTCCTCTCTCTCTGTAACTCTCTTTATTTGGACCTTTTCTCCTCTAACTGTCTCAGGACACTGGAAGGACTTTGTTATGAGCTCAAGAGTTGGAAGTTGTTCGCACAAACACACACACAGAGAGAGAGAGAGAGAGAGAGAGAGCAAGCCATGCACTCCCTCGTTCTGCAGAACAATCCAACCTACTCTGCACAGCAACACACACACACACACACACACACACACACACACTCTCTCTCCAAACACACCAGCAGCAGCAGCAGCAGCAGCAGCAGAGCGATCAGCACTCAGGCGCTCACTGACGCTCACAGCTTGCTGGGAAAACAACTGTGTGTGTTTGTGAGTGTGTGTGGAGCAGTCATGTCTGACACAGAGGACGGAGCTTTTGATGGAGCGTCCTTCTTTTCCCCGCAGAGTCCGGGATCAACGTCGCCCACCAGGAAGCAGAACAAGGAGACCACGGTCACGGTGAGTGAAACAACTAACTGCAACTGTGAGCGAAGTGAACTCAGTGCACTCGCTGCAGGAGCCCGGGAGGAGCAGACTTAAGACCAGCACAGGGAACTTTAATGCTTTCATCCATGAGATTAGACAGATGATTAAGGAAAAAGCCTTTTCCAGGAGTGACCAGGTGGGATTTGTTTTCCGGATGCATGTTTGATGCACCTGAGAACTCACAGAAGTTCAGCTTGACATATTTGGAGGCTGCTTGTGTTGTGCTGTTACACAGTGACATCATCCTCTCCAGCGTTGTCAGCTCGTTGCTTCCTGTCGGCTCGCAGCTGTTTCTCTCTGACTTTTATTTCCATATCATGAATGTAAAACCACGAGCTTGATCTCTGTTTCCATGGCAACCACAGTGACGCTGTCCTTAGGCACTCGCTTATTCCAGGAAACTTCCAGGAAACAGGTTCAAACCCAAAAGTCTAAAAAGTTTAAAACAAATGCTCCTTGATCCTTTTTCCAATCAGCCAATCACAGCTCTCTGACATCATAGCACATATTTGCAAGCAGGAAGCTGGAAGCAACAAATTCAGATTTTGATGGATACGATATGTGACGCTGCGTGAAGCTCGATGATTCGTCACTGTGAGGGGACGATACTTGCCAGCTTCATGTTACAGTGCTTACAGTTAAGTTAGCGTACATGAAGATACGTGATGTTTGATTGGCCTGTAAACATCCGTCCCCGCTGTGTCGGGGGCTCGTTAGGAAAGACGTTCCAGTAAAATCTGTGACAGTTCTGTGATGTCACCAAAAACACACGAGAGTGAAACCTCTGCCTCACTTCTTACTGACTGACCTGAGAGTCACGAGGGACTGAGGGACTCTTCATCTGAGTCACTGCTCATGTTGCTGACCCTGCACAACAAGCAGCTCTGCACAGGAAGTTATGGAACTGTTAGCTACATGAAGTTCACCTCTCTCTCCCACAGCACAGAGAGCATCTACACACGTGGAGCTGAGGGTCTGCAATAATAATAAAACTCTGTCGTTATGAGGAACCAGAGGTCAGGAGAGAAAGTTCAGGAACCTGTGTGTGTGTGTGTGTGTGTGTGTGTGTGTGTGTGTGTGTGTGTGTGTGTGTGTGTGTGTGTGTGTGTGTGATTGTTGAAGAAGCTCTGTTAGCTGTCAGTGTCTGGACCTTAAACTGATTCCAATGAGAAGTTGGATCATCCCGGACACGCTTGAGTTCCAGCTTCTTTTCCTCTCGGTGAAGCTCTGAGAAAGTCGTAAGCAGAACCGTGCGGCTTCACTTCCTCCGAGAGGTTTTTCTCTCCGCTCAGCCGGAGGTTTATAAAGAGTTCATCCTCTCTGCAGGTTTTCACCTCCGTGAGGAGAGACCTGCAGGCTGTCCTGAACCTGCAGTCTCTTCTTCTGATGCTGTTGTTGTTCTCAAACAGAACTGAGAGCAGCTCGCCGTCAGTTCCTGGTTCAGTGTAAACACACCGCAAGCTGCAGGGTGCGACGTCTCAGAGCCCAAAACACAATCAAATGTACACGTAGCTTAGCATCGACACAAAATGACTGAAGACCCCTCCCTCTTCACGCAGAGCTGGATAAACACTGAAGCTTCATTCAGACTCCATTACTGAACCAGCTCTCAGCCTGTCGTTAGCCTGACTCAAAGTTAGCCTGAGACCGCCATCCATGGGACTCCAGCGCCCCCTGCAGGAACACACGGGGGACTCCAGCGCCCCCTGCAGGGACACACGGGGGACTCCAGCGCCCCCTGCAGGAACACACGGGGGACTCCAGCGCTCCCTGCAGGAACACACGGGGGACTCCAGCGCCCCCTGCAGGGACACACGGGGGA